>NW_011494885.1:400345-400981 GCF_000754665.1 Bison bison bison
TTTTATATTTACTTGAGTTAGACTTATTTTAGTGATGTCAGGGGATTTTATGAAAAGGTTTTTTGGCATTTATTTATATAATAATATATTTTTATTGTAATAATGAAATACATTTATAAAAAATCAATGATGTTTCCAATTTTGCTACATTTTATATCATTTTTGATATACATTTAAACTGTATTTTGTATTATTTTTGATAAACATTTGAATTTTATGTTTTAGTATTTCATCAAATTTTTGTCATCAACATGAATGGGTAAGGTGAAATTTTATTTTGGTTGCTATTGTGGAAGGATGAAATTCCAGTCATAGCCATGCTGACAGCAAAGAATGATGGACAAGATAATAACCATATTTTCTTCAACTCTATGAAAGAAAAACAGATGCAAAAATGTCTTAATGAATTTAATTCCAAAGAGATCTGGGCCCTTCATATGTGACCAAATAGCAATGACTTCTCTCAGTCATGTAACACTCTAAATTTAGTATGGTTCTAGGGGGTTGGGGGGTATAGAAGTGGTAAGTGTGTCATATATAAAAAGAGTTTATAAGGTAGAGAAAAAAAACAGTCCAACATTTCAGTATATGCTATATAATTGGAATCTAAACGATTTTAAAACACAAACACTGCTT
>NW_011494885.1:401081-402010 GCF_000754665.1 Bison bison bison
AAACCACAAGGAAACACTATCTAGTTAAAACAGTAGCCTAGAGCCTGCTCGGCACACCTTTTGAACTTAAATGATTATTCTCTTACCCTAGTCACTTGACAGAGAAAAGAGTTTTCATTTTCTAGTTAACAACAAATATGTTATAGTTCAGTCTCTACTGTTCTTCAGTAGACAATGGCCAGCATAGAAGCAAAACCTAAGAATTGTAATAAAGTAGAAAATTGTGAAATAAAAAATGGTAACAAAAGCAGAACTACATATGACACTGTTGTCGTTCACTTGCTCAG
Source organism: Bison bison bison (assembly GCF_000754665.1). Classification (NCBI taxonomy): domain Eukaryota; kingdom Metazoa; phylum Chordata; class Mammalia; order Artiodactyla; family Bovidae; genus Bison; species Bison bison. The sequence goes on from NW_011494885.1 coordinate 401,369, forward strand.
TTATGTCTGGCTCTGTAATCCCATGGACTGCAGCAGGCCATAATTCCATGTCATTCACCATCTCCCGGAGCTTGCTCAAATTCATGTCCACTGAGTCAGTGATGCCATCCAACCATCTCATCCTCTGTCCCCTTCCCCTCCTGACTTCAATCTTTCCCACCATCAGGGTCTTTTCTAATGAGTCCCCTCTTTGCATCAGTCAGTCAGTTCAGTCACTCAGTTGTGTCCGACTCTTTGCAACTCCATGGACTGCAGCACACCAGGCTTCCCTGTCTATCACCAACTCCTGGAGCCTCCTCAAACTCATGTCCATTGCATTGGTGATGCCATTCAAGCATCTCATCCTCTGTCCACCAGTTCTCCTCTCACCTTCAGTCTTTCCCAGCATCAGGGTCTTTTCCAATGAGTCAATTCCTCGCATCAGGTAGCCAAAGTATTGAAACTTCAGCATCAGTCTTTTCAGGGGATTCACAAGGCCTGTGAGAGGCCAAATTACTTTTATATAACTCAGCTAAATCAGCATATCATGAAAGACTAAATGCAGATACAGATAAGAGGATCCAATTGTCTTCTATTAAACTATACATTAAGATTTTAAAAAATGCAAAAAAATCCCACACTAATGCTATTTTCTGTAAATAT
>NW_011494885.1:402110-402306 GCF_000754665.1 Bison bison bison
TAAAGTGTAAAATCAAATAAACATGTTATAATATTGGGCAATTTAGTAATACTTATATTCCAGGGCCTTGCTGAAGTTGAATCTAAATTTGAGTCAAAACTGAAGTTATCACTGAACTTATTACAAGCTCAAATACTGACAAGATCAAACATCAGCTTCTCAGCAGGGGAAGTTGTATGTTGGATTTAAGGGCAAT
>NW_011494885.1:402406-404862 GCF_000754665.1 Bison bison bison
TTTCTGTAAATATAACTATTTTTCATAAAATGTTTTATGCTTACATATAATAAGTTTATTAAATAAATATTTTATGTAATTCATTTAACATATATTACAATATCACTAATATGACTCATATAAGCAAAAAGCTTTTGCATCCCCAATAATTTTCAGTAAGTGCTGGAACCAAAATGTTTAAGTGCCACTAAACTAAATAATTTTAAAAGAAATGGGAATTGTAGCATTTGGATTACATTGGAAGGTGAATAATAATGGCAGTTTTATTAAGGAATGACATCACAGTTCCATTCATTTGTTTGTGTACTAATGATTTACTATTTTACTTTACCCAAGAAAGTCATTTGAATTTTATCTGTGATTAAGTTTGGTGCTCTGTTTGGAGCCAGAGGGGATTCACCTCCAATTACAGTTCCACCACTTGCTAGCTGTGAGAAGCTTAACAAGTTAACTTCTCTAAACTTCAACTTCTTATTTGCAAGCGGGGACAATAAATGACTAGTATGGTTACTATCAGGATGCATATATGTAAAACTGTGCCATTTTCTGTAAGGTAACACATGATCAATAAAATTTTATCAATAGTTGAGATAACAGGAACAATGAATAACCAAAGAAGTGTCTGGACATAATATTCTTTTCCATTGAGTCAGAAGATGAAATTGGTAATAAAAGAGTTCTTCAGTAGGTTTTTTTTTTATCATATATGTAAGTTGCCACCAATTCTGAATAAAAGTAAAGCTGTCTTAAGTGTCTACCCTGCACTTCTGACAAATATGCAACATAACACTCACTTGTAAAAATCTATTTGCCTAGTAACTGCCACATTTTGTAATGCAATATCCTCCAAGAATATTATTACAAATTTTATTCAGGTTCATCAACAGTTTTGGATCTCCTCTTCATCCAGGCACATAGGAGGACTTGTGCCCACCATCCTCCCTTTTAAAGATAGGCATGACCATGCAGCTTGCTTTGTTCAATAAACATGAGTAGGGTTGATATACATCACTTTTTTTCTGGAAGAATAAAATCTAGCATTCTATTCCCTTTTTACCTTTTTTTTTTTTTTAAATATCTATGGCTTCTCATAAGTGAGAAATAAGTCTTCATTGTCCTAACACACTGAAATATAGAAGTTGTTGAAGTAGCATAACCATGTCTATGTTATTGACTGTCAAACTAATTGCAATAGTGTCACAGGGATACTTACCACCATAATGGTCCAATATCAATTAATGTACCTCTGAGCTACAAATAATATACTCCTCTGCTTCTCACCTGAGATGGATAATCTATTCAGTACAATATTGACACTATAACCTTTTTCCATTGGAAATATCCTCTGAATATAGTGAAGCTTTTCAAAACTTTCATTTTTCAATTACTTTTTATCTTTTCTAGCAGGCAATATTTTAAGTAAAGTAGGCTAAATTAGCCCTTCTAACTTTGCTTCTCCACTCTCATCACGGCAATAAAATGCACAGTTAAAATTCATTCTCATGCATGTGTAAGGCTTAGAAAGATTAGTGAATAATAGACTCCAAATAAGGAGCTTTTGAACATTAATCCACCAAGAGTTTAAGTTGGAAAATGTATCATCTTTTGAGCTATTGGGCCTAATATTTAGATAGATAGATTTGTATGGATTGTATAATAGTTGGAAAGCCATGTGGGCCAAGGTGGATTAAGAACTAATTTTCTCCCACCATCTGGTGTATTCACTTTTATTGTTGAAAACAGTCTATGCTATTGTACTGTTCAGCACAATCCTTAAAAACTTCTTCTCTCCTTGCATTTAAAAAATGTCTACTTCACCTGGTGTGTTATTATGATAACAGTGGGGATTTTAATCTTTATCCATTGTGAAAATATGGTCAGCAAACACACTGTGTATGATTTGACTGGCAAGAAATACACAAGGTTTTTTTCTTTCTTACATTATGAAAAAGAAGTGTATATATCTGGAGAGCCTAGTACCAAGGATGCTTGGTTGTTTACATGTGGAAGTGTCTGGGCCAGAAGCTTTAAAATGGCTATATCAGAGTGGAGAAAAAAAATAGAGGGACATAGATTCGGAACTGGGAATAAGTTTAGGAAGTCAAGCAGAAAAAGAGAAGTTTTGGTGCTATGATTCATTCAGTTCAGTTTAGTCACTCAGTCATGTCTGACTCTTTGCAACTCCATGGACTGCAGCACACCAGGTCTTCCTGTCCATCACCAGCTCCCAGAGTTTACTCAAAGCCATGTCCATTGAGTTGGTGATTCCATCCAGCCATCTCATCCTCTTTCATCCTCTTCTCCTCCTGCCTTCAGTCTTTGCCAGCATCAGGGTCTTTTCCAATGAGTCAGTTCTTCACATCAGGTGGCCAAAGTATTGGAGTTTAAGCTTCAGCATTAGTCCTTCCAATGAATATTCAAGACTGATTTCCTTTAGGATGGACTGGTTGGATCTC
>NW_011494885.1:405954-406862 GCF_000754665.1 Bison bison bison
CATCTTCAGTGATTTGGGAGCCCCAGAAAATAAAGTCTGTCACTCTTTCTGCTGTTTCCCCATCTATCTGCCATGAAGTGATGGGACCAGATGCCATGATCTTCGTTTTCTGAATGTTGAGTCTCAAGCCAACTTTTTCACTCTCCTCTTTCACATTCATCAAGAGGCTCTTTAGTTCTTCACTTTCTGCCATAAGGGTGGTGTCATCTGCATATCTGAGGTTATTGATCTGATTAATTATAGACCATATAATGATCTACTGATTCATTAGAAAACTCTTAATACCATATTGAACACATGCACATTAGTTTTTTTCCCCAGGCCTATTAAGATAGAATTGACCTTGAATATTATACAAGTTTGAGATGTATGATGTGGTAATTTTATAAACGTATATGCTGTAAAATGGTACTGCAAAAAGATTAGTTAACACCTCCATCACCTCACATACTTACAGTTATTTTTGTGGTGAGAGGTTTCATTATCTATTCTTAGAAACCTTCAAATATGCAATACATTTAACAATAGTTACATTACATATCCAGAACTTTTTCATCTTATGACTGGAGGTTTCTATCCATTAGCCAAACTTACTCCATTTCCTCCACTACCCAATCCCCTCCCTGGATAACCATCAATCTGACCTGTTTCCATGAGTTCAACTTTGTAGATTCTACAAATAAGAGCTAAGTATTTTTATCATTGTCTTTCTCACTTTTTTCATTTAGCATAATGACCTCAAGTTTCATGCATGTTGTTGCATATGACATGTTTTTTTAATTCTTTTTAAGAGAATGAAAAAATTGGCCTAAAGCTCAATGTTCAGAAAACTAAGATCATGGCATCTGGTCCCATCACTTCATGGGAACTAGATGGGGAAACAGTGGAAACAGTGGCAGACTTTATTT
>NW_011494885.1:406962-408308 GCF_000754665.1 Bison bison bison
GGACAACAGAGGATGAGATGGCTGGATGGCATCACCGACTCAATGGACATGAGTTTGAGTGAACTCCCGTAGTTGGTGTTGGACAGGGAAGCCTGGTGTGCTGTGATTGATGGGGTTGCAAAGAGTCGGACATGACTGAGCGACTGAACTGAACTGAACTGAAGCCTGGTAAAATCATTATTAATAATACATAGTCCATTATGATACATTCTAAATAGTCCACTATTCTACATTGTATCTATATCCCACGTCCAATGTAAGACAAACCCAAGTAAGATGGTAGGCTCTAAGAGAGGGCATCAGAGGGCAGACAGACTGAAACGCAATCACAGACAACTAGACAATCTGATCACATGGACCACAGCCTTGTATAACTCAGTGAAACTAAGCCATGCAGCATGGGGCCACACAAGACGGACGGGTCATGGTGGAGAGGTCTGACAGAATGTGGTCCACTGGAGACAGGAATGGCAAATCACTTCAATATTCTTGCCCTGAGAATCCCATGAAGAGTATGAAAAGGCAAAAAGATACGACACTGAAAGATGAACACCCAAGGTCAGTAAGTGCCCAATAAGCTACTGGAGATCAGTGGAGAAATAAATCCAGAAAGAATGAAGGGATGGATCCAAAGCAAAAACAACATTCAGTTGTGGATGGGACTGGTGATAGAAGCAAGGTCCAATGCTGTAAAGAGCAATATTGCATAGGAACCTGGAATGTTAGGTCCATGAATCAAGGCAAATTGGAAGTGGTCAAACAAGAAATGGCAAGAGTGAATGTCGGCATTCTAGGAATCAGCGAACTGAAATGGACTGGAATGAGTGAATTTAACTCAGATGACCACTATATCTACTACTGCAGGAAGGAATCCCTCAGAGGAAATAGAGTGCCATCATGGTCAACAAAAGAGTCTGAAATACAGTACTTGGATGCAATCTCAAATATGACAGAATGATCTCTGTTCATTTCGAAGGAAAACCATTTAATATCAGAGTAATCCAAGTCTATGCCCCAACTAGTAACGCTGAAGTTGAATGGTTCTAGGAAGACCTGCAAGACCTTTTAGAACTAACAACTAAAAAAGATGTCCTTTTCATTATAGGAGACAGGAATGCAAAAGTAGGAAGTCAAGAAACACCTGGAGTAACAGGCAAATTTGGCCTTGGAATACAGAATGAAGCAGGACAAAGGTTAATAGAGTTCTGCCAAGAGAATGCACTGGTCATAACAAACACCCTCTTCCAACAACACAAGAGAAGACTCTATATGTGGACATCACCAGATGGTCAACACCGAAATCAGATTGATTATATTCTTTGCAACCAAAGATGGTGAAGCCCTAT
>NW_011494885.1:408408-409708 GCF_000754665.1 Bison bison bison
TGCAAGACCTTTTAGAACTAACAACTAAAAAAGATGTCCTTTTCATTATAGGAGACAGGAATGCAAAAGTAGGAAGTCAAGAAACACCTGGAGTAACAGGCAAATTTGGCCTTGGAATACGGAATGAAGCAGGACAAAGGTTAATAGAGTTCTGACAAGAGAACACATTGGTCATAGCAAACACCCCTATTCCAACAACACAAGAGAAGACTCTACACATGGACATCACCAGATGGTCAACACCAAAATCAGATTGATTATATTCTTTGCAGCCAAAGATGGAGAAGCTCTACACAGTCAGCAAGAACAAGACTGGGAGCTGACTGTGGCTCAGATCGTGAACTCCTTATTGCCGAATTCAGACTGGAATTGAAGAAAGTAGGGAAAACCACTAGGCCATTCAGGTATGACCTAAATCAAATCCCTTTTGACTATACAGTGAAAGTGAGAAATAGGTTTAAGGGACTAGATCTGAGAGACAGAGTGCCTGAACTATGGACAGACATTCATGATATTGTACAGGAGACAGGGATTAAGACCATCCCCGAGAAAAAGAAATGATAAAAAGCAAAACAGCTGTCTGAGGGGGCCTTACAAATAACTGTGAAAAGAAGAAAAGCGAAAAGCAAAGGAGAAAAGGAAAGATATACCCATTTGAATGCAGAATTCCAAAGAATAGCAAGGAGATAAGAAAATCTTCCTCAGTGATCAATGCCAAGAAATAGAGGAAAACAATAGAATGGGAAAGACTAGAGATCTCTTCATGAAAATTAGAGATACCAAGGAAAATTTCATGCAAAGATGGACTCAATAAAGGACAAAAATGGTATGGACCTAACAGAAGCAGAAGATATTAAGAAGAGGTGGCAAGAATACACAGAAGAACTGTACAAAAAAGATCTTCACAACCCAGATAATCATGTTGGTGTGATGGCTCACACTAACCTAGAGTCAGACATCCTGGAATGTGATTCAAATGGGCCTTAAGAAGTATCACTACGAACAAAGCTAGGGGAGGTGATATAATTCCAGTTGAGCTATTTCAAATCCTGAAAGACGATGCTGTGAAAGTGCTGCACTCAATATGTCAGCAAATTTGGAACATTCAGCAGTGGCCACAGGGCTGTAAAAGCTCAGTTTTCATTCCAATCCCAAAGAAAGGCAATGCCAAATTGCACTCATCTCACACGCCAGTAAAATAATGCTCAAAATTCTCCAAGCCAGGCTTCAGCAATACATGAACCGTGAAATTCCAGATGTTCAAGCTGGTTTTAGAAAAGGCAGAAGAACCAGAGATCAA
>NW_011494885.1:409808-410153 GCF_000754665.1 Bison bison bison
CCCTGCTAGCATCAAAGTCTTTTCCAATGAGTCAACTCCTCGCGTGAGGTGGCCAAAGTACTGGAGTTTCAGCTTCAGCATCATTCCTTCCAAAGAAATACCAGGGCTGATCTACTTCAGAACGGACAAGTTGGATATCTTTGCAGTCCAAGGGACTCTCAAGAGTCTTCTCCAACACCACAGTTCAAAAGCATCAATTATTCGGTGCTCAACCTTCTTCACAGTCCAACTCTTACAACCATACATGACCACAGGAAAAACCAGAGCCTTGACTAGACAAACCTTGTTGGCAAATTAATGTCTCTGCTTTTGAATATGCTATCTAGGTTGGTCATAACTTTCCTT
>NW_011494885.1:411169-411668 GCF_000754665.1 Bison bison bison
AAAATGAATAATTTCCTAGAAATGTATAAACTACCAAGGCTGAATAATGAAGAAATAGATAATCTGGATGCCAATATTCAGTAAGGATATTTAATTGGTAATAAAAATGCTCCAAACAAGGAAAATTTTAGGACTACATGGTCTCACTGGTGAATTCTACCAAATATTTATAAAAGAATTAACTCTAATTCTTCCAAAATATTTTCCAAATTTTTGAGGAGAGAATACTCCCAGATTTATTTTATGAAGCCAGTATTACCCTGATACCAAATCCATATAAGGATACTATAAGAAAAAGAAACAGCAGACCAATATCCCTGATGAATATAGATGCAAACATTTAAAAAAAAAATATTAGTAGACCGAATTCAAGAAATCATTAAAAGGCTTATACACCATGGCCAAGTGGGATTTATGCCAAAGATGCAAGAATAGTTTAACATGTGCAAATCAGTAAATGTAATATACCATATTAGGAGTATAAAAGGCAAAAAAAAAA
>NW_011494885.1:411768-412968 GCF_000754665.1 Bison bison bison
GAGATGGTTGGATGGCATCACCGACTCAGTGGACATGGGTTTGTGTAGACTCCAGCATTTGGTGATGGACAAGGAGGCCTGGTGTGCTGTGGTTCATGGGGTCTTAAAGAGTCACACACGACTGAGTGACTGAACTTAACTGAACTGATTATATGTGAATGAACACTTAGGTTGTTTTCATGTTTTGGCTATTATAAACAATGCTGCAGTGAACATGAGGTTGTATGGATCTCATCAGGATAGTGACTGTATTTCTTTCAAATATATTCCCAGACATGGAATTGCTGCATTGTATGGTAGCTTTCTTTGTTATTATTTGAAGAACCTCTGTACAGTTTTCCAGAGTGACTTTATCATTTTACTTTTCCGGTAGCAGTGTATAAAAAGTTCCTTTTCTCTATATCCTGGTCATCACTTGCTATGTCTTATATTTTTGATAATAGCCATTTAAACAGATATAAGGTGATCTTCTGATGTTTATTAATATTTATATTTCTATGATGATTAGTGATGTTGAATATATTTTCATGCATCTGTTTGCCATTTAAATATATTCTTTGGGAAAATATCTGTTCAAGTGCTTTGTCCATTTTTATACTTGAATATTCACAGGGTTTTAGTTTTTTACTCTTGAGTTATGTGAATTCCTCATGTATTTTTGATGTTACCTTCTTATCAGATATGTGGTTTGCAGACATTTTCTACCATTCCATAAATTGTCTTTTGATTTTGTTGATTATTTCTTTTGCTATGTAGAAGCTTTTTACTTTGATGTTGTCCCACTTGTTTCTTTTTGTTCTTTTGGCTTGTGCTTTGTGTCTTATCTAGAAAATTATGGCCAGAACCCATGTCAAAGAGCATTTCCCCTGTGTTTTCTTCAAAAGAGTTTTATGGTTCAAGTTTTATATTTAAATTATTACTCCATTTCAAGTTGATTTTTGTGAATGATGCAAGATAGGGGTCTAGTTCATTTTTTTGCCTGTGATTCTAGTTTCCTCAGTACCATTTATTAAATAGACTGACACTGCTCATTGAGTATTCTTCATGCCCTTGTCAAATATTAGTTGATGATATATGCATACATATATATATTTCTTAGCTCTCAATATTGTTTTGTTTCAACTGATACAAAAGAAATACAAAGGACTATGAGATTAATCTGAATAATATACCAATAACTTGGACAACCTAGAAAAAATG
>NW_011494885.1:413068-415764 GCF_000754665.1 Bison bison bison
AGAAAACTAAGATCATGGCATCTGGTCCCATCACTTCATGGCAGATACACGGGGAAACAGGGACAGACTTTACCTGCGGGGCGGGGGTGGGGCTCCAAAATCATTCCAAAGGATGACTTCAGCGATGAAATTAAGACACTTACTCCTTCGAAGAAAACTTATGACCAACCTAGAGAGCATATTTAGAGAAGGCAATGGCACCTCACTCCAGTACTTTTGCCTGGAAAATCCCTTGGATGGAAGAGCCTGGTAGGCTGCAGTCCATGGGGTCACTAAGAGTTGACCATGACTGAGCGACTTCACTTTCACTTTTCACCTTCATGAATTGGAGAAAGAAATGGCAACCCGCTCCAGTGTTCTTGTCTGGAGAATCCCAGGGACAGTGGAGACTGATGGGCTGCCATCTATGGGGTCCCACAGAGTCGGATACGACTGAAGCGACTTAGCAGCAGCAGAAGCAGTAGCAGCAGCAGAGAGCATATTAAAAAGCAGAGACATTATTTTGCCAACAATGGTCCATCTAGTCAAGGTTATGATTTTTCCAGTGGTCATGTATGGATGTGAGAGTTGGACTACAAAGAAAGCTGAGTGCAGAGCTGATGCTTTAGAATTATGGTTTTGGAGAAGACTCTTGAGAGTCCCTTGGACTGCAAGGAGATACAACCAGTCCAGCCTAAAGGAAATCAGTCCTGAATATTCACTGGAAAGACTGATATTGAAGCTGAGACTCTAATCTTTGGCCACTTGATGAGAAGAATTGAGTCACTTGAAAAGACCCTGATGCTGGGAAAGATTGAAGGCAGGAGGAGAAGGGGACGACACAGGACGAGTTTGCTGGATTGCATCACCATGTCAATGGACATGAGTTTGAATAAACTCTGGGAGTTTGTGATGGACAGGGAAGCCTGGAGTGCTGCAGTCCATGAGGTGACAAAAGAGTCAGGTATCACTTACCCACTATTCAACAATAATACAGGAAATGTATGAATATTGTGTTATATGGCAAAAAAATTAAAAAAGTAAATGCATAATAGGTTTACTCAAAATTATAATTGTATATCTTCAGAATATATTTGATATTTCCAGAATTTTTGCTTATACCTAGGCTAAAATAGCATTATGTAAGCAATGACATCTATTAAGATTTTGAAAATGAGTACAAATGAGCTCATTTTTTTCTGGATTAATGATTTTCACTTTATTTAAAGGACAGCATTGGAAATGTGAATGATTCTTTCCCCATTTTCATAGTCAGCAGAACAAAGTGTCCAGGGGCAGCTATGCTTCAGTCAAACATCTACCAGTCACTTCTGTTAGCCATTCTTAACAGGATTTTCATTATCCATTAGCATGGTTATACATTATCATATGACACTGATGTGAATCTGGATATAGAAAGAAGAGTAGTGATCCTCTTTTTTACAAGGAAATATAAAGATAACTCTGATAGTTACAACATAATTCCTCTGAGAGTTCAATGGTAGCATGCCCATATTATTGTGACAGTCGTTAGCACCCTTATGAGTGAGAAAAATATAGACAGAATTTTTAAGTTAAAGGAATAAAAAGCTTTATTTTGTTAAAGAAATTAAGTATTTGCTGAAATCTTTAAAACTAATCATAATGACTTTTTTTTTTTTTTTGGGAAGCATGATCTATATACAATGAAGAGTGCTTTAAAAAGCACAGGCCTTAAATTTGTCAGGATGTGGCTTCACAGATTTCTTTCTCCCCTTTACAAAGAAATTCTGAGAACTTAATTGGTGGTCATTCAATTAATCAGACTTAACAGTGCACATATGCTAGCGTCCATCTGCTGAAAGCTGTCATCAAGTGACATTGCCTTGTAACTGGATTTCAGAATTATTTGGCATGCCTGCAACATAGCCCACCTTCTGTTCCAGGCTGTAAAATAGACGCTTAAATTTTTTCCTTTCTCTTGATGATAACAATTTATATTACTTATGTACCAGAGACTTTTCATTTATTCAGATTCTTTGATCATTCACTGTTTGCTGGGATTAAAACTTTCTCAGAAGACACAGGAATTTCTGTGTCGATTTTCCACTTTTGTGACAATCATAGAACAAAAATGTACGTGCTTTCCTCAACTCTCAGCCTTTGTGATTTGTGTTAGTGTTAGTAAATGATAAAGAATCAAGTAAGAAGATAAGGGTGAGTTTAACAAGATTTATTTCTAGATTCCTTTGATGCTATCTCTTGGCTAAGAGTCTGTCACCAGTAAAAGGAGATTTTATTTCCTGCCTTTAGGTGTAAAATAAGGAGCTTTTTCTGCACTTACTGCTGCTTAATTGCCTTCACTCAAAATAATTTTTATGACAAAAGGCATATTTTGGGATGATGTATTCTGGTTCCTTTAAATCATTCTACTTGAGACAATATATTAATCTTCAATATATAGTGTTACTTACATATATTGCTTGACCACTACAAGTAAATTCCACTTACCCAAGATTTTACCTCCCACTCCCTATCTTGAAAACATCAAAAAAAGACACATAGCATAGTTAACAAGTAAAATAGTTCTGGTGATGTACCTGTCCCAAGGAAAATATAAGCAATATTTTTGGGTACAGTAAAACAAAACATATTAAAAAGCCAATATATCCAAGAAAATATAAGGCTACTGTTTGGGACACATTTATTGGTAACTGAAAATAAAAATAAAGCAAATT
>NW_011494885.1:415914-416537 GCF_000754665.1 Bison bison bison
GTTTTGCCATTTTCTCTATTAAGGAGGATCAACTTAACTCTGGTGAAGATGGAATATATTAGTACATTGAGTAAAAAATTAGAATAGGAGACTATTAATATGAGACTCTAAGTGAGAAATTGTGTGTTCCAAATGAATTCAAGCCTCTTTGTTAACTGATGTTATATGCAGGGATATTGATATTTCAGAATATGGAGAGAAACACTGCTGACAATATCTGAAGACTCAGTGGAGAGGCAAGTTATTCTATTTTAAAAAAATCAAATCAGAAAAAAAACTTTAATTCTAAAATGCAAATGAGATCATTCCTACAATTATAAATTGCTAAGAATATAATAGCAAAGCTTGCTTTTAATTCCAACAGAAAAGCACTAACCACAGATAGGAAATTCATTCAGGTTAGCAGAGGTAGACAAAAATAGGTCCCAACTTATTTCATGTAAAAATTCAGAAAAGTTAAGTACCTTGCCCTACATTACGGAGTTTATAAGTGGCAGACAGAATTCACATATCTGTCTGATTTCAGAGCTTTCACAATTATCTATTGCCACATACAGTTTTTGATAAATATCCAACCAAAATCCTAGGTTGGATTATTGAATGTGTAATTTTTTATGAGAATA
>NW_011494885.1:416637-418677 GCF_000754665.1 Bison bison bison
TTATGAGAATAGTGGTCATTAGAACCACTAATAATAATACAACGATATCACATTGACAGATAAATAAATATATACATTTTTCTAAACTGTAATGATTAATATATTGATTTAAGCCTTGATAAAGGAAGTAGTCAGACAAATGGATGCTTTATTCTATGTTTTATTGATGATGCGAATCCAGTTATATAGTGTGCTAATCAAATTGGCAGATGGCACAAATCTAGGCCAATTATATTAACAGGATGTCAATATTTGAAACAAGGATTTGTAAATACTGAAGGAATTGAGAACACCACACCCCAAAATATGCCACTCTGGCATATTGACCTATTTTGAGTTAAAGTCACTTGAAAATTAGCAAATACAAAAAAGCTCTGACCTTCCTTCTTCTTCTTATAGTAGGAGGTAACATTCCATTAAAAAAAAAAAAAAGTTTTCCCTATACCAGAAAGATAATGACATTATTATCATCAAGAATGAGGTGTTGAAACTGAGAAAATTGTTTGGAGATCTTGTTAAAAGAATTGTTATCTTCCTTTAGCCTTCACACATAGTTTAGTACTCACTTTTGCACAATTGCCTTTCTTTGTTCAACCTAATATAAAAGGAAGCAGATTTTACTTCATCCTTGGGTCTTCATCCTTTACGATGGCTCCCATATTATATAGAATTTACATTAAATAAACTCATATTCTTTTCTCCTGTTGATGTGTTTTATATCAATTTAATTCTCAGGCCCCATGAAAAAGAACTCTGATAAACTAAAGGTAGATGTTCGCCTCCCCTACAATGTGATTCAGTTTAACTTGATAGATCTCTACATTGTTATCCAACCAATCTATACTTGAGTAATTTACAAGAAACTCACCATTTTCTGATGTTTCCTCTTTTAACCATGGTTGTTTTATTCTTTCAATGAGGAAAGTATGGCTTGGTTTCTTACAACTATTTAACCAATTAATCTTTATTCAGTGTAGTGGAAACAGTGAAAATCTGTATATATTTTAGGAACATACAGGCAAGTTTTAAAAAGTGCTTGAATGGTTGAAAATATCAGCTGAATTAAGGAAGCATATTCCCCTGTTTTAAATAAAATGTTTGAATTTCTTTTCACGAGTGCTGTTAATAACTAAAATATAGTACAGAAAATAATAAGTATACAGAATAATTGGATTAATGTTGTAAGAGATCAATCCTGGATTATTGGATGGAACATATTCACGACTCTCTTAGTAGTTCCAAAGAAATAACTACTATTAGATTTCTGTTTAGTTAAGAATGACTGACTATCAATGTCAGATATAATTTTCAAAATAAAACTTGCAATGCTGAAGTTAATTCTAGTTATAATTTAGATTCAACTTTATTAAGGAATAATTTGTATATAATAAAATCCACTCTTTGTAAGTGTAGAATTCAATGTGTAAGTAGTGAAACCATTGCTATAATCAAGATGTAAGACATTTTCATCACCCCTACATCCCCTCCTGACTAGTTCCTCAACTAGAACTGCTATAAAGACAAGTGAATGTGATTCTTAAAAAAAGCAAATACGTAAAGTAATTTGCTTCCAATTAAAATAAATAAATTTATATTTTTTAAAAAAGCAAATAGATTTTCTATAAGTAAATAAATATATGTATATATAAAAATGATATGAATATATGTGAAAGTGAAAGTGAAGTCGCTCAGTCATGTCTGACTCTTTGCGACCGCATGGACTGTAGCCTCCCAGGCTCCTCCGTCCTTGGGATTTTCCAGGCAAGAATACTGGAGTGGGTAGCCATTTCCTTCTCCAGGAGATCTTCCTGACCCAGGGATTGAACCTGGGTCTCCCACATTGTAGGCAGACGCTTTACCATCTGAGCCACCAGGGAAGTCCATAATGTATGTAAATATCTATAAATCAACATCTATCTCACACCAAAATATAATGAATGAATTAAATAAGACTAAACAAAGCAGAAGAAAATATTAATGAACTGAAAGATTTGAAGTTATTTACTAAAAATTAGAGCAGAGACATTATAGCTATAAAAT
>NW_011494885.1:418777-419242 GCF_000754665.1 Bison bison bison
CCCATGGAGAAAGGAATGCCAACCCACTCCAACATCCTTGCCTGGACATTCCCATAGACAGAGGGTCCTGGTGGTCAACAGTCCATGGGGTTACAGAGAGTCAGATACATTTGAGTGACTAAAACTTAGTGTTTTACATCTAAGAGCTGTAAAAAAAAAAAAGGTACTAGACATATTTTAAAATATTACAAACAGCATCTTTTTGCATGATTCTATGTGTACATGCTGTCCAGAACAGTCAGATCCCTGGAGACACAGGGAAGGTGGGTGAAGGTTGTGAGGATGGTAGTCTTTCCCAGTGATGTTGAGCTCTTTTGTGGGTGATGGAAATGTTGTGGAATGAGATAGTGGTGTTGCTGTGAATTTATTAAATGCTGGTAAACCAGACACTGCCACAGGGTGAATTTTTGGGTATATGAGCTTCACCTCAGTTTTTCAAATCACATCAATGCTGGAAATGCACAA
>NW_011494885.1:419342-420578 GCF_000754665.1 Bison bison bison
TATAGTATTGACTGACTTCTGAGAGATAAGACACAGATTCTTTTCTTAATCTCAATGTTTTTAGTCTGCTCCAAATATATTGGAGAAAGTAAAAATTTCCTCAAAGTCTTAGAGTAGGACAACAAATTTGTTGTATATATTGTATTACCTGAGAATTACCTTCAATTATAGCGTTGGTTCTATGGGAAAAATGTATTCCAAGTTAAAAATAGCTGAAATGCATTGAAATTTTGTAACAAAAAATCATATTTGATGTCATGACACATACTTGCTGTATATATACATTTCTTTATTATTTCTGTTGGTATTCTTTTGTTTCATATTCATACTTTCATCCACAGTACTATAATAATTATAATCTCTAAATGGAATAACAAATATAAGAATATTCTTTATTGTGATACCATGTATATTTCCTTATTTGAACCATTCTTTTCTGTTGTTATGAAACAAAAATATAAATCCCATGATTTACATATTTCTTCTATCAATGTTTAAATACAGTATGAAAAATTACAAGAGATTAACTTCTTTAAGACTCTGAAGGTGAAATAAAGAAATCCATCTCCCATTTTTAATGTTTTTAAATCTCTGAATAAGTATCAAAAGATAGAAGTTATTATAGTTTAAATTTTATGAAGAAATATTGCTTACTTCAAGGATTTTGAATATAATTTTTTTCATTTAGTATACTATCCTGAATAAAGACTTCTTTTCAGTGTATGAGAATTGTTCCTCTACTCTGATCAATTTAATTTGCCTTCAATTAGATTCAATTATGATTGTATCTAACTCATCATTCTAAGTTTTAAAAATATGCTTTTGAAATCCTTCAGTTTATTGTATCTCTAATTCTTATTTGAGATTCCAGAATACATAAAGCACTTCGAATAGAACTAACTTTAAAACTTAGAGTTCACAAAATATATTAAAACCTTGATTAATAGATGCCTAAGAAATACTGTTTAAATGCTCTACTGAAGTGACAATTACGCAAAAAACCCATTGTTTTACATTTTATTATTTAAAAGTTTTATAAAATACCTGTGTCTACTTTGTTTTTACCTACTATATTAAAGTGATTTTAACGAAATCTCTCTTTTAAAACACTACAGTGCTTCAGGGTCATCTGTTAGCATAGCAGTTCATAGTGTGGATGAGTTTATATGTTAAAGCTGCAAAGACTAAACCATCTGTATACTAAATCTGGAGCATCTCCTGAAAGTTACCTATGAA
>NW_011494885.1:420678-423078 GCF_000754665.1 Bison bison bison
ATGAATTGTATTTTTTGTCATTAACATGCTATCAGTAATATCTTCCAGATAGGTTGAAATGTCACAAATCCTGATTATTTGAGAGTTACAGTGAACTGGATTCTAGCTAATTTATATTAGTACAGCTAAAAATATCTAAGTTGTGTGAAGTGTAGGCCCCTAATAACAGTATCAAAATCATAACCCATCAGTCGTTCTTTTGTGTTACATAGGATAATGCAATACCTCTGGTAGATCATATGCAAAATGAAAATGAAAGTTGCTCAGTCATGTCTGACTCTTTGTGACCCCATGGCCTATATAGTCCATGAAATTCTCTAGGCCAGAATACTGGAGTGGTTAGCCTTTCCTTTCTCCAGGGTATCTTACCAACCCAGGGATCAAACCCAGGTCTCTCACATTGAAGGTGGATTCTTTACCAGCTGAGCCACAATGTAAGCCCAAGAATACTGGTGTGGGTAGCCTATCCATTTTCCATGGATCTTCCCAACCTAGGAATCGAACCAGGGTGTCCTGCATTGCAGGCAGATTCTTTACCAACTGAGCTATCAGGGAAGCCCATCATATGCAAAAGTGGCCTTCTAATTCTTGCTATTCCTCTAAGTGCATGCCACTTCTCTCATGAAAATGTAGTCTATTTCCTTTTCACATGAATCTGGAATGGGTGTGTGACATACTGTGAACAACTGAATATGATAGAATTGATGTTATGCCATGTCTGGGCCTAGGCCTTAAGAAGTCCTTAAGAATTTGCATTTTCTCTCTTAAAAACTAGTTACCCTAAAAAGATATCTGGATAACTGAGTGGAGGAAACATATGTGAGAAAGAAGCCTATCCAAATTTTAGTTGTTCTAGCCATCCTAGCAAAGTTGCCATAACTTTGAGTGAATTCATCTTGGACGTTGGCTTCAGTGAAGACCCTGGATGAATTCAATTTGCAGAAGTACATCTACACACATGTTGTCAAGAAGTGTACAACAAGATTGGCCCAAAGTTGTAAATCAACTATTCTTTAATTTAATAAAATTTTAAAAAGTGCACAACAAAGACAAGATGGCTCACAGAATCATTAGAAATAATATTCTTCTGAATTTTAAGTCATGATGTGTTAAGTGTTTTGTTATGCTGGCTGAGGAGATTACTGATCAGAAATTTGAAATTGTCAAATATCTTACTTTAAGAGAGTATGATAAAGTCTTACAAGAGAAAGGTAAACTAAGTAAGGAAAATTAATTATGACCCAGAACAATCTCTCAAGCAGGCAAAAAAATTTCTTAGTAAGAAATGACACAGGTCCTAGTGAGACCAGTAAAACTTAGCCTAAAAATCAAGATAAAATCAAATTGTATAGCTGTAAAAATCTTTGTCAAGACTTCGACAATATTTGTTTGCTCCCCTTCCTTAGATAAATTCTCTAATGTTGTCCCACAGCAGCCTGCCACTTTCACAGTAGAGAGAAGTAAATCTAAGAAAGAATTATGATTGTGGCATAAGATGATTTAAAATAAACTTCACTGAAAACCCACAAAAGTTTTAAGAGAATTATACTTGAAACAGCATCCTGGACTAAAAGTATAGAGATAGTTCAAAATAAGACCCTGTCTACAAATTTTCTATTGGCAATAAAAAGATCATACCTTATGGAAAAATAAAGACTTAAAGAGTAGAGCCAAGAACCACTAAGAACAGTGGATTAAGAAACTATTTCCATAAAATTACAAGTGGACCTTAATCAAGGAACATCTTCTGTCAACAAGAAGGGGAAATTCATTGTATGTCCCTGGCACAATTTCCTATCTTTTGAACAAACCAGTGTACCAGTGTGCCTTTTTTCAAATCATGTACATTAAACTGTGATCATTATTATTTTAGCTGTGTGTTACCTTAGTATGTTGGGTGTCAGGGGCCAAATACTTGTTTTAGTTCATAGGTTTCCAGAACAAGACTTTTCTTGCTTAAAGAGCTTTATCTACTTCTGAACATAATGCTGATAATGAAACCTTTGATTTTGTACTGATGTCATAGCAAGAAATTATATTGGATGGAGTGGAGAATAGGAATTAGTGTATTTTGCATCAGGGAGATATGTGGATTATTGTGTCCTGAGGGTGTATTGGGATGTTTGCAAAGCTGCCACTAATATTTCTTCCCATACTTTTACATTTCTTCTCCCTGTCTCTCAAAAGATACATTCTCTTTGCTTTTCCTTAAAGTGTGGGCTTGCTGTTGTGACTTGCTTTGACCAATAAAATATGAAAATTATGCTCTGAGATTTCCAAACCCAGTCCCTAGAAAAGATCTTGTAGCTTCCATTTTCTACCCGTTGAGATTCAGCACCATGTAACAGAACTCAAGTAAAACTACTGGATGGTGAGACAACACAAAGATAAAAAGGATAA
>NW_011494885.1:423178-425750 GCF_000754665.1 Bison bison bison
ATAACTGGCTGATATCTATTCTAGCTACCCTAGCTGACTTGCCATATAGGTGAGTAAAATTGTTCTAGGCATCCCAAACCCAACTCAACTCACAGATAAATACAGCTCCAGATGAAAACATACAGCATGTAAACAGCCCAGTTGATTTTAGGCAACCCAGAAAATTGTGAGAAAAGTGTTCATTTTAAGCCATAAAGTTTTAAAATACTATTATGTAATAATATACAACAGAGACATTCCCTTTTTTCAAAATTTATTTTTTGCTGTGCTAGATCTTCATTGGTGCATGGGCTTTTCTCTAGTTGTGGCGAGCGGGGGCCTATTCTCTAGCTGTGGTGTGTGGGCTTCTCATTGTGGTGCTTCTCTCATTGCAGAGCATGGGCTCTAGGGTGCGTGGTCTTCACTATCTGCAACATGTGGGCTCAGTAGTTGCAGCTTCCAGGCTCTAGAGTACAGGCTCAATAGTTATGGCACACTGGGCTTAGTTGCTCTGCAGCTTGTGGGATCTTCTCGGATCAGGGATGGAACCCACATCTCCTTCATTGGCAGGCAGATTCTTTACCACTGAGCCACCAGGGAAGAGACATTCTCTTTTTAATAGCCATGAATAAGATGGTGGGATATGTTTCTAAAGAGAATTAGTGTGACAGATTTATTTATGTGAGAAGTTTTAATTTTTCAATATTTATTTTCTCTTTGTATATAGGAATATTATGCTCTGATCAAGGTATTGTTGACAAATGAAGCTATTCTAAAATTGTATAATCACTGGTGGAATGATTCTTTGAATCATTAAAAGCAAGCATTCAAATGTTTTGATAAATATTGGTATGTTCACCTGATGTAATAATTAGTCCATCCATATTTAATTCTAATTACTTCAATATTGTTCTATGAATAATCATATTGTTATTTAAAAACGTGTTTGGGGATTTAAAATGATGAAACACTACTCAGATTCAGTTTAGACTTTCATCATGATAAACAAAAGAAATTGTTTCACTGTATAATTTTATCAGTTTCAGTTAGTAAAATAGATGTACAAAGAATATGATGTGTAAATTATTAATAGGCCATTAACTCTTTTAACCATGAAAGGGCAAATTACACAAATTTCTATTTCATATTATAAATGCTAATGGGTGCTAAACTGCTCTATTTCATTTTTTCAACCAAAACTTAGTGCTATGTGCAGGAGTAGGATTCTGTTAGGTAAAGTGAGTGATCTCCAATAGAGAGTTGATTCTTGTATACCAGATTGTTGTTGTTCAGTCACTAAGTTGCATCCAACTCTTTGTGACCATATGAACTGCAGCACTCCAGGCTTCCCTGTCTTTCACTATCTCCCTGAGTTTGCTCAAATTCATGTCCATTGATTCAGTGATGCCAGAGAGAGCTTCCAAAGTCAGACTAAAATATTATGTGGAGGGCTCTAGGAAAGTTATGTTTTTTAAATCTTTTATTTGATGATAATGATGATGACAGTGATGATGATTATGATGACAATGATTTGAGGAAAAATTACTCAGAAATGAGAAAAGAAAAGGCAGGTATATTTTCATATGGTTGGTCTTGTCAAACTACGTGAAGTTCCATCATAGGAAGAACTTGGCCAGATACATGGACACAGGGTAAAATTGATAGAAGTGTCAGGCAAGTAGGAGCATGATGAAACAGAGACAAGATGATGCAGAAAATAAGCTTCATTTCTTAATAATTTTTACAAATGCTTACCCTCCATGTGACATGAATCTCTACTTACCCTGCAGATTTGTTGCTTGAATAAAATAAAGGATGTCAAATTATACATGATTTTCAAAAATAAAACATTATATGATTGTGAAGTTATTACTCTTGTTTATTGAGTGCATCAAACAGAGATTTTAATTCATTCATTTAAAAAAATATTTATTGGAAATTCAAATCCTGGGTCAGACACTGGAAATTCTACATATTAAAGACACTGATGCCATCAGAAATTCTCAGTCAAGTGGTAGATATAATAGAAATATGTATAGTACTTTCCAATGTACTCAGGGTTTTAACAGGTGATAATATGTCATATTGAACAGTGATTCTTCCTGGGATATTTAGTATATGATACTTATATTATTGAAACTTGAAGGACGACTAGTCTTTCACAAAGCAGAGATGAGAAGGGGAAAAGAAGGCCACAAAAGATGTGAAAAAATGGTGAGGAATTCAGTTTGGCTTTGGTCAGTTATTTGTATGGGCAAGTAGAAAAATGTAAGGCTAGAATTTAAAAGGACATTTAATGCCTTGCTAAGAATTTTGGATTTTAATTTATCTTTCATAAAATAAGATGAGCATTTTTTTCACAAATACAGTGAAGAATTTTAGAGAAAATCAAGCTGAAAAATATTTATTCAATGATAATTTTATTCTCTATTGCTTTTCATGACACTGTTTGGCATAGGAGGTAATTCAATAGAAGTCCTGCCATATCTTTGTATTACTAAAAATTACTATAGAAAAATTTAATTTATTCATATTTATGAATAACCATTGATACCTCCTAATTCAAAGCATTTTTCTTTGTTCCATAAGAGTT
>NW_011494885.1:425850-426820 GCF_000754665.1 Bison bison bison
GAACTTTCCAGGGTGGAGTCCAGCTTTCTTCAGGTGGGGCAGTGTCTCCTGTGCATGGAGCCTTGCCAAAGGACCTCCGTGCTCCCAGAGATGAGGAGAGAAAGCCATGGGGAGGTCCTGGGCTAAACATGTGGTTCTGTTTATAACGTCTTCATTTGTAACTACATTTTCTCCTCATGTTTATAGCCATACAACTTCCAGAAATGGAGAGCTGGGCTGAAAGATGGGTAGGTTTGCTTCCTGGCTTGTTTTATCTTTTGACTTTCTGTTATTCAGAAGGGAGTATTGTAACAGCAGTGGTCAGAGGGTTCCAGGGCTTACTTCATTGTTCATCACCACTCTCCAGTTCCAGAATATTCTCAGCACCCCAAAAGACCTCTTCATCCATCACCACCATCCACTTCCAGAACATTCTCATCAAACCAGAGGGCCTAGTTCTTCCATCAACACCATCTACTTCTAGCACATTATTGTTGCCCCAAAGGGCCTAGTTCATCCATCACTACCATCCACCTCCAGAACATTCATGTCACCCCAAAGGGAAAGCTTGTACCCATTGAGAAATCTTAGAATTCTTACCAGGATGTTCTGGATGGTCACGTGTTGTGTGTTTTTGGGTCACATTGTTGGAGGTGATGAGCTGGACGTCCCAAGCAGGGACTAAAAGTTGAGTCCAAGCTCACATGAGAACTCACCTATCTCCACAGATGTGGAGTAAGCCCTCAGGGTGCCTTGCCAGCAGAGCTGTAGCTCATGCCCTTACAGAAAGAAGTAGTGAGTCCTTATGTGACATGTGGGAACCCACAGTAACTGCACCTATAAGAAGTGGGGTGTCTGGGGCCATGAGAATAACAGTCCATTCCCAGCAAAGTTGTTAAATAGACTTTGGCTAAATATTTCTGCTCTCATGTCACTTGCATATCTGTTTTATGTTTTATGGCTTCTCTGGTGGCTTAGATAGTAAAGAATT
>NW_011494885.1:426920-427593 GCF_000754665.1 Bison bison bison
AGTTACACAGATGAATCAATCCTGTAGGAAATTTTCTACAAGTGTTTTCTACATTTCTAGAGAATATAAGATATGTACAATAAATATAAAGTAGAGAAATAGGTGTGATTTCATTGGTACAGATTAAAACCTATGTAAAACCAATAAAGAATAGTTCCTTCTACAGGATTTTGGGGAGGCTGGTGAAAAATACCCTATTGGTCATGTAGACATTTTATCACATTTCAGATTTTGCTTATTTCATGCAATATTTTTGGAGGGACTTAGACGAATGGATATATATAGATCTAGAAGCTATCAAACTTTTTTGGTAAAGGGCCAGATACTCAATTTTAGACTTTATGAGACAGATGGTCTCTTTTGAAACTTCAGAATTTCATGGGCACTATAATTGGAATTTCACATAATTTTAACACGTCACAAAATACTGCTGTGTGTTTTTTGTCACCATTTAAAATTTTTAGAACATCCTTTGTTGTGTACTATGTAAAAATAGACAATAAAATAAATTTAGCCTATAGTCTGTGGTTTGCTGACTCCTGAATGATTTAGTTCATTCCTTTTTACTGCTGTATAGTATTCCATGCTTAGTATTTCTCCATTGTACATAGCTCAGAGAGAAATAACTGATTCATTGGCCACTCTGTCTTCAACTATATTCTCCAAAGTAAAC
>NW_011494885.1:427693-429151 GCF_000754665.1 Bison bison bison
GAACTAGGGAATCATACACATGCATACATACAAATGCACATCACATATATGTTTATTTTAGTTTCTATGTGTATATGTTGAAACCCATGAGATTCTTAGATGCTGAAAATATATGTCAGTCTGTACTTTCAACATTAATACCTCCATAACCTACTTGGGATATAATATGTTAAATCTCTTCTCTGCATTGGCACTCACATGAATGTTCTCTTTACCTTGATCAGAGCCCTGATATTCTAATACTCTACATTATGGCTTCTCACCTCAGTCCACCTACTCCCACTACTACATTGCTCTGTACTACTTAATACTTTTATATTTTAACTGTTCAGTAAGAGTTGGACTGAACTGAACTGAACTGAAAAGAAGGCCAGGGTAATAAATATAAACTTAATTGCAATTCCAATTCGCCAGTTAACAAATTTTCATATATTATTTCATTATTCAGATTTCTTTTCATATGAACTGCCTGTTCTTACATTTGACTATTTTTATTTTTAATATAAATTTATTTATTTTAATTGGAGGCTAATTACTTTAAAATATTGTATTGGTTTTGCCATACATTGATGTGAATCTATTCAGAAAACTGCTGAAAGAAATTAATAAGATACAAAGGAAAGGAAAGAAAATCTGTATTCATGAATTGGAAGACATAGTATTTTTAAGATGACAATACTGTCCAAAGTGATATACAGATGCAATGCAATCCCTATCAAAATCTAATGACATTATTTTGCAGAAATAGAAAAATTCATTCTGAAATTCACATGACGTCTCAAGGGACCATGAATAGCTGTAACAATCTTGAAAATGCCAGATTTGGAGATATTGCACTTAACTTCAATTTTTTTACAAATATACAGTAATCAAAAATGTGTTACTGACATAAAGACTAGACAAATGGTATAGAATAGAGAGTCAAGACATAAACTCTTACATACAAGGTTACATTATCTATCCTGGAGAATAGTCTGTGTGTAGTTAATAGAGTATGTTCTGATGCTACTGAATGGAACAGTCTTTGCTTCTGTTTGTTCCAATTGGACTATACTGTTGTTTAACACAGTTGTCTCCTTACTAATTTTCTGCCTAAATAATTTATCTACAATTAAAAGTGAGATACTGAAGTTCCCTACTCTTTCTGTATTGCTGTCTATTTCTCCCATCAATTCTGCTAATATTTGCTCTAAATATTTAGTTTCTCCAATATTGGGTACATATACATTTACACTTGTTATATCCTCTTTATGAATTGACCTTCACTTCATAGTGACCCTCTTTGATTCTTGTAACCAATTTTGACTGAGAGTCCATTTGATACATCAGATCAAATGGAAGTTGGGGCTTCTCTGGTAGCTCAGCTGGTAAACAATCTGCCTACAGTGAAAGAGACACTGGTTCGATTCCTAGGTTGGGAAGATCCCCTAGAGAAGGGATAGGCTACCCACTCCAGTA
>NW_011494885.1:429251-429850 GCF_000754665.1 Bison bison bison
GCCCATCCATGTTTGATGCACAATACAGGAGGCTCATGGCTGGTGAGCTGGGATGATCCAGAGTGATGGTATGGGGAGGGAGGTGGGAGGGTTGTTCTGGATGGGGAACATGTGTACCCCCATTGTGGATTCATGTTGATGTATGCCAAAACCAAAACAATATTGTAAAATAATTAGCCTTCAATTAAAGTAAATTTCTATTAAAGAATAAAATTAAATGGGTAAGTGAAAAGAAAAAGAAAAAGTAAATAAAGGAGGGACTTCCATTTTGGTTCAGTGGTTAAAAGTGCCTCTGCCAGTGCAAGGGACATGGGTTTGATCCATTGTTCAGAAAGATCCCACATGCATTAGGACAACGAAGCCAATTGCACAACAACTGCTGAGCCAGGCTTAATTGCTAGTGAAGTCCACACAGCCCAGAGCCCAAGTTCCACCACGAGAGAAGCCACCACAGTGAGAATCCAGTGGTCTGCAACTAAAGAGCAGCCCCTGCTTGCCACAACTTAGAGAAAGCCAACACACAACAGTGAGGATACAGTGCAACAAAACTAAAATAATTTTGCAAGATGAAGGAGCTGCCATCTTAGCGAGCAGCTGGT
>NW_011494885.1:429950-430800 GCF_000754665.1 Bison bison bison
ACCCTGCTTATTTAACTTACATGCACAGTATATTGTGTGAAATGCCAGGCTGTATGAACCACAAGCTGGAATCAAGATTGCCCGGAGAAATATCAATAACCTCAGATACACAGATGACACCACCCTTATGGCAGAAAGTGGAGAGAAACTAAAGAGCCTCTTGATGAAAGTGAAAGAGGAAAGTGAAAAAGTTGGCTTCAAATTCAACATTGCAAAAACTAAGATCATGGCATCCAGTCCCATCATTTCATGGCAAATAGATGCAGAAACAATGGAAACAATGAGAGATTTTATTTTGGGGGGTTCCAAAATCACTACAGATGGTAACTGAAGCCATGAAATTAAAAGATGCTTGCTCCTTGGAATAAAGCTATGACTAAACTAGACAGTATACTAAAAAGCAGAGACATTCCTTTGCCAACAAAGGTCCGTCTAGTCAAGGCTTTGGTTTTTCCAGTGGTCATGTATGGATGTGAGAGTTGGACTATAAAGAAAGCTGAGTGCCAAAGAATTGATGCTTTTTAACTGTGGTTTTGGAAAAGACTGCTTTTGAACTTTGGTGTTGGAGAAGACTCTTGAGAATCCCTTAGACTGCAAGGATATCCAACCAGTCCATCCTAAAGGAAGTCAGTCCTGAATATTCATTGAAGGGACTGATGCTGAAGCTTAAGCTCCAATACTTTGGCCACCAAATGCAAAGAACTGACTCATTTGAAAAGACCCTAATGTGGGAAAGATTGAAAGCAGGAGGAGAAGGGGACAACAGAGGCTGAGATGGTTGGATGGCATCACCAACGCAATGGACATAAGTTTGAGTAGGCTCTGGGAGTTGATGAACAGGGAAGCCTGG
>NW_011494885.1:430900-431697 GCF_000754665.1 Bison bison bison
GGGTTGGGAAGATTCCCTGGAGGAGGGCATGGCAACCCAGTCCAGTATTGCCTAGAGAATCCCATGGACAGAGGAACCTGGTGGGCTACTATCCATGGAGTTGCAGAGTCAGACACGACTGAGTGACTAAGTACAGCACAGCAAGTATATCCAATTCTGCTCTCTTTGGTTATCTTTTGCATGGATTTTTTTTTTTTTTTTCTGTTGCTTCACTCTCAGGCTATGGTTCCCTAAAGATAAGGTGAATCTCTTGTAGGCCACACACAGTAGGGATTTTTAAAAATCCATTAATTTACTCCATATCTTTGGATTAGATAACTGAATTCACTTACATTTTAAGTAATTAATGATATTAATATGTAAGGACTCACTATTTTCTGTTTTGTTGTTTCTTTGTTCCTTTCTCTCTTGCTGTCTTCCTTTTGTGATTTGTTGACTATTTGTAGTGGAATGCTTTGGTTTCCTTTTCTTTAACTATTGTGTGTCTAGTAGAGATTACTGTGAGACTTATATCCAACATCTCATAGTTATAACAGTAGCAAATTAACTTCAATTGCACACAAAAACTCTAAATTTTACTTCTCTTTGCCCAGGTTTTATTCTACTGATGTTGTGTTTTCCATCTACTCATGTGATATATTTCTTTGCACTGATCACTGAGGAAGACTTTCTTTTTTATTTTATTATTTTTTATATTAATTAATTTATTTTAATTGGAGGCTAATTACTTTACAATATTGTAGTGGTTTTTGCCATACATTGACATGAATCAGCCATGGATGTACATGTGTTCCCCA
>NW_011494885.1:431797-432139 GCF_000754665.1 Bison bison bison
AATCCATTTTGAGTTTATTTTTGTGTATGGTGTTAGAAAGTGCTCTAGTTTCATTCTTTTACAAGTGGTTGACCAGTTTTCCCAGCACCATTTGTTAAAGAGATTGCCTTTAATCCATTGTAATATTCTTGCCTCCTTTGTCAAAAATAAGGTGTCCATATGCAAATCAAAACCACTATGAAGTACCATTTTATGCCAGTCAGAATGGCTGCGATCCAAAAGTCTACAAGCAATAAATAAATGCTGGAGAGGGTGTGGAGAAAAGGGAACCCTCTTACATTGTTGGTGGGAATGCAAACTAGTACAGCCACTATGGAGAACAGTGTGGAGATTCCTTAAAAA
>NW_011494885.1:432239-433386 GCF_000754665.1 Bison bison bison
CCATATAATAGATTCCAATTTCATCCACCTCATTAGAACTGATTAAAATCCATTCTTTTTAATAGCTGAGTAACATTCCATTGTGTATATGTACCACAGCTCTCTTATCCATTCATCTGCAGATGGACATCTAGGTTGCTTCCATTTCTCCAAAGAAGACAAACAGATGGCTAACAAACACATGAAAAGATGTTCAGTATCACTCATTATCAGAGAAATGCAAATCAAAACCACAATGAGGTACCATCTCACGCCGGTCAGAATGCTGCTATCGAAAAGTCTACAAACAATAAATGCTAGAGAGGGTGCAGAGAAAAGGGAACCCTCTTACACTGTTGGTGGGAATGCAAACTAGTACAGCCACTATGGAGAACAGTGTGGAGATTCCTTAGAAAACGAAATAGAACTGCCATACGACCCAGCAATCTCACTGCTGGGCATATGCACAGAAGAAACCAGAATTGAAAGGGACACATGTACCTCAGTGTTCATCACAGCACTGTTTACAATAGCCAAGACTTTATCTCTCCTTGCTGCTCTTTGGAACTCTGCATTCAGATGGGTATATCTTTCCTTTTCTCCTTTGCCTTTAGTGTCTCTTCTTTTCTCAGCTATTTGTAAGGCATCCTCAGGCAACAATTTTGCCTTTTTCATTTCTTTTTTGGGGGGATGGTCTTGATTTATTTAACTGCTTATTTAACATATGCAGAGTACATCATGCAAAATGGTGGGCTGTGTGAAGTACAAGCTGGAATCAAGATTGCTGGGAGAAATATCAATAACCTCAGATATGCAGATGACACCACAATTATGGCAGAAAGTGAAAAGAACTAAAGAGCCTTTTGATGAAAGTGAAAGAAGAAAGTGAAAAAGTTGGCTTAAAACTCAACATTCCAAAAACTAAGATCATGGCATGCGGTCCCATCACGTCATGGCAAATACATGGGGAAACAATGAAAACAGTGAGACATTTTATTTTGGGGGGCTTCCAAAATCACAGCAGCTGGTGACTGCAGCCATGAAATTAAAAGACGCTTGTTTCTTGGAAGAAAAGCTATGACCAACCTATACAGTGTACTAAAAAGCAGAGACATTACTTTGCCAACATAGGTCCGTCTAGTCAAAGCTATGGTTTTTCCAGTAGTCA
>NW_011494885.1:433486-434635 GCF_000754665.1 Bison bison bison
AATACAGTATACTAACGCATATATATGGAATTTAGAAAGATGGTAACAATAACCCTGTATACAAGACAGTAAAAGAGACACTGATGAATAGAACAGTCTTTTGGACTCTGTGGGAGAGGGAGAGGGTGGGATGATTTCAGAGAATGGCATTGAAATATGTATACTATCATATATGAAACGAGTCGCGAGTCCAGGTTTGATGCACGATACTGGATAAAACAATAAGTAAATAAAAATAAAAAAGTAAACAAATAAAACATTGAATCTTAATGGCATTAGCCAACCACAAGGTCTGAGCATCTTATATATAAGTTGGCTTCATTGTAGGAAACATTGATGTAGGGAAACCTAAAGATAAACCTTAGTTAAATTCAGTTCAGTTCAGTTGCTCAGTCGTGTCCAACTCTTTGCAACCCCATGGTCAGCAGCACACCAGGCCTCTCTGAGCATCACCAACTTTTGGAGTTTACCCAAACTCCTGACCATTGAGTCAGTGATGCCATCCAACCATCTCATACTCTATTGTCCCTTTCTCCTCCTGCCCTCAATCTTTCCAACATCAGGTTCTTTTCAAATGAGTCAGCTCTTACCAGGTGCCTTAAGTATTGGAGTTTCAGCTTCAGCATCAGTCCCTCCAATGAACAATCAAGACTGATTTCCTTTAGGACGGACTGGTTGGATGTCTTTGCAGTGCAAGAGACTCTTAAGATTCTTCTTTAACACCACAGTTCAAAAGCATCAATTTTTGGTGCTCATCTTTCTTTATAGTCCAAATCTCACATGCATACATCACTATGGGAAAAAACCATAGGTTTAGCTAGATGGACATTTGTTGGCAAAATAATGTCTCTGCTATTTGATATGCTCTCTAGGTTGGTCATAAATTTTCTTTCAAGAAGTAAGCGTCTTTTAATTTCATGGCTGCAATCACCATCTGCAGTGATTGTTCAGATCAGATCAGTCGTTAAGTCGTGTCCGACTCTTTGTGACCCCATGAATTGTAGCACGCCAGACCTCCCTGTCCATCACCAACTCCTGGAGTTCACCCAGACTCATGTCCATTGAGCCAGTGATGCCAGCCAGCCATCTCATCCTCTGTCATCCCCTTCTCCTCCTGCCCCCAATCCCTCCCAGCATCAGAGTCTTTGT
>NW_011494885.1:434735-435390 GCF_000754665.1 Bison bison bison
ATGTTATAAAATATTAGCAAAGAGCCTAAAATAAAGCATGTAAACTATGGGAAGACTATTTTTAGAAGGGAAGACAATTTTCTAAAATTGATCTAATACTGCAATAGGAAAAAATAATCCCAACGGGGACACCTGTCCACAGGAAAACACCATACTGGAAAATTATCAGGAAATATAAATTATCCCCCAAAAGACAATTTTGAACAAGTTAGTGTGTATTCATGGCTTACCATATAATAATTCATATTATAATGTCATGATAATCAAAGTATATTGGTTTGAAGTTGATGAGAATAAATAGCACAACTGGACAGAAAACAAACCTTAGAAATATTTACAGACTCATTAATGGAAAATTAGTATAAGATAGACAAAATCTTTCTAATCAGTTATTATTGTAACAGCAGAAAATAAGATGAAGTATATTTTGTATGGGCTTCCCAGTTGGTTCAGTGGTAGGGAATCTGCCTGCCAGTGCAGAAGGCACAGGAGACTCTGGTTCAAGCCCAGGGTCGGCAAGATCCCCTGGAAAAGGTAATGGCAACCCACTCTAGTATTCTTGCTTGGAGAATCCCATGGACAGAGGAGCCCAGTGGGCTACAGTCCAGGGAGTTGCAAAGAGGTGGACATGACTTGGCGACTGAACAACAACAAT
>NW_011494885.1:435490-436200 GCF_000754665.1 Bison bison bison
CCATCCTAAAGGGAATCAGTCCTGAATATTCACTGGAGGGACTGATGCTGAAGCCAAAACTCCAGAAGATGAGATGGTTGGATAGCATCATTGACTCAACAGACATGAGTTTGAGTAAGCTCCAGGAGTTAGCAATGGACAGGGAAGCCTGGCGTGCTGCAGTCTATGGGGTTGCAAATAGTCAGACATGACTGAGCCAATGAACCAAACTGAAGTGATGTATGCATTAACAAATTATTTCATCTACAGTTATTTTTAATCCTTTTGTCTTTTATGTCAGAGCTAAAATTGATTCACCTACCATGATTACAGAATTAGAGCATTCTGAATTGATATATTTATATTTACCAATGAATTTATCATTTCATTGGG
This sequence comes from Bison bison bison, assembly GCF_000754665.1. NCBI lineage: Eukaryota > Metazoa > Chordata > Mammalia > Artiodactyla > Bovidae > Bison > Bison bison. The sequence goes on from NW_011494885.1 coordinate 435,863, forward strand.
ATAAAAAAACATGTTTTGTATTACTTATTTCCTTTTTAAAATTTATTGTTTATTTCATGGCCTAGAATATTTTCTCTCCTGGAGAATGTTTCATGTGTACTTGATAAAAATGTATATGATGCTGTTGTTGAATGAAATGTTTTATTAGATATCTATTAGCCCTAGTTGGTTTATTGTGTCACTCAGTTCAGTTTAGTGGCTCAGTCGTGTCTGACTCTCTGAGACCTAATGGACTGCAGCACACCAGGCCTGCAACCACAGGGACTGCAGCACACCTGTCCATAATCAACTCCTGGAGTTTACTCAAAATCATGTCCATTGAATCGGTGATGCCATCC
>NW_011494885.1:436814-437502 GCF_000754665.1 Bison bison bison
AAAAAAAAAAAAATAAAGTCTGTCACTGTTTCCACTGTTTCCCATCTATTTTCCATGAAGTGATGGGACCAGATGCCATTATCTTAGTTTTCTGAGTGTTGAGCTTTAAGCCAACTTTTCACCCTCCTCTTTCACTTTCATCAAGAGGCTCTTTAGTTCTTTTTTGCTTTCTGCCATAAGGGTGGTGTCATCTGCGTATCTGAGGTTATTGATATTTCTCCCGGAAAATTTGATTCCAGCTTGTCCTTCATCCAGTCCAGCATATCTCATGATGTACTCTGCATATAAGTTAAATAAGCAGGGTGGCAATATACAGCCTTGATATACCTCTTTCCCAATTTGGAACTAGTCCACTGTTCCACGTCTAGTTAACTGTTGCTTCTTGGCCTGCATACAAATTTCTCAGGAGGCAGGTAACATGGTATGGTATTCCTATCTATTGAAGAATTTTCCACAGTCAAATTTTTGGTGTAGTCAATAAAGCAGACGTAGATGTTTTTCTGGAACTCTCTTGCTTTTTCAATGATCCAGTGAATGATGGCAATTTGATCTCTGGTTCCTCTCAGTTCAGTGCAGTCAGTTCAGTCACTCAGTCATGTCTGACTCTTTGTGACCCCATGAATCGCAGCACGCCAGGCCTCCCTGTCCATCACCAACTCCCGCAGTTCACTCAGACTCATGTCCATCG
>NW_011494885.1:438982-439849 GCF_000754665.1 Bison bison bison
TGGCAATTTGATCTCTGTTCCTTTGCCTTTTCTAAAGCCAGCTTGAATATCTCAAAGTTCTCGGTTCACTTATTGTTGAAATCTTGCTTGGAGAATCTTCAGCATTACTTTACTAGCATGTGAGATGAGTGCAATTGTTCGGTAGTTTTAAAATTCTTTGGCCTTGCCTTTCTTTAGGACTGAAATGAAGACTGACCTTTTCCAGTCTTGTGGCCACTGCTGAGTTTTCCAAATTTTCTGGCATATTGAGTGCAACACTTTAACAGCATCATCTTTGGGGATTTGAAATAGCTCTGCTGGAATTCCATCACCTCCACTAACTTTGTTCATAGTGTTGCTTCCTAAGGCTCATTTGACTTCACCTTCCAGGATGTATGGCTCTAGGTGGGTGATCATGCCATCATGGATATTTGGGTCATGAAAATCTCTTTTGTGTAGTTCTTTGGTGTGTGGTTGCCACCTCTTCTTAATATCTTCTGCTTCTGTTAGGTCCACACCATTTCTGTCCTTTATTGTGCCCATCTTTGCATGAAAATTTCCCTTTTTATCTCTAATTTTCTTGAAGAGATCTCTTTTCTTTCCCATTCTAATCCCCTATTTCTCTGATGAACTTCTACCTTTGTCCTGTTATTGAAAGTTCAGGATTAAAATCTCCAGTTATATTTTTAATTATCTATTTTCCATTTTTATCCCCTTTAGATTTATGTATTTACATAGTTGTTAAAGATTTCTGATGTATCAGCCTTTTTATAGTTCTAAAAATATCTTTTATCTCTAGTAACTTTTTAAAAATTTTATCTAATATTATTATAGAAGCAACTTTATTGAGGTTACTGTTTGCATCGTATCTTTTTCTGTCCTTTTACT
>NW_011494885.1:439949-440366 GCF_000754665.1 Bison bison bison
TTCTCAGCTATTTGTAAGGCCTCCTCAGACAACCATTTTGCCTTTTTGCATTTCTTTTTCTTGGGAATGGTTTTGATCATTGCCTCTTGTGTACAGTCATGAACCTCCATCTATAGTTCTTCAGGCACTCTCTGTCAGATCTAATCCTTTGAATCTGTTTGTCACTTCCACTGTATAATTGTAAGGAATTCAATTTAGGTCATACCTGAATGATCCTATGGTTTTCTCTACTTTCTTCAATTTAATTCTGAATTTTGCAATAAGGAGTTCATCATCTGTGCCACAGTCAGCTCCCAGTCTTGTTTTTGATGACTGTATAGAGCTTCTCCATCTTCAACTGCAAAGAATATAATCAATCTAATTTTGACATTGACCATCTGGTGATGTCCATGTGTAGAGTCATCTCTTGTGTTGTTG
>NW_011494885.1:440466-442162 GCF_000754665.1 Bison bison bison
TCCTTTTACTTTCAATCATTGTCTTTAAATCTCAGTCTCTCTTCTTGGATATCATATAGGATCATCATGTTTTATCTAGTCTAACAATGTCTTTTGATTGGATTGAATAATATATTTACATCTAAAATTTTGTTGACATACTTTGATATTGTCTGCCATTATATATACATATATTTTTTTTCTATTTCATTCATACATTTTTTGTCCCTCTAATACTTCTTCACTGTTTTCTAGTGTGGCATTTAAAATCCTTAATGATTTTGTTCACTGTTTTATTTGAATTATCTACATAGTGGTTTTTCTGTGGCTTACATTATATTAGGTTGGCCAAATATTTTTTGTAGCACCTTATGGAAAAACTCAAATGAACATTTTCGCTAGTGCAATATATACTTTAACTTACCACAGTGAGTTTCAAATTTATACTAAAAATTCCAGTGGGATATGTAAATATCACTCCTCTATAGTGAACCTTTAGATAATATAGTAACTTTGAGGACTGGCTCCTCACAATCTCTGGGCTTTGTTACTGTTTTTTGCTGTTTAAATTTAGTGGTTTGGCAGATTATTTTTGCCATATATTTTCCTCCTACAGTGTTAAGCTTCTGATGTTGCTCCTCAGAGGGGTGTAATTTTTGTTGTACCTACAGTCACCCTGTATATCAGTGGTTTGGGCAGGCCCCTTTTTGACTCTGTATCTTCTCAAGTTCTCTGCTTTTCCACCAGGGAAAATCTTTGAATCAAGACTCTGGAGTTAGGGTTGGAGTCAATGATGAACTTCGTTCTGAGTGACACCCCAGCATTATGAACTGAACACCAGTGGGGCTGGCAGTGAGAAATATGCTCAGTTTTCCTTTCCATGCCTCTTCATATGCAGAGCCACAGCTTGTTCAAGACAACTATCCTGTGTGTGTGTGTGTGTGTGTATACACACACATATATATATATATATATATAATTTCAGTAGAATTTTAGGAAAGTCAACCAACTAACCTAAATTACCATATTGAAAATCTTTGCTTGAGAATTAGTAGCATTACCAGATTCTCATCTGCTTGTAAGACCAAAGGAGTTGGTTTTGCCTAGATATTAGGGGTTGAGTAATTTGAATATAAAGCCTAATATCCTCACCTTTCATTTTTTTGTTAATCATATATTATCTAATTTTTATCACCTAATAGAGTTTCAGACCTTAAAGTGTATATTCAAATTTTTTAATTGAAAAAAAAAAATGTCACTGGTGCCTATGGTTTGGTGTTTCATTTCTCAAGGAATTTCTGTGCATTTCCCACTTTCCATGTATTTTGATTTACTAAAATTAGTTGCTTAAAATTATGTAATCAGATATTCCTGACACTAGATACCAGACACATACAGCAGGCATTGAAAAAGAGATCCATTTGTTATACTGTATACTTTTTTCTGTTACCTGTTGTATATCCATATAAAAAATTTCTCATTATCATAAATATTTTCTTTAAACAAGCTCAGTAATTAAAGACTGCTTTTATAGGACAACAGATTATTTTATCACACCAAAACATAAGTAATCCCATCCATATTTGTAGCATCAATGTTATGTCAGTGGTTTCTTCAAACTGTTGGTGCTTTTTAAATGCTTTGTGAAAAATATACCTGCAAAAATGATGTATGTTGTTAAAAATTTTACCTTGATTACTTAATCCTTTTTTATATT
>NW_011494885.1:442262-442739 GCF_000754665.1 Bison bison bison
ATTTTCAAACAAAATGATCAAAAGCAAATACATAATCATGCAAAACCAGAATGCAAAGATAATTATGAAAATTTCATCATAATAACTGTTCACATATATGTGATGCCAAATAGATGGGGAAAAAATGGAAACAGTTACAGACATTATTTTCTTGTGCTCCCAAATCACTGCATATGGTGACTACAGCCATGAAATAAAAAGAAGCTTGCTCCTTAGAAGAAAATCTATGACAAACCTAGGCAGCATATTAAAAAGCAGAGACATCATTTTGCCAAAAATGGTCTCTATAGTCAAAGCTATGGTTATTCCATTAGTCACATACAGATGTCAGATTTGGACAATAAAGAAGGCTGAGTGCCGAAGAATTGATGATTTTGAACTGCAGTGTTGGAGAAGACTCTTGAGAGTCCCTTGGACAGCAAGGAGATCAAATCAGTCAATCCTAAAGAAATCAACCCTGAATATTCATTGAAAGGA
>NW_011494885.1:442839-443749 GCF_000754665.1 Bison bison bison
GAGAGCAGGAGAAGGGAGTGACAGAGGAAGAGATGGTTGGATGGCATCAGCAACTCAATGTACATGAAACGGGGAAACTCAGGAAGATAGTGAAGGACAGGGAAGGTTGGCATACTACAGTCCATAGGGTCACAAAGACTCAGACATGACTTAGCGACTGAACAACAAACTTATCATTTGTATCACTAAGAATCCAGTTCAGATAACAAGCTGGACATTTCAAATATATGTGGTTTAACATAAGGAACTATTCCCCCAGGTAAGGGAAGACAATAAAGGGATGATAAGATAACCCCAAAATCAGTAACATAAGAGACAGTTACCACTTATAAGAATGGGGAGAAAAAAAGAATAAAAAATGATTGTATTAGAACTTAAGAGCTTAGAGGAAGAACTCTGAAATTTTGGCACTTGTTAACCAAGAAGAGATTATGTGTTAACAGGTGGTCATACTACTAAGGAGAGTGTGGCTTAATGAGTGCTCGGACAACATTACGGCCTGGCACAGGGTATGAGGGAACACAGGAGGCTATTCTCTGACTGCCAAAGAATAAGAGCTGACTGTTGTAAGAAACTGTGAAGGTACATTCCAAGGCTAATCTTGGAGAAACTGAAAGATGAAAACTGGAACCCATTGATTGTTGCTACTATAGCAATGTTATAGGAACTGGAAACCAAAAGAGTGAAAAAAAAAGTGTTTCCAGTATCTCTACAATACCTCCCTATGGTAATCAAAGAAATCTCAAGAAAACCTATTCTATCCAGCACTGTCCAGAAATTAACCTAACTTTATACAAGATGTTAGAGCTGGACATGGAGAACAACAGACTGTTTCCAAATAGGAAAAGGAGTACGTCAAGGCTGTATATTGTCACCCTGCTTATTTAACTTCTATGCAGAGTACATCATG
>NW_011494885.1:444541-445030 GCF_000754665.1 Bison bison bison
GGTTTTTCCTGTGGTCATGTATGGATGTGAGAGTTGGACTGTGAAGAAGGCTGAGAACTGAAGAACTGATGCTTTGAACTGTGGTGTTTGAGAAGACTCTTGAGAGTCCCTTGGACTGCAAGGAGATCCAACCAGTCCATTCTGAAGGAGATCAGCCCTGAGATTTCTTTGGAAGGATCGATGCTAAAGCTGAAACTCCAGTACTTTGGCCAAGTCATGCGAAGAGTTGACTCATTGGAAAAGACTCTGATGCTGGGAGGGATTGGGGGCAGGAGGAGAAGGGGACGACAGAGGATGAGATGGCTGGATGGCATCACTGACTCGATGGACATGAGTCTAGGTGAACTCCAGGTGTTGGTAATGGACAGGGAGGCCTGGCATGCTGCGATTCATGTGGTCGCAAAGAGTCGGACACGACTGAGCAACTGAACTGAACTGAAAGGGTAATAGAGTTTTGCCACGAGAATGCACTGAAACAAGTATTTAATC
>NW_011494885.1:445693-446672 GCF_000754665.1 Bison bison bison
TGAAAGTGAAAAGTGAAAGTGAAGTCGCTCAGTCATGTCCGACTCTTAGCGACCCCATGGACTGTACCCTACCAGGCTCCTCTGCCCATGGGATTTTCCAGGCAAGAGTACTGGAGTGGATCGCTACTCCCTACCAATCACTGACCTCCTACAAAGGTAACCAACACTGTGACTTGTAACAATGTCCATGAATTTTAGCTGTTTTGTATTTTACACAAATGTGATCAGATGACATTGAAGGAGTTAGGCATGTAGTACCCCAAGGCATGCAGCTTTGGTGTGCTGATTATTCTGAGTTGAAGTCCCTTGAAAGATACAAATGTAGGGTGAGAATTTCTCTCAGCTCCCTTTATCTGCCTAAAGACAAATCTTCCAAAGGAACTAAATGTTTATAAATCCTCTCCCTGGGAGTCAGGGAAGACTGACTTTTAAGAGAAGAGACCAGAAGCTGACAACACAGAGACAAAGTATCATTCTTCTAGGGGCCCACTCATTTTTCTTAAAAATAATTTACTCTCCTTTTAATTGGATTATAGTCCCCTTCTCCTGTCCCTTCCTTCCCCTTTTAAGGCAATATATAAGCTTTTAAATATCACCACTTTCTTTTGGGGGGGGGAGTATTCACTTATTTTCCTGTGATGCCCCTGTGAATGTAATATTACAAAATTACAAATATGTACGCCTTTTCTCCTATCAATCTGCCTGTTATTGATCTTGGGTGGCCTTACCCTGCAGCGGCTTGAAGTTGGATTTCGGTTCCTGGCCAGAGACTGAAGTCAGGCTGCGGCAGAGAGAGCCCTGAATCCTAGCCACTAGGCCACTGGGGACAATGGCCATGATAAGGCCCTGGTCTGTCAGCTTTGTAGAAATAATTTTCCTCAAAGAGATGGAAAGTAGTGAAATAAGAAAATTGTTTATTAGGAGGGAAAGAGTTCATGTGGATAGACAGATGGGCAGACTTAGAGAGTCACACCCCCCT
>NW_011494885.1:446772-448171 GCF_000754665.1 Bison bison bison
TACATGGGGCATTTCTGCTAGGTTTCCCCTGGCCAATTATCTTGCTTTGGGTGATTCTGAGTCTGTATTAGGTTTACCTCAGGGTTCTCCACTGTGTGCACATGTGCATCTCTTAGACAAGATGGATTTCAGTGAAGAGGCCTATGGGTAGGTTGCCATCACTCCAAGTTTGTCTCTCCATGTGTAGTCGGGAAGGTCTCCTTGATCTCAAGAATGAGAAGTATGTGATCTCTTTTATTAGGCCTCAGCTTCTCCTCTTCTTTGTATTAAAGTATCTGTCTATGGGGGACAAACTTTAGTATTGCTGTAGGCTGAATTGTATCTCCCCCAAATTTATATGTTGAAGTCCTAACCATTGGTGGGATAGTAGAGATGGGGCCTTTGGTGGTAATTAGAGGTAGATGTGATCATGAGAGTGGGACCTTATAGTGAGATGGCTGGTGACTTTATCAGAAAAAGAAGAAAGAAAAAGATTACTATTTCTTCACTATATGTTGACACAGTCAGAAGGTCAGTTCAGTTCAGTTGCTCAGTCATGTCCAACTATTTGAAACCCCATGAACTGCAGCACACCAGGCTTCCCTGTCCATCACCAACTACCAGAGCTTGCTTAAACTCAGAACCACTGAGTCGGTGATGCCATCCAACCATCTCATCCTGTCATCCTTTTATTCTCCTGCCTTAAATCTTTTTCAGCATCAGGGTGTCTTCCAATGAGTAAGTTATTCACATCAGGTGGCCAAAGTATTGGAGCTTCAGCTTCACCATCAGTCCTTCCAGTGAATAGTCAGGGTTTATCTAATTAGCGTTGATTGGTTGGATCTCCCTGCAGTCCAAGAGACTCTAAAGAGACTTCTCTAACACGACAGTACAAAAGCATCAATTCTTCGGTGATCAGCCTTCCTTATGGTCCAACTCTCACATCCATACATGAAAAACCATAGCTTTGGCTATATGGACCTTTTTTGGCAAACTAATGTCTCTGCTTTTGAAAGGCTGTCTAGGTTTGTCATAACTTTTCTTCCAAAGAGGAAGTGTCATTTAATTTCACATCTACAGTCACCATCTTCAGTGATTCTGGAGTTCAAAAAAATACAGTCTCTCACTGTTTCCATTGTTTCCCCATCTATTTGCCATGAAGTGATGGGACCAGATGCCATTATCTTAGTTTTATGGATGTTAAGTTTTAAGCCAGCACTCTCCTCTTTCACTTTCATCAAGAGGCTCTTTAGTTCTTCTTTGCTTTCTGCTATAAGGGTGGTGTCATCTGCATATCTGAGGTCATTGATATTTCGCCCTTCAATTTTGATTCCAGCTGGTACTTCATCCAGCCCAGCATTTAGCATGATGTACTTTGCATATAAGTTAAATAAGCAGGGAGACAATACACAGTCTTGAA
>NW_011494885.1:450810-451574 GCF_000754665.1 Bison bison bison
TGTCAGGTCCATGAATCAAGGCAAATTGGAAGTGGTCAAAACAGAAGATGGTAAAAGTGAACGTCGACATTCTAGGAAATCAGCGAACTAAAATGGACTGGAATGGGTTAATTTAACTCAGATGACGTATTATATCTACTACTCTGGGCAGGAATCCCTTAGAAGAAATGGAGTAGCCATCATGGTCAACAAAAGAGTCCAAAATGCAGCACTTGGATGCAATCTCAAAAATGACAGAATGATCTCTGTTCAATTCCAAGGCAAACCATTCAATATCACAGTAATCCAAGTATTTGCCCCAACTAGTAATGCTGAAGAAGCTCAAGTTGAATGGTTCTATGAAGACCTACAAAACCTTTTAGAACTAACACCCGAAAAAGATGTCCTTTTCATTATAGGGGACTGGAATGCAAAAGTAGGAAATCAAGAAACACCTGGAGTAACAGGCAAATTTGGCCTTGGAATACAGAATAAAGCACGGCAAAGACTAATAGAGTTTTGCCAAGAAAATGCACTGGTCATAACAAACACCCTCTTCCAAGAACACAAGAGAAGACTCTACACATGGACATCACCAGATGGTCAACACCGAAATCAGATTAATTTTATTCTTTGCAGCCAAAGATGGAGAAGCTCTATACAGTCAGCAAAAACAAGACCAGAAGCTGACTGTGGCTCAGATCATGAACTCCTTATTGCCAAATTCAGACTTAAACTGAAGACAGTAGGGAAAACTACTAGACCATTCAGGTAAGACCTAAATC
>NW_011494885.1:451674-452193 GCF_000754665.1 Bison bison bison
AACTAGTCAATCTAATCACACTAGGACCACAGCCTTGTCTAACTCAATGAAACTAAGGCATGCCCGTGGAGCAACCCAAGATGGGCAGGTCATTGTGGAGAGATCTGACAGAATGTGGTCCACTGGAGAAGGGAATGGCAAACTACTTTCTTGCCTTGAGAACCCCATGAACAGTATGAAAAGGCAAAATGATAGGATACTGCAAAAGGAACTCCCCAGGTCAGTAGGCGCCCAATATGCTACTGGAGATCAGTGGAGAAATAACTCCAGAAAGAATGAAGGGATGGAGCCAAAGCAAAAACAATACCCAGCTGTGGATGTGACTGGTGATAGAAGCAAGGTCTGATGCTTTAAAGAGCAATATTGCATAGGAACCTGGAATGTCAGGTCCATGAATCAAGGCAAATTGGAAGTGGTCAAACAAGAGATGGCAAGAGTGAATGTCGACATTCTAGGAATCAGAGAACTAAAATGGACTGGAATGGGTGAATTTAACTCAGATGACCATTATATCTACTA
>NW_011494885.1:452293-453274 GCF_000754665.1 Bison bison bison
TTAGCCTTTGACCTGCTTCATTTTGTACTCCAAGGCCAAATTTGCCTGTTACTCCAGGTATCTCTTGACACCCTACTTTTGCATTCCAGTGCCCTATAATGAAAGGGACATCTTTTTTTGGTGTTAGTTCTAGAAGGTCTTGTAGGTCATCATTGAACCGTTCAACTTCATCTTCTTCAGCATTACTGTTTGGGGCATAAACTTGGATTACTGTGAAATGGAATGGTTTTCCTTGGAAATGAACAGAGATCATTCTGTCATTTTTGAGACTGACCCTAAGTATTGCATTTAGCTCCATAAACCAAGGTAGATTGGAAGTGGTCAAAAAGGAGATGGCAAGAGTGAACATCGACATTTTATGAATCTGTGAACAAAAAAGGACCAGAAGGGGTGAATTTAATTCAGATGACCATTATATCTACTGCTGTGGGCAAAAATCCTATAGAAGAATCCTATAGAGAATCCCAGGGATGGGGGAGCCTGGTGGGCTGCCGTCTATGGGGTCGCACAGAGTTGGACATGACTGAAGCGACTTAGCAGCAGCAGCAGCATTACATTTTTTTTTATTATTATTATGGCTACTCCATTTCTTCTACTGGTGATAGAAGCAAGGTCTGATGCTGTAAAGAGCAATATTGCATAGGAACCTGGAATGTCAGGTCCATGAATCAAGGCAAATTGGAAGTGCTCAAACAAGAGATGGCAAGAGTGAATGTCGACATTCTAGGAATCAGAGAACTAAAATGGACTGGAATGGGTGAATTTAACTCAGATGACCATTATATCTACTACTCTGGGCAGGAATCCCTTAGAAGAAATGGAGTAGCCATCATGGTCAACAAAAGAGTCCAAAATGCAGCACTTGGATGCAATCTCAAAAATGACAGAATGATCTCTGTTCGTTTCCAAGGCAAACCATTCAATATCACAGTAATCCAAGTCTATGCCCCAACCAGTAACGCTGAAGAAGCTGAAGTTGAA
>NW_011494885.1:456317-456495 GCF_000754665.1 Bison bison bison
ACTGAAACAAGTATTTAATCCTTTTTATTTTCTTTTTTTCATTTTAGCAATTCACATGGGTGGTTAATGGTATATTCTTGTGATTGTAATTTGCAATTCCTTGATAATTAATGAGCTTGAACACCTTCTCACATGGTTAATACTTATTTGCGTATCTTCTCTTGGGAAGTGTCTGTTT
>NW_011494885.1:457050-457952 GCF_000754665.1 Bison bison bison
TATTTGTTCTAGCTCTGTGAAGAATACTGTTGGTAGCTTGATAGGGATTGCATTGAATCTATAAATTGCTTTGGGTAGTATACTCATTTTCATGTTTGTTTTGTCTTTTATTTATAGTTAATGGGTTGTGATTTTTTTCAAATGCAGATTTTTAAAATTTATCCTATCACTTTTCTACTATGTTCTGTTAATAAGGTGAATTGAATTACTCTGACAGATTCTCAAGTGTTAAATCATCTTGCATACTTGGGGCGAATCATATGTGATAATGATACATATAAATATACACATATTAAACTTGCATATATGTTGTCATGTATATTTGTAGTTATACTCTTGGAAGATATTTGTCATATTTATTTATTGTAATATACATTCAGATTGTGACAATTTGCAGCTCCTTGAGAGACATATATATTAGTAATTATAATAATGTATTATTTATTTTGTAATATGTATAGATGGGCTATGTACCAAATAATAGAACAAAAAGGTGCTAATAGAGTAAAGCAACATAGGTGCAATGATTCTCTATCTCATTGGAAGTAAGTCATATAAATCTGAACTTGATCCTGTTTAGGTGCATATGCTAAGTCCTAAAACAATATACTAAGAATATAACTAAAATATATATAGTAAAATTCATATAGGAATGAAAATGTTATAGTATGAAACATTTAATGGAAAATATTGTATGATCCACTTATATGAGGACCTGGATTGGGCAAATTCATATGCACAAAAAGTAGAATAGAGTTTACCAGGATCTTGGGGCTCGGGAATGGGGCATTATTTTTTATGTGATATAAGTTTGTAAATTTGGAATAATGAAAAATCCTGGAAATGTATGTCAGCTATGTTTACACAGCATTATGGATGTGCTTAAGGTCACCAAAGTATAC
>NW_011494885.1:458052-459378 GCF_000754665.1 Bison bison bison
TCAGGATGTGGTGACACATGTGCACCCGTGGCTGATCCTTGTCGATGTGTGGCAGGGGCCACCACAGTGTTGTAAAGTGATTGTCCGATTTTAATAAATAAATAAATTTTTTAAAAAGGCTAACTTTTCCCATCCTGAATATCTTTTTATTTCTGAGTTGCGTCTTTTGATAAATAGAATGTCTTAAATATATTTACATGTATGTTTATTTCCCTTTATGATTAACAAATTTTTGCACTGTTAAGTGCAAACATTTGCACTTAAGCAAATGTTTAAGAAACATTTACTTACTCTAAGTCACAAAAATGTTTTCTTATTATTTTCTCTAATATTTTTATTGTGATGCATCTAATATTTAGACCAAGTAAATTGGGACTGTGTTTGTATTTGTGGTGAAATATAGAAACCTTTAATAAAGAAATATAGTATTCTTTTTTTATTCCATGAGAATAGCTAAGTGACCCAGTACTCTTTTGGATTTTGATTGTATTGCAATGAATCTGTTGATTAATTTGTGGAAATTTGAGAGTTTAATATTATTAACTCTCAGTACACAGATTCCTCCATTCATTTTGGTATTTTAAAATTTCTCTTACTAATATTTATATTTTTCAATTTAGCATTCTTATGCATCACTTAATAGATTAGTGTTGATGGTCGTATAATTTTCTCTTGACCTTTGTAAAACAAATTATTTTTATTGAAGTATATTTGCTTACAATACATATTGAATAGCTGTTTACAATATTATATTAGTTTCAGGTTTAAAACCTATTAAATATTTTTATATATTATGCTCCTTTTTAAATATTATAAAATATTGGCTATATTTCCTGTACAGTATAATATATCCTTCCAGTTTGTTTATTTTATACAAAGTAGTCTGTGCTATGTATAAAATTTTGTATGTTGACCTTATATTGAATATCCTTGCTAAATCGCCATAGATTAATTTTGAATATTATGTACAGTTATTTTTTCTGAAATTCTGAGTGTTTTCTTTCCTTCTCTCTAATCCACGTGCCTTTTACTGTTTACATTGCCTTATTGCAAGGGAATGAAACAGCCAGTAAAATGTAGAGTAGAAGATATGATAGCACATGCATGTGCTTGTTCTGTTTTCTATATCGGGGAAAAGTTTTCATTATATCATGTTAAGTATGATGAACATGGTAGATTTTTATAAAGATACTTCATCAGATTAAGGAAGTTCCATTCTATTTCTTGCTTGCTAAGATTTGTTTGTTTGTTTGTTTGTTTGTTTTTCTAATTTTATTTTATTTTTAAACTTTACATAATTGTATTAGTTTTGCCAAATATCAAAAT
>NW_011494885.1:461425-461971 GCF_000754665.1 Bison bison bison
TACATTCATTTGTATTATTGTATAGATTCCACATATAAGTTATATCATACATTATTTGTCCTTCTCTGTGTGACATGTCACTAAGCATAATATTCTCCAGATACTAATATATCTGCATTATTTTATGACTGAGTAATATTCTATTATATATATATATACCACATTTGTGTGTAGATATATAACACCACATTCTCTTAAGCCAATCATGTGTTGATGGACACTTAGGTTGCTTATATATCTTTGCTATTGAAAATGGTGCTGCTTTGAATATTAGGGTGCATTTATCTTTTCAAATTAGTGTTTTCATTTTTTCTGTATATGTACTCAGGAGTGGAATTGCTAGAACAAATGAGAGCATTATTTTTAGTTTTTTTTAGGAACCACTATGCTATTTTCCATAGTTTTTGCACCAATTTACATTCCCACCAAGAGTGTAGAGGGGTTCCCTTTCTCCATATGCTAGAAACATTTGTTATTAGTTGATTTTTTGATGATAGCCATTCTGATAGGTGTGAGGTGATATCTTACTGTTGTCATGATTTGCAT
>NW_011494885.1:462071-462721 GCF_000754665.1 Bison bison bison
CAACTTATTGGAAAAGACCCTGATGCTGGAAAAGATTGAAGGCGGGAGGAGAAGGGGATGACAGAGGATAAGACAGTTGGATGGCATCATCAATTCAATGGACATGAGTTTTAGTAAACTCTGGGAGACTGTGGAGGACAGGGAAGCCTGGCATGCTGCAGTCCACGGGGTTGCAAAGAGTTGGACATGACTGAGTGACTGAACAACCCATGTTTTTAATAGATGTGCCTTCTTTTCTCTCAATTCTTTCTGGGATGAGGGGAAATTGTAGAATTCTATGTTTCCTCTCTTAATCCCAAAGACCCAGCTGGGTGCCAAGAGTCATCCACTCCTTTTCCTACTCCTTGGCCTGATATGTCAAAGTATTGGGTACAGCACCACTCATCTCCCTCACTCCTGAAGGAAATGTCTTAGGATTGCACACCTTCTCCCAACCCCACAGTGTCATACCATGTGCTGAAAGCCATGTCTTTTTCCCCTAGGGTAGTGTGGGTGGTGTTATGCTAAAGAACCCACCTGCCAGTGCAGGAGACATAAGAGATGCGGGTCCAGTCGCTGAGTTGGGAAGATCCCCTGAAGAAGGAAATGGCAACCCATTCCAATATTCTTGCCTGGAGAATCCCATGGACAGAGAAGCCTGGCAGGCTACA
>NW_011494885.1:462821-463181 GCF_000754665.1 Bison bison bison
ATACATCAAAAGACATAAGAATTCTAAATGTATTTGACCCAATTTGTAATGCTTCAGGAATCATTAAGAGCAACTTTGTAGGATTTTAAGGAGAGATAGATAATTTCAAAATTTTCAATTAACAATTAAATGCTATACCATACATATTATATAAAACAAGGAAACAGAAAACCAGGAAGGATATATAGAAGGTCTAGTGAACATTACCAGTCAACTTGACCTAATTGATATTTATAAATATCAGCAAAATGATTCAGTTATACATAAGTGTGTATACAGTTTTTGAGATTGTTTTCTCTTATAGGCTACTGCAAAATATTGAGTATAATTCCTTGTGCTATACAGTAAATCTTTGTGGCT
>NW_011494885.1:463281-464137 GCF_000754665.1 Bison bison bison
CAGTTGGACTGTTGTTCACCTCATCCTGTCTAGTAGAACTGGCTGCAGAGATCTATATGTTGTTTGCAGGGTATGGGGAGTACCAGGTGCAGTGGTGCACAAGTCACTGGCGATGGGAATGCATGGAGTGCCATCTGTAGGGATATGCTGGGAAGTTGTCAAGATCTACGTGTCATTCAGTATAAGCCATTGCTCCTTTTCTTTGAGCTCAGTTGCCTTCAGACGATCAGATACTCCATCTATGCCAATTTTTCTAAACATTTTTGGTGTAGAGATATTGGAGTGGAACTTTTGGGAAGTTCCCCCAAAGAATTGGAAAGCTAGATTCTCACATCACTCTTTCTTCCTCCTGTGGTCAAAGTCGCAGATTGGGGACTCTACTTTTAGTACTGAACTGTGCTGGCTTGGAGGGAAAATGACAGGGGTGAAGTGGAATTGATCTTCTTGCCCTTTCCATGCAACTAATCCCAGGTTTTGTGCTCCACCAGAAATGGTGACTGCAGCCATGAAATTAAAAGATGCTTACTTCTTGGATGGAAATTTATGGCCAACCTAGACAGCATATTAAAAAACAGAGATATTACTTTTCCAACAAAGGTCTGTCTAGTCAAGGTTATGGTTTTTCCAGTGGTCATGTATGGATATAAGAGTTGAACTATAAAGAGAGCTGAGCATAGAAAAATTGATGCTTTTGAACTGTGGTGTTGGAGAAGACTCTTGAGAGTCCCTTGGACTGCAAGGAGATCCAACCAGTCCATCCTAAAGGAGATCAGTCCTGGGTGTTCACTAGAAGGACTGATGTTGAAGCTGAAACTCCAATACTTTGGCCACCTGATGCGAAGAGTTGATTCATTTG
>NW_011494885.1:464237-464797 GCF_000754665.1 Bison bison bison
GTGGTTCATGGGGTCGCAAAGTGTCAGACATAACTGAGCGACTGAACTGAACTGAGTGTGTTAGGACCTTTTAACTGAACTCTGAAGTGCTCTGAAGTTTGGTTGGCCAAAAGTTCATTTGGATTTTTCCAGAAAATCTCAAACCCAACAATTTTGCCCATGGATAATTGTTATATTGATGTCTCTGTGGGGGTGGGAGCAACGGCTGGACATCTTGATGACATTATCTTCCCATCTAAAAAATGCTTTGAATGTGAATTGAAATATTACATCTCAGAATTTGTGTGACACATAGGATGAGTTTTATACTGCTTTAGTGAAACATAATTCATGTACCATATAATTCATCCTTTTAAAGTGTTCAGTGTTGTTTAGTATATTCACAGAATTATACAACCATCACCACAATCATTTTGAGAACATTTCTGTCACAGCGGAAAAGAACCTCATATCCATTAGCAGTCACTACCATTTCCTTCCTCTCTCCAGCCCTGTAATTTTAACCCTATTGCAAAGTTTAGTTTTCTAGTTTGATTCAGTCATGATTGCTATTCCTTATG
>NW_011494885.1:466067-469963 GCF_000754665.1 Bison bison bison
TATTATTTATAATGTATTTGATGTAAAATATATACACAAACTATAATGTACTATACATATATAATATATACACATAATATATCCTATATATTATTTAACTTGTATATAATTTATTATATATATATGAACTATATTATATATGTTACATATAAACTATATAAAGTATTAAATAGATAATATTTTGCATATCATAATATAGAGATTATAAAATACTATGCATATATAGGATACTACCCACTTAATGCATTATATAGTTTACATGTAACATAGGCATTGTAGTCATAAATATATCATAAATTGTATAAAAATTGAATAATGAATTCAATTCTATATTTTGTAAATAGTACAAATATTGTATATAATACAATATTTTGTATATACATGATAAAAATACATATTGATCTACAGATCTATATTTATACATGCTGTGTAAATATTTTTCTGGGACATTATTGTACTTTCCATTAGAAGGTCCAAGACTTTTTTTCATAAATTATGCTTAAAAATACATTCATTTCATCCTTTTCTCTTATATTTAAGTTTATCTTGTACTACCGTTTTGAATATATTGAAGTTTTTCAGGGTCAGCTGTTGACTAGAGGTTTTCCTTGTAAAAGAGAATGGATGGTGTTCCAGGTTTTTAGTACTTTTTCTTGTTATCTAGACTCATGTTTGTGTGTGTGTGTGTGTGTGTGCGCAGTAATTTAGATGTTAGTTCTCTGCAAGCATCTTGAATGGTTCACAATATCTAGGATGGTTCACAAGAACAGGCAGCTTTTGAAAATTTGACTCTTGTGTGTTCAAGCCTGTTTTCTTTTCATGAAATCAAAGTGTGTGGTTGGTGTTGAAGAAAAATAATATTCAAGCCACTCGTTAAAGGTAGTAAGGCAGATTTTATTCAGGACTATTAATAGAGACCACTGCAGTGGGATTTTACAATAGAGAAAAATTGGGTTCAAATCCCATTACATGGGCATGGGTAAGTGGGAATTTACAGGTGAGCAGCAGGCTGCAGGGTAGTTATTAGAAAATTACTAAGAGGAAACATCAAGAGTAAGGGGGTTCTGGCTAATCCAACCCAATAGGTTTCTTGCTAAGCACTGGCTAGGTTGATCAGAAATCCCTTGAGGTATGGTAGAGAATTAGGATCCAGATCAGGTATCAAGGATGATCAGATATCAAGGCTAGGAGGTTCTGGTAAAACTGACTTAGAAGGATTCTTCCTCAAAGTAGATTTTACAATGAATTGCAAAGATGGGCCTAGGAGAAGGTTTAGGAGTCTGACCAGAGTTTGGTCAAGCAAAGAATCTTTGCCATTGGAAAACTCCATCATCAAGTGATAAGTTCTTTTCCCATTGCTCTATAAAAAGATATTTTGATTCTACATTCCACATGTACCCCCACTTTGGGCAAATATATATTATTATTTATTTCTTACATCAACAGCCATCAGCAGTTTCTCAGCCTGACTTCTCTTGTACCTCTGCTAGAACTCCACTGCTTTCAGCAGCATTTTTAGACCTTGTGCATTTGTGTTCCCATATGTTTCCTTGTTCCTTTTTTTTGCTGTTTCCTAGTGATTTCTGAGAGAAATAGAAAATTGTATTGTATACTGCCATGTTCATGTTCAAATAGAAGTCATACTATGTCTTAATATTCTTTAGTATTTTTCTTGAAATGCATATACAATTAGGGGGCAAATATATATGCAACTTTTAAGTGATAAATTTGTCCATAGCATATTTCTTCAATTATTAAAGCCTTTTTTCATTCTGCTCTGTAAAGTTTTTTAGTGTTCCTTCTAAAGAACTGCATATTCATTGATTAGTTTCTCTCCTTCCCTATGCTAACATTTTTTGACTCCAGATCCCTGAATGTGCCCTCATTTTTTTGAATCAAAAATGTTTGTCTATTAATCAACATTATATTTTTTCCTGTCTTTCTGTGCAATCATGGTTTTTCATATACTGTCATCAAAACATCAATAATTCCACAAGATAAAGCAGTAGAGAATGTGGACAAATTTTTAATGGGATACCATGAGAAAGCACACCTTACTTTCTGACCAGCAAGTAGGGAACCAATTCTTTTAACCCCATCAATGGGAAAGTTCTGTGAGTATTAGTAATATAAGCTAAACCAAGGAACCTTGCTTCTGTCACATCTATGTCCCTGAACTAGTGCCTATTTTTCATGTTTTTAAGTGCTTTATAGAGCAACTTGAATTAGTACTTTGTAAAGGTCACCACTCACATTTGCTTTTTTAAACCCCATTCCTCTTATGTGAGATGAGCATGTGTTTCTGCCAAGCTTTGATTTTCTGTGACAAGCATGGAAGAATGCCTTGCTAATTAGAGAGGTTTACATATTCCCTAATATCCTATCATCTATTACGTTGATCTGAGACATTTTCTGGTTGAATAAATACCTGAATATTGAGCATACTGAGGGAAAGCCATTTTTCTACTTGAAAAATCTGAATATTTACACAGTAGAGATAACATCACATATCTACAGATTCCTTTCTAGTCCAGTTTTAATAACTGTATGTGGTGTTGGTGGTGGTTTAGTCGCTAAGTCGTGTCTGACTCTTGCGACACCATGGACTGCAGCCTGCCAGGCTCCTCTGTCCATGGGATTCTCTAGGCAAGAATACTGGAGTGAGTTGCCATTTCCTTCTCCAAAAACTGTATGTAAAAACTACTAAATATCAAAAATAAGAAACAGACCCCAACGTGATTAAGTTTCTAGATTTTGACTTCTTTTAACCTTGAGAAACATTTTCTCTTGGCATTCAATACACCAAACACTCATTAGTAGGAAATTTCATACTTGATAATTTAATATAATTTGGACAGAGGTTCATCAAAATTTGAACTAATTATGATAAACTGCTTATATTTTCATTCATTTATTTACTTTTGGCTGTGCTGGGTGTTAGTTGCTCCATGTGGGCTTTCTCTAGTTGTGGCGAGTGGGGGCTACTCTCTGGTTGTGGCACACAGGCTTCTTACTGCAGTGGCTTCTCTTTTTGTGAAGCACAGGCTGTAGGGTGCACAGGCTTCCAGTAGCTGCAATATGAGGGCTTAGTAGTTGTGGCTCATGGGGTTAGCTGCCCCATGGCATGTGGGATCCTCCCAGTCTAGGGATCGAACTTGTGTCCCCTCATTGTAAGGTGGATTCTTAACCATTGGACCACCAGGGAAGCCCAAAATTGCTTATATTTTGTTGAAATTAAGATTCTCTCTTGGAGTTTGTAATATTAAAATAGATAGATTTACCTTATATATTGAGAATAAATAAAATGAATTATATAGAAATTTGTAATTCAAAAATTTCACTAATTGTTATTTGTCTGTATTCATGGATATTTTATTAAATGTCACTTATACTTTTGTGTCTGGTATTTGTGTGCATTATATAGTTGGCAATTTTACACTTAATCACACAGTTCAGGAGACAAAGAGCATATGAGAAAACATCTTTTAATGTAATATCTACTTCAGGGTAATTTTACATTCTTTGAAACAGTTTAGCTAAAAACAAAATGAGTGGAAAAATCATACTTATGTTACATTTCATTTATTGTATTTGTTTCTTATGGAACAAAATAATTTTTAATTTTCCAGAATAATTATAACAAATTGGTTTCATGAAAGTACATCTGCATGTCACTATCAGATTCAGAGTAGTAGTTTAAAATTTTTTTGGCTCTGTTGCTGACCCCCTAGGTGACCTTAAGCAAGTAATTTACCCCTCTGCACTGCTGATATCGCTCTAGGGATAAGGTTAATCATATTTGCCATCTATTTACCTCACAGTTGGATTAGGGAGGTGATCATTGGAAAGTGCTTTTGGAAGCTAAATGAGAAATAAATGCCAATCATAAGTTTATA
>NW_011494885.1:470063-470440 GCF_000754665.1 Bison bison bison
TATATGTGAGCTACTGATAAAGTAATAAAAACAGTTTCACCCATTTTAAACCACTCACGAAAAACATGATTATGGATAGACCTTTGGTATAATCCTCTGCAATAGTGGATAACTTTTCTTACTTCTTTAAAGAATTCCACTCCAAACTATTCAGAGGAGAAATAATTGAATTGCACATTATCAAAACAACTGCCTGCAATATTCAATCAAGAATTATTTGCAAATTTTTCTTTTGTAATTTCAAAAAATTCAAATAACTTATGTGAAGTAGCCTGGCTGTTGGGTTACATAAAGAATTTTTCCCTGCTCTTAAGACAGTTGTATGTGAATTTGAAGCAACAGTAGTTTTTAAATTTTTTTTCTTGTTTATTATTTTT
>NW_011494885.1:471585-471933 GCF_000754665.1 Bison bison bison
CCAGCGTTTCTCATGATGTACTCTGCATAGAAGTTAAATAAGCAAGGTGACAATATACAGCCTTGACGTACTCCTTTTCCTATTTGGAAACAGTCTGTTGTTCCATGTCCAGTTCTAACTGTTGCTTCCTGACCTGCATACAGATTTCTCAAGGGGCAGATCAGGTGGTCTGGAATTACCATCTCTTTCAGAATTTTCCACAGTTTATTGTGATCCACACAGTCAAAGGCTTTGGCATAGTCAACAAAGCAGAAATAGATGTTTTTCTGGAACTCTCTTGCTTTTTCCATGATCCAGCGGATGTGGGCAATTTGATCTCTGGTTCCTCTGCCTTTTCTAAAACCAGCT
>NW_011494885.1:473324-474177 GCF_000754665.1 Bison bison bison
TTATCTTCATATTTGCTTAGTTTGGCCTTCCCTGTGGTAGAATTTCAGAGATCCAAGTAACTAATAGAGTAGGAAGAGAGTCAGAGCCATTTCCTTTAGTATATATATTTATTTTGAAATATTTGTTCCATGACCTCTTTTGCATAGATTAATAGACCTCTTTCCCATGCTAAAGGGTAAAAAATAAGAATTCAAAGTCTAACTTTATATTTCAGCTTTAGTAGTGTTACAAAACTGATTGTTGTTTGCAATGGCTGTATTAGACCTTATGTTCTCCATAAGCATGGAAATATATGTGCGTGTGTATGTGTGTTCAGTCACTCAGTCATGCCTGACTTTTTGCAACCCCATGGACTGTAGCCCTCCAGGCTCCTCTGTCCATGGGATTTGCCAGGCAAGAATACTGGAGTGGGTTGCCATTTCCTTCTCCAGAGTATCTTCCTGACACAGGGATTAAACCTGTGTCTTCCACATTGGCAGTCAGATTCCTTACCACTGAGCCACCTGAGAAGCTCCTTTATGGAGATATACACATTCATTTAATTCTAAGCCTTGGAACTTTGGTAAAATATTCAGTAGTGCCTCATCCAAATATAAATGAAAGAAAAATACGCATTGAAGTTTTTTGGAGTTGTTCTCCCCT
This sequence comes from Bison bison bison, assembly GCF_000754665.1. Taxonomy (NCBI): domain Eukaryota; kingdom Metazoa; phylum Chordata; class Mammalia; order Artiodactyla; family Bovidae; genus Bison; species Bison bison. The sequence goes on from NW_011494885.1 coordinate 473,968, forward strand.
CTCATTTTCTAAAGAAACAAAACTTTACTTGCTCTGGTAATTAGCAAGATCCAGCGTTAGGATCAACAATGGTTAGAACTGGATGTGGAAAAACACACTGGTTCAAAATTTGGAAAAGAAACATCAAGGCTGTGTATTGTTACACTACTTATTTAACTTCTATGCAGAGGACATCATGTGAAATGCCAGGTTGCATGAATCACAAGCTGG
>NW_011494885.1:474277-475089 GCF_000754665.1 Bison bison bison
CATCAGATTGAGGCGTAGAAAGCCTGGTCACATGGAGGAAAATAACATGGTGAGAGATGTGGAGATAAAACTGAATAGGATGTGTGAAAAATATGAGCTCTTTTTCCCTAAAACCATTGTAGGAAATTCATATTATATTTTATTATACACATTAGAATATAGATTTCTGTGTGTTTTTTTTAATTACTCATGCTTTCTGTTAATGTTATTTTCTCTCTCAGACACTGATGTTGTGGGTTTCACATTTGGCAAATTTGCTATATGATATTTATTAAATTGTAGTCAAGAGTCAAATATTTATATTGGAGTTTTTAATATATGTGATTCGGATAGAATCTGCATTTACACAATACCTTTCTTCCCAAAGAATTAATGCATCTATCCTCTGAAAAAGTAGATAATTAGTGGTTTTAATCTGCTTTTCTTGCCAGTGTTTAACTCATTAGTAAGTATTTGTGATTTCATCTTTAAAAGTGCATGAAAATTAGGTCATCCATAAAGAGTGGAATAGAATGATTAATTTTCATATGCAGAAATCAGACAAAACAAACCTCGAAAGAGTCACGTGATTTTGTCTCTTCACTTTACCTTTGGAGAAAACAGTTGTTACCTTTGAAGAAAACAATTGTGTCCTTTAGAGTGAATTCTCTTTTATTATAGTTAATTACACACTTTAAATGACAAAATTCCATTTTAAGAAAATTATATAAAATAGTGGCTTAAATTCCCATTTATATTCCACTTTGCATATGCAAGGATGGAATCAGTGATATTAAATTGAGAGCACTTCTCTTTAACTCTTAATGGGGAAA
>NW_011494885.1:475189-476158 GCF_000754665.1 Bison bison bison
TTTCTAAGGCCCACTTGACTTCACATTCCAGGATGTCTGGCTCTAGGTCAGTGATCACACCATCATGATTATCTTTGTCGTGAAGATCTTTTTATACAGTTCTTCTCTGTATTCTTGCCACCTCTTCTTAATATCTTCTGCTTCTGTTAGAGAACATATATATTTTTTATTTTAAAGTAACTAAATTTATTTTTAGTTGTTTTCCTTATAAATGACTACCTTTCCATTTAGGTTTATTTAAGATTTAATTTCATGCATCCTATTATACCTTAGTTCATTCCAAGTTTATTAGTCAACGTTGAAAAACCCCTAGTACATATGGACAGAACCAGACTTGGAACATCAATAAAGTTTAGATTTCAAGTCTTTGATATATGTATTTTCTTAATAGGTACAAATGATTCCTTAGGTATTATGCTCTAAGCAGTGTTGATTCATGCTCATTTTATTTTATTGAACAATTTCCTAGCATATTGACTTAATTTCCTTCTAATCTGTGTAATTACTTCCAGGGGAACATGCACTAGCAGAAAGAATTTAGTCAAGTTCTTCTAAGTCCTGAGGATTATTCTGGTCTCGAACTTCCTCTGAATGCTAAGGTATCAGTTACCAATGTTTCCCTTCTCTTTCTTCACTTATAATTTTTAAACACCACTTGGCACTTCTGTTGAAAAACTATGTAAATTTTAATGGACAAACCCATTTAGGCTAGAAAGCTCCATTAGAAAACAAAAATAATATCTTTAAATTTTGTATAATGGCTACAACTCATTCTCTTAACACCTATTTCTTCATTAAGGTAATCCAGCATTTAAAACAAACATTTAAAATAACTTTAAAATATGTGCTAAAATGATTTAAAGGACTGTTATAAAGTTATTATCCAAAAATAGCTATTTCATTGACTTTTCATTCTTTCATGTGCTATGAGTGCACAATAAAAGGAAACAGTAAAGAACAAGATTGACT
>NW_011494885.1:476379-477104 GCF_000754665.1 Bison bison bison
GTGGTGATGGAGAAGACTCTTGAGAGTCCCTTGGACAGCAAGAAGATCAAACCAGTCAATCCTAAAGGAAATTAACCCTGAATATTCATTGTAAGGACAGATGCTCAAGCTTAAGCTCCAATAATCTTTGGCCAATTCGTTGGGGAAAAAATGATGCTGGGAAAGATTGAGGGCAGGTGGAAGAGGGGGCAATAGAGGATAAGATGGTTGGATGGCATCACTGACTCAACGAACATGAATCTGAGTAAACTCTAGGAGATAGTGGAGGGCAGGGAAGCCTGGCCTGCTGCAGTCCACAAATGGTCAGACATGACCGAGTGACTAAACAAGAACTGCATGTTTGGTGCTGGCAAATGTAGTGATAAATTATGTGAAGAATTACCCAAATAGAATTAACAGGGGTATACTCATAGGATATTGCATTTGCCTCCACTCACACCATTATTCAAAATGGTTTTCTTTTTTCATGTTAACTTGGAGATTTAGTGTTTAGGTGCCAGACTGGGGGAGAATTCTAAATCTAAAGATATAGATATATCTATAGAGACATAAATATGAAGTTGTCTTATACATCTAAGATTAGGGATATGATAATATTTTGAGAAAAAGAATTCTTGCTGTAGGTTAGTTTTCTTTGCTTGTTCATCTGCTGCTGCTGCTGCTGCTGCTAAGTCGCTTCAGTCGTGTCCAACTCTGTGCAGCCCCATAGACGGCAGCCCACCAGG
>NW_011494885.1:477204-481184 GCF_000754665.1 Bison bison bison
GCTCAGTCGTGTCTGACTCTGCGACCTCATGGACTGTAGCTCACCAGGCTCCTCCATCCATGGGATTTTTCCAGGCAAGAGTACTGGATTGGAGTGCCATTGCCTTCTCTGTGTTCATCTGCAGGGGAAAATATATATGTCTCATAGTTCCCATACTTTGATTCTGGTCATCTGGTAACTCTGGCTGAGTATCTCTCTGTCTCTTCTTAGTTCCTGGGAGTGAGAATGTAATTGGCTCAGACTAGATCATCTGTTTACTCCCAGTTCAACTAGTCATGGTTGAGGGCCTAGGGAGACACACAGTTACAGGGAGTCTGACTCTCAAATTCTGTGAATGATAGAAGAGATTCCAGACAAGTTGAATTATGTGCTAAGTAATAAGTATGCAAAAATTTTTCTAATAGTACAGAAAGATAGTAATGGTAATAGCAGTAATGACAAGTATAATTTTAAAAACATTTTTATTATAGATTTCATATTGCTTTGTTGATATTGATATAATAATGACAAACCTATTTTACTAGATTTTTTTATTCTGGTAAAATATATATAATATAATTCACCATTTAAACAATTTAAATTATATCATTCAGTGGCATTAACTGCTTTCATTTCATTATCACTCTCAAACTTTATCACCTTTCCACACTGAAACTCCATGTCCATTAAATATTAGTTCAGTTACTCAGTTGTGTCTGACTCTTTGCAACCCCATGGACTACCACACAGAGTATTGACTCCTCTTAAATTCCTCCACCCAGGTGCTGACAAATACCAACTGTCTTTATGAATTTGACTACATAAGGTACCTTATACAAGAAGAATTGTATACCTGGCCTCTTGGGTTTGGCTTATTTCATGGTTAAGGTTTGTCTATGTTGTAGCATTATATCAGAACTTCAGCCCTTTCTTTTAAGACTGAATAATATTCCATTGTATGTATATCATGTTTAGTTTATTATCTGTCAGTGGACATGTGCATCATTTTCCCATTTTGACTAAATAAGACTGGTATTAACATTGATGTACAGATATAGGTCAAGTCCTTGCTTCCAATTGTTTTGAAATAAATAAACAGAAATGGAATAGCTAAATCATAGGATAATTTTATGTTTACTTATTTTGGGAACGTCACAAAGCTCTTCACAGTGGCTGTACCATTCTACATTGGTATAAGCAAAATATTGGGATTCCAATTTCTCTACATCCTTGACAAAACCTGCCATTTTGGGGGTATTTTTTGTTACTTGTTTGTCTCTTTGTTTGCTTTTGAAAATAGCAATCCTAATGGGTGTAAAGGGGTATCTCATTAAGGTTTTGACTTGTGTGTCCCTAATGATAGCTGATGTTGAACATTTTTTCATATGTGTATTTTGCATCTGTGTATCTTCTTTGGATAAATTACTATTTATGTCTTTTACCCATTTTAGATAGCTTTTTTCTTTTTGTTAATTTGTAAGATTTCTTTACATAGTCAGGATATTAATTATCAGCTATTACTGGTAAACATTTTCTCCCATTTTGTAGGTGATTTTTTCCCTCTAAAGGTAGGGTTTCTTGATCAGGAAAAGTTTTTCATTGTGATTAATTGTAATTTATCTAATTATTCTTTTGTCATCTCTGCTTTAGCTATCATATCCAAAAAATCATTACCAAACTCTAAAGTTCTGAAGCTTTTGCCTGAGTTTTCCTCTAACATATTTAAAGTTTTAGTTCTTACCTTAATCCCTATGATCTATTTTGATTCAATTTTTGTATATCATGCAAGGAAAGTGTCTAACTATTCTTTTTCATGTGGGTATCCAGTTTTCCCAGCATATTTTATTGAAAAGACTGTCATATCCCCATGGAATGTTCTTGGAACCCCTGTAATTTGACAATACATACAAGAGTTTAGTTGGGGGCTCTCTATTGTATCTTATTGGTTTATACATCTCTGTTTATGCCAGTACTACAGTGTTTTAGTTACTGTAGTTTTGTGATAAGATTTGAAATCAGGAATGTGAGACCTCTTAGTTGGTTATTTCTTTCAGGATGGTACTGGCTATTTTGGGTCCTTTGCAATCACATATAAATTTTAGGATGAATTTTCTATTTCTGCAAAAATGTTCCTGGGATTTTAATAAGAATTATATTGAATATATAGATAGCTTTGTGTGGTGTTAATATCTTAACAATATTAAGTCTTCTAATTCATGAGCATGGGATGTCTTTCCATTTACTTCCTAAGGTACATGAAGGATTTTTCTGTGTGCCAGAGGATATAGGTAGTGGTTTTAATTTAATAAAGCCTGAATTGTTGTGAGATCTTTTTAAATATTCATTTGATTATAAGTTACATTGATTAGGTGAGATCATTCTTGCATAATTTTGCAGAAATTAGTTACTGATTTGCAAAAAAAATAATCTTTCCTGTACCACCTGTTATAACAGTGGCCTATTATACTGATAATTTTATGTTATATATTCTAATGATGGATCATGGTAGAGAGGTCTGACAGAATGTGGTCCACTGGAGAAGGGAATGGCAAACCACTTCAGTATTCTTGCCTTGAGAACCCCATGAACAGTATGAAAAGGCAAAATGATAGGACACTGAAAGATGAACTCCCCAGGTCAGTAGGCGCCCAATATGCTACTGATGTTTAGTGGAGAAATAACTCCAGAAAGAATGAAGGGATGCAGCCAAAGCAAAAACAACAACCAGTTGTGGATGGGACTGGTGATGGAAGCAAGATTCGATGCCGTAAAGAGCAATATTGTATGGAACCTGGAATGTTAGGTCCATGAATCAAGGCAAACTGAAGGTGGTTAAACAGGAGATGACAAGAGTAAACATTGACATTCTAGGAATCAGCGAACTAAGAAGGACTGGAATGGGTGAATTTAACTCAGATGACCATTATATCTACTACTGTGGGCAGGAATCCCTTAGAAGAAATGGAGTAGCCATCATGGTTAATAAAAGAGTCTGAAATGCAGTACTTGGATGCAGTCTCAAAAACGACAGAATGATCTCTGTTTCCAAGGCAAACCATTCAGTATCATGGTGATCCAAGTCTGTGCCCCGACCAGTAACGCTGAAGAAGCTGAAGTTTAACAGTTCTATGAAGACCTACAAGATCTTCTAGAACTAACACCCAAAAAAGATGTCCTTTTGATTATAGGGGACTGGAATGCAAAAGTAGGAAGTCAAGAAACACCTGGAGTAACAGGCAAATTTGGCCTTGGAGTACGGAATGAAGCAGGCCAAAGGCTAATAGAGTTCTGCCAAGAGAATGCACTGGTCATAACAAACACCCTCTTCCAACAACAAAGAGAAGACTCTACACATGGACATCACCATATGGTCAACACTGAAATCAGATTGATTATATTCTTTGTAGCCAAAGATGGAGAAGCTCTATACAGTCAGCAAGAACAAGACTGGGAGCTGACTGTGGCTCAGATCGTGAACTCCTTATTGCCAAATTCAGACTGAAATTGAAGAAAGTAGGGAAAACCACTAGGCCATTCAGGTATGACCTAAATCAAATCCCTTTTGACTATACAGTGAAAGTGAGAAATAGATTTAAGGGACTAGATCTGAGAGACAGAGTGCCTGATGATCTATGTATGGAGGTTCATGACACTGTACAGGAGACAGTAATCAAGACCATCGCCAAGAAAAAGAAATGCAAAAAAGCAAATGGCTGTCTGAGGAGGCCTTACAAATAGTTCTGAAAAGAAGGGAAGTGAAAAGCAAAGGAGGAAAGAAAACATATACACATTTGAATGCAGAGTTCCAAAGAATAGCAAGGAGATAAGAAAGCCTTCCTCAGCGATCAATGCAAAGAGAGGAAAACAATAGAATGGGAAAGACTAGAGATCTCTTCAAGAAAATTAGAGATACCAAGGGAACATTTCATGCAAAGATGCAGTCAATAAAGGACAGAAATGGTAGGGACCTAAAAGAAGCAGAAGATATTAAGAAGAGGTGG
>NW_011494885.1:481710-483836 GCF_000754665.1 Bison bison bison
TCAGCAGTGGCCACAGGACTAGAAAAGGTCAGTTTTCATTCCAATCCCAAAGAAAGGCAGTGCCAAAGATGGCTCAAATTACTGCACAATTGCACTCATCTCACACACTAGCAAAGTAATACTCAAAATTCTCCAAGCCAGGCTTCAGCAATACGTGAACCATGAACTTCCGGATGTTCAAGCTGGTTTTAGAAAAGACAGAGGAACCAGAGATCAAATTGCCAGCATCCACTGGATCGTTGAAAAAGCAAGAGAGTTCCAAAAAAATAAAATCTATTTCTGCTGTATTGACTATGCCAAGAAAGCCTTTGACTGTGTGGATCAAAATAAACTGTGGAAAATTCTGGAAGAGATGGGAATACCAGACCACCTGACCTGCCTCTTGAGAAACCTGTGTGCAGGTCAGGAAGCAATAGTTAGAACTGGACATGGAACAACAGACTTGTTCCAAATAGGAAAAGGAGTACATCAAGGCTGTATATTGTCACCCTGCTTATTTAACATATACATCATGAGAAATGCTGGCCTGGAAGAAACACAAGCTGGAATCAAGATTGCCCGGAGAAATATCAATAATCTCAGATATGCAGATGACACCACCCTTATGGCAGAAAGTGAAGAGGAACTAAAGAGCCTCTTGATGAAAGTGAAAGTGGAGAGTGAAAGAGTTGGCTAAAGCTCAACATTCAGAAAACAAAGATCATGGCATCTGGACCCATCACTTCATGGGAAATAGATGGGGAAACAGTGGAAACAGTGTCAGACTTTATTTTTTGGGACTCCAAAATTACTGCAGATGGTGACTGCAGCCATGAAATTAAAAGACGCTTACTCCTTGGAAGGAAAGTTATGACCAACCTAGATAGCATATTGAAAAGCAGGGACATTACTTTGCCAGCAAAGGTCCGTCTAGTCAAGGCTATGGTTTTTCCCTGTGGTCATGTATGGATGTGAGAGTTGGACTGTGAAGAAAGCTTAGCGCCGAAGAATTGATGCTTCTGAACTGTGGTGTTGGAGAAGACTCTTGAGAGTCCCTTGGACTGCAAGGAAGTCCAACTGGTCCATTCTGAAGGCGATCAGCCCTGGGATTTCTTTGGAAGGAATGATGCTAAAGCTGAAACTCTAGTACTTTGGCCACAACATGCGAAGAGTTGACTCATTGGGAAAGACTCTGATGCGAGAGGGATTGGGGGCAGGAGGAGAAGGGGACGACAGAGGATGAGATGGCTGGATGGCATCACTGACTCGATGGACGTGAGTCTGAGTGAACTCCGGGAGTTGGTGATGGACAGGGAGACCTGGTGTGCTGCAATTCATGGGGCTGCAAAGAGTCGGACACGACTGAGTGACTGAACTGAACTGAACCCTCTCTAATCAATACTCCCCCCTCACAAATTTTAAAGAAATAAGATACATTTCAGATATCCAAATTATCAAATTATTTTTACTATATTATAGCTATTTATATAATTATGTACTATTTTAAGAATAGGTACTTTTAAAAAGTAATATTATGTTGAATTTATTTCTGAGAATGGACTCAACGGACATGGGTTTGGGTGGACAGGGTGATGACAGTTTGGTGGACAGTTGGGGAAGGACAGGGAGGCGTGGCGTGCTGTGATTCATGGAGTCCCAAATGGTTGGACAAGACTGAGTGACTGAACCGAACTGATTCTAATGATATAGGTGAATTGAATAGATAAAACATATTGAAAATGTTGGCCAAATAACTATTTCAGTAATATTAAAGTTTAAAGGGAAACAACATAACTTCTTCTGGTGCTGACACGTGTGGTCATAATTCCATAACTGTGTATCACAATTTGTCTTGGAGTATGATAATTTTATAGAGCACTCTTTTCTCTCCCATTTTGGATTCATTAGTGGTGAAAAAGATAGATATAGAGCTACTAAAAATTTGCTTTATAAAGATCCCAAGGGAAGGAGGCTTTCTTGATAGAATGCACTGCTGTATGAATTCTCTGCATCTCTATCTCTAGAAAAGAGCTGAGTTGCTAGCCAAGCTCTAAAGTGGGTTATATAGTTCAATGGAGTGGAATCACATAAACTCCTGAGTGGATTATTAGCTGACTGGACTAAAGTCACTACATTATAAGAACCAT
>NW_011494885.1:483936-484319 GCF_000754665.1 Bison bison bison
AGAACCATTATACATACTCACACATATGCGCATAAATGCACATACTACTTTTCCAACAAAATGTCCATGAGGCATCAACAGACTCTGAACAGACCATGTGATGTTTGAAATGGTGTTGAGGGAAATTGATTGAAGTGGATTTGAAAATATTTAATCCTTTTTGGAGAGTATTTTTATCATCTTCTCAATGTAAAAACTTTACTTTGTGTATAGAATTCGTTCAGTATTTTGAAGGCTGTCTTTTTATAATGATATTCTTATAGTAATTTAATTGATCTATGTTTTGTTTCTTGAGGGAGGTTTGTTTTTGATCAATACATGTAAGAATTCCATTCAGCCCTATTACTTTGGCTTTTAACTTTATACACAATACTTTTGGCTTT
>NW_011494885.1:485106-488067 GCF_000754665.1 Bison bison bison
CCAACAGGCACATGAAAAAATGTTCAAAATTGCTAATCATCAGGAAAATGCAAATCAAAACCACAATGAAATATTACCTTACACCTGTCAGCATGGCTATCATCAGAAAGAACACAAATAACATGTTGGTGAGGGTGTGGAGAAACAAGAACCCTCCTTCACTTTTGGTAAGACTATAAATAGGTGAAGTCATTGTGGAAAATAGCATGAAGGTTTTTCAGAAAACTAAAAATAGAACTACCATATGACCCAACAATTCCACTCCTGGATATATGAAAAAAAAAGCATAAATATTAATTTGAAGCCATTCATGCTCCCCATGCTGTATTCACAGCAGCAATATTTACAACTGCCAAGATATGGAAGCGCCCTAAGTGTCCATAAACAAATGAATGAATAAAAAAGATGTAGTATGTATATGTACTTACATACATACACCATGGAGTAGTACTAAGCCATAAAGAGGAACAAAATTCTGCCATTTATAGAAACATGGATGGACTTGGAGGGTATTTTGCTAGTGTAATAAGTCAAAAAGAGAAAGACAAATAGTGTATGATATCACTTACACATGGATTGTAAAAAATTACAAAGTACTATTGAATATAACTAAAAAGAAGCAAATTCACATATATAGAGAACAAACTAGTGGTTACCAGTGGGGAGAGGAAAGGGAGGAAGGGCAATATAGGGGTAGGGATATAAACTATTAGGTAGAAAATAAGCTACAGGATATATTGTACAACATTGGGAATATAGCCAATATTTTATAATTATAGATGGAGTATAAACATAAGAACTTGTGAATCACTATATTATACACCTGTAACATATAATATTTCACAGCAACGATACTTCAATAAAAAATAATAAAAAAGGACATCAAAAATTAATATTACATCTCTTTTTTACTTTTAGTTTTCTGTTTTTGGTCAGATAAACATACTATATTTCCATTAAATTCAAATCATATTTTATCACTAAGTGGAAAATATCATTTTCTTCATCTTGTATGTGGAACTAAATATCTTCTGCATATTGAAACTGAGGAAATTTCAGGGATGTGGCCTCCTGTTTATCCCTCATAGGTTATTGTGTGTTAATTTCCCTTCTATCTATCTATACACACAAATGTGGTACAGTGTTTTGTTTCTTTGATTCTATATCTAGTATCATGTGCAGCAATGATTAATTATTCTCTTCAAAGTTTTAAATATCATATTGGCAGAATCATAATGGTAGTTAAAAAAAGGTAAATTCATTTAAATGCAGATTATTTTCATCACAACCCCAAAATAACTTTGTCCAAAATGGAAAACATTTATATCCATTCTTTTATAAGTTAATACAAACAATTCCCCAGCCTTATGTATATGGAAGGAGGTTTTCTGTAGATTAAAAAATTTATTTTCACAGGAGTATATTTAAAGTCACAGAAGAATGGAATCTCAGAGTTCAAAGACAGCAGAGTGGTTCTCTATTCAAGTATTTTACCCAGTTAAAAATTCACTTTATGAATCAACTTTCAAAATCGTTAAGTAAAAACCCTGATGTACTTGTTGTCATCTAAAAAATTGAAAATATGGCTAAAACAAATGAAACAAGACTATTTCTTAACTCTGATGATTAACCAAAGCCACAGAACAAACAGACATGGTCTATCCAGTATAAACTATTGACTCTCAGTAAGACAGCAAGATCTGACATTTTAATTTATGTCTATTTCTTTTACTTATCCTTCCTAGGCTAACTGGTGCAGTAGCCAAAAGCTTCAGACAATGGAGAGATCCGACCTCTTTTGAAGTTCTCTTAAAAGCACCATCCCTAGAGCAAAATAAATATTTCATACAAAATTATTGCTCCCTGGAAAGTCAGCATTCTCAAATTCTGGTTACTGTTTTATTTGATTCAGTTATCCAAACAGTAACAAAATCTGGGAACATCCTGGCTGCCTGACTGATTTCTGATAGGGCAAAATAGAACCTCGACAGAAGTTTAAAAGGATGTACTGGAAAACTAATAATGACAGAGAATGTTGGGAAGCTCTGACATATTTCTGGCAATCTAGTAGAATTCACTTATGCAGAAAGCTCTGCACATACATAGTAAAATCCTATGAAGGAAAAATTTCTCAGTCACTCACCTCTGGATGGTCTTGAGACCCTATGCAAGCAGGAAGTGAAATTTAAGTGTCTTGAAAACTTCTTGAAGTTTATGAGTGCTCTCTCTCAGATACATCCCCTTGGGAAAAAAGTAGAAGATATAAGGGAAAGGTATTTAAGCAAACATGATTCATTCATGCCTTACTGCTAAATTTTGCTGAGACAAGTGTGGTCTTTAAGAAACCCACACTTAAAAATAAAACAAGAACTTTACAGAAAATTTGGCAGGGCACTCAATGGCTACACACTGCCAGGAATACATAATATACTTTAATAGCCCAATATTGTTTATTGTTGCTTAGCTAATAAGCAGCAGTAAGAAAGTAGAAAACAAGAACAAACCAGCAACAACAACACATTTGGAGGCAGGCAGGTGGAAAAACTTGATATAGGCTTGTAATAATATATTATTTAAAACATCTAGTTTTCAGCCAATAAATAAAAAACCCTTAAAGAAACAGGACCACTCTCACCTTCTCCCACAGAGTCCAAAAGACTGTTCTGTACATCTATAGGCAGACACTCTTCTAAGCACTTTGCACTTGAACTGTTTCAATCCTCACCCAACAGCCCTCAGGCAGGGACAATTACTCTCCTTATTTTACCAATGAAAATCCTGAGGCACCCGAAGTCACCCAGCTAGTAAGTATCAGATCTGTTATTCCCACCTCACCTGCCTGGCTCCAGATCTGTATTCTTAACCACTTGGGTGTGTTGTAGATCAGAGACTGTGTCTATTCTGGCTTCTAGATTCATCTCTTCAGGAAAGAGACAATGCAACTGAGCAAAGCATCTGTAC
>NW_011494885.1:488167-488789 GCF_000754665.1 Bison bison bison
CATATTCCATGTTTTTCATTTTATTTCTGGCAGTTGTATAGAGTACAAGCTGACAAACTGACCCATGGCCCAAATATGACTGTCACCCATTTTTGACAATAAAGTTTTACTGAGACATGGCCACACCCACACACAAAAAAAAGAAACAGGAAAGTATGTTACATAAAAAAGGAAAAAAGTAATCAGTAGGAAAAGTCCCTGAAGGACCCAGATTTTGTACTAAGTAAATAAGACTATATCAGCTATTATAAATATTTTCAAAGAACTAACAGAAATCATGTCTAAAGAATTCAAGGTTAAGTATGGGAACAAAGTAGAAAATATCAATAAAAGGATAGATATTATAAATAAAAGAATAAATGATACATTCTGTAGTTGAAATAAAAATGTACTAGAGGGGTTTAAAAATAGATATGAACTGGCAGATAAAAAATAATCAAACTTGAAAATTGGCCAATAGAGAGTATGCAGTCTGAAGATCAAAGAGAAAAAAAAAGGATTTCAGGAATGAAGGGAGCCTCAGAAACCTGTGGGATATCATCAAGCATAATAAAGTACAGGTGATTCACAGAAGGAAAAAATAAATTGAACAGGACAGAAAAAATACTTAAAGAAAAAATGT
>NW_011494885.1:488889-491217 GCF_000754665.1 Bison bison bison
ACCTGAAGCAAAGACCTGACTCATTTGAAAAGACCCTGATGCTGGGAAAGATTGAAGGCTGGAGGAGAAGGGGACGACAGAGGATGAGATGGTTGGATGGCATCATCAAGTCAATGGTCATGAGTTTGAGCATACTATGGGGAATAGTGAAGGACAGGGACTCCTGGTGTGCTGCAGCTCGTGGGGTCGTGAAGAGTCAGACACAACTTAGTGACTGAACAATGGAATAAGGCAGTTGCATGATATTCAAGGTATTTAAAGGAAAAGATTTTTAGTCAAGAATTCTATACCCAGCTTAAATTTCTTTCAAAAATGAAGAGAAATTAATACATTTCTTGGTAAACAAAAGCTGAAAGAATCTGTCACTAGTAGAGCTGCCTTACCAGAAATACTAAAGAGAATTCTTGAGGCTGCAATGAAAGGACAGTGGGCTTTAACTCAGAACCATATAAAGAAATAAAGTGAAATAGTATAGGTAACTACATAGGTAAATTAGACAACATACACGTATGTTTTGCTGGAACTATTTTTCTTCTCTTGCAACTTTTAAAAACAATTTCATGAAATAATCATTATACGATATATTGATGCTGAAAGAAACATAAGTTTTAAAAAATATGTTAAAACAAAAATAATAGAAAGATATGTACTATGCAGTCTTTATAAGAGAGCTAGAATGGCTAAACTAATACCAATCAAAATTGACTTGAAAACAAATATATTTGTTACAGAAAGTTAATGACATATAATGATAAGAGAATCAATCCACCAATAAAATATAATTACGAACATATTACGTACCTAACAACAAAAATCCCAAAATATATGAAACAAAAACTGACAGAATTGAAGGAATAAATAGAAACATCAACAATAATAGTTGGAGAATTCCATAATAATGGGTGGAAACCTAGGCTGAAGATCAACAAAGAAATAGAAGACTTGAACAACACTAACAGATGTTTATTCAGTGTTCTACCAAATAACAGCAGTATACACATTCTTCTCAGGCCACATGAAACTTTCTAAAGGATAGAAATATGCTAGACTCTAATATTATCCTGAAAATAATTTAAATTATTTGAAATCAATGAAATATGTTCTCCAGCCAACAATGAAACTAAATTATAAGTCAACAACAAAAACTTAGGGAAAATTACAAATATGTAGAAGATTGTAAAGCTACTTCTAAATAGCCAATTAATCAAAGAAAAAAATCAAGAGAAAAGTTAGAAAATAATTTGAGGAAAGTAAAAATGAAAACATGACACCCCAAAACTTCTGAAATGCAGCTAAAATAGTTTAGAGGGAAAATTATATTTGTAAACACATAAAAATGAAGAAAGATATGAAATAAATAATCTAACCTTCCATCTTAAGGAAACAAAGAAAATCAAACTTAAGCAAAAGCAAGGAAAAGGAAGGAAATGATAAATATTTGAGTGGGAATAAATGAAATAGAAAATATAATCAATCAAACCAAAATTTGGCATATTGAACAGCTTTACAAAATTTACACACTTTACATAGACTGACCAAAAGAAGGGAGAAAGAACTAGACTCATACCAAATTACTAAAATCAGGAATGAAAGAGGGGACATTCACTGCTGTAATGACCTTACAGAAGTAAAATGGATATAAAGGAATGGTTTAAACAACTGCATTCCAGAAATCTAGATCATTTAAATCAAATAGAAAAGTTCTGAGAAAGACACAAGCTATCCGAAGAGACTAACAAGTAGAAAATAAAAAACCAAAGAGATCAAATTAGTAATTTTTGAAAATCCAATAACGACATTATCAGGAGCAAATTGCTGTGATAAGAAAACAGCTATTTTGAGTTGTTGCCTATGCATTTAACAGTATGACAATCCTGCTTACACCCAGAACCTGGCATTTAGAAAGGACCTGAGCTTAGGATTCCCACCACATATTCCTGCTTTGATTTTCCCGAGGCACCTTTAAATAACCATTTAAGGTTGAGCCCCCCAAAAGTTAGTGATCTGTGTCCCAACTACCTTATAAGTAATAGGTGATTGCTACCCTGCTCTCCATTTCCTGCTCACTGTTGATGTGGGATGGGAGACTCCCTTTCCCCTGGCTTATTTCCTCTTCATTTCCTCCTACCTTCCCCATCATTCTGAGATTTTTGTAAGTAATAAATCTTGTGACTTTACTCTCTTTATGTGGGTGTACTGAACCTGTTCAGTTCAGTTCAGTCACTCAGTCGTGTCCAACTCTTTGCAACCCCAGGGACTGCAGCACACCAGGCCTCCCTGTCTATCACCAACTCCCAGAGTTTACTCAAACTCATGTCCATGGAGTCA
>NW_011494885.1:491572-493573 GCF_000754665.1 Bison bison bison
AGGACTGATTTCCTTTAGGATGGACTGGTTGGATGTCCTTGCAGTCCAAGGGACTCTCAAGAGTCTTCAACAACACCACAGTTCAAAAGCATCAATTCTTCAGCACTCAGCTTTCTTTATAGTCCAACTCTCACATCCATTCATGACTACTGGAAAAACTACCTTTCATCTAAACAGCCCTGGGGTTTTCATTTCCGTAAAGTGTTACTGAACCAAATATGAGTCTGTTCATTCTCAGAGAGTAAAGCCAATCTACTGACACCAATTGTGGTGAAACATTTACTGCAGCATTTATTACAGGCTAGGCAGTTAATGCTCAAAATATCAGAACTCCTAATTCTTCTGATTAGTTGTTGGTGAGGTAATTGAGAATCAACAAAATAGACCTTCTTGTTTCAACTGGTCTGGCATCTACATGTGTTTGTGGTCAGCATGCAGTTAACTCCTTCCATCTGTTAGAGCTTTTATGATCTGCAAAACAGCTCAAAGGACATGGCTCAGAATATTACCTATAGCTCTTGAGGAGGAACTAAAGGTCCTTGACTGTGTTTAATGGCTCAACTATTATTATTTTGTCTTGCTTAACTGTTTTCCTTTGTTCTTGTTGTTCCTTTGTTTCCTTTGTTTGAATGAGAGCCATTTCTCATTGCTCTGATTAAATGAATTATTTGGAACTCTGGGAAGGCCTTGGAAGCTTACGTTTTTATGCAAACAAGAGGCAGGCAGAGAACTTGGTGGAGGGAGTCAGTCCCAGGAGGCCCCATAAGGTTCTGTTTGTTTACAACAGTGGGAGCTCGAATGCTGAGGAAACCACCTTTGTACCCTCACACAAATTCTTTAGCTGCAACTAGCTGACTAACTTCTCCCAGACCTCTCACTTGAACCACTGTTTGTTGCCTGTCTAAGTTGTTGCTTTTTGCTTCTGAGTATTGCTGCTGCTAGGTGTTACTGCATATTCCCTAATACTGTGAAAGGTCAGATTCCCCTGCAGAGACAGATTGGCAAGCCCCAGTCTGAAGTGGGTGAATTTCCCATTAATCTAATCTGTAGTGTCAGGTCTGGAAATTATCAGCTATATTCATATGTGAAAGTCCCTGTCCTGAGCCAAAGTGAGCTAACCAGGATGGTAGGGCTCTCTGCCTCCTTCTCGCAGGCAGGGCCTGGAGTAGGGTAGCGGTGGGGATTTCAGGCTCTCAGGTCCTGGGAGCCAAGCAGACTTCCTCTAGATTAGCGCTACAAGCGACATACAAGTTGAGGATGAGACAGCATTCATACCAGGTGATCCCTCCCACTATTCATCTACCAAAATGTCTGACACCAGTGTGGCCAAAAAACTGAGACAAAAAATTATACTGTGATAGAAGTGCAAGGTTTTCCAGAAAAAATTTGTCCAAAGGAGGGGGGAGAAGGGAGCTTCTCTTAAATAAAAGGTCATTCTGTTACGATTCATTTAAATTTCAGATACAGTACAATAGGCATTAGATTGCTTCTATGCTGTAACTAAACATGAAAAAAAGAGAATCTTTCTGAAGACCCAAATCCTGTTTTCTGGTACAGGTAAATGAACCCCACTTCCCCCTGAACTAGAAACACAGTATAGGAGCTCTAGGAGATATGGTGGCATATGACTAAATTTTCTTTAACCAAGACTACACATGTGCCTCCAACCTTTACTGTTTATGGAGATTTATAATTATATATACATATGCTATTTATAAATACATATATGTAATTTAATTTGCAAATTAACACTGCTATATTTTATACATAAAGTTGTTAAGAGAGTAAATTCTAGTTCTCATCACAAGGAAAAAACTGACTTACAGTTGTGGATACTTTTTGTCTGCTCTGGAAACTGGACCTGAATGGGTACAATTAACCTCACAAATCCCCATTATCTCTCTCACTCCATCTTTTACTACTGTCCTCTCATTACTTAAATATAGCCACAGTGATATTCATTCTGTACCTGCACCACACCAGACAAATCACACTTCAGGG
>NW_011494885.1:493673-495725 GCF_000754665.1 Bison bison bison
TTCACCTTCATTTTTCACACAAAAATTTCTGCTCCATATATAAAGCCTGTCCTGAGCACTTTACTAAGAAGCCTATAAAATTAAACTTGCTTGCCTCTTTACCATGCTTCAGATACTTTCTGTCTCCTTCACTATTTCATTTTGCTCAATAACTTTTATCATGATCTAATATACTACATATTTTACTTATCTCATTATTCATGGTCTATCAAACTGTTCCTCTCCCAGCTATATTTGCAGGAATATGTGCACAAGTGCACACCCACCCACATATATATATATATATATATATGTTAGAATGTAAGCTCCATAAGAGCAAGAATTATTGTTGACTCTTCACTGCTTTACTACCCGTGCTTAAAACAGTGCCTGGTAGATGATAGTCCTTCAAAAGTTATTTGTTGAAGATACAGATAAATTTTGAAATCTTGGCTGTAAGATTTGCAGCACTATAATAGGACCATGGGAGATCCCACGTGAATTTTTTTCTGGATCTGCTTTTTAAGAATTCACTTTGGAAATCTTAATCCTTTCACTTCCCTTCACATCACCAACGTCTTTTGAGGAGTCTTGCATATCTCTATTCTACAGGACTTTTGTACCTCAGGCTGTAGAAACAACTGTTGTCAACATAGGGTCTTTCATCTCAAAGGCAGGAGGTTAAGCAGTGTTTAAAAAAGAAAGAAGAGTGTAACTCCTGTTTAGGTCTCACTGATACATGTCCTTAACAGGTAGTAATAGAAAAGATAACAGGACATTGAGTCCATTTTTATCTGGCATCCTAATGAGGAACACTAGATTCATTTGATTAATTGAGGATTATTTTTCCTAGGTCTCAGATTTTCTTGTCTGTGTGATCCTCCCACCAAGCTTATGATGACTATTTTTCAGAAAGAGAATGTACTCTATAAAAATATATGCAGATTCTCTCACTTAGAACAGTGAATTTTAAAATTAATACTTAAGATGTTAAGTATTTTGTTTCTTGTTTTTATATTGTTTTGCTCGATTCTCAATGTAGAACTTTGGTGGGGGCTAGGAAACATATTGGATAGAATGGGAAAATTTGGTATCCAGATGGGTAGAGGTAGTATATCAATTGGTATTTCAATTCTTTTCTGTAACATAGATTTTAATTTCTTTTTTTAATTTTTAAATAATTGTAGGTTCACAGGAAGTTATAGATGAATGTACAGGGAGGCCCCATGTAACCTTCATCCAATTCTGTCAATGATAATATCTTGCAAACTAAAATATAATATCAAAACATGGAAATTGACACTACTAAAATCCAGAAAGCTTATTTACATTTTACCACTTTTACATGCCCTCATTTAGGCATTTATATATGTGTGTTTATAGTTTAACGTAATTTTCTCACATGTCCATTCATGTAACCACGACCATGATCAAGATACAGAAGTGTTCCATCAGCAACCACAACTCTCCCTTTTGCTTACTTAACCATTTGTTAAAACATGTGTGGTCCAAAACAATTCTGTGTCCTAGACTTACCCTTATTGCTACCAGTTTGCAATCTCTTTTATAAGTGATTTGTTGTTGTTCAGTTGCTAAGTCATGTCCCAACCCCATGAACTGCAGAATGCCAGGCTTCCCTGTACTTTACTATCTCCGAGTTTGCTAAAACTCATATCCATTGAGTCAGTGATACCATACAATCATCTCATCCTCTGTTGCCCCCTTCTCCTTCTGTCCTCAATCTTTCACAGCATCAGGGTTTTTTCTAATGAGTCAGCTCTTCACATCAGGTGGCCAAAGTATTGGAGGTTCAGCTTCCACATCAATCCTTTCAATGAATATTCAGGGTTGATTTCCTTTAGGATTGACTGGTTTGATTTTCTTGCAGTCCAAAGGTCTCTCAAGAGTCTTCTCCAGCACCACAGTTTGAAAGCATCAATTCTTTGGCTCTTAGCCTTCTTTATGGTCCAACTCTCTCATCCGTACCTGACTTATGGAAAAACCATAGCTTTGGCTATACAGACCTTTGTCAGCAAAGTGATGTCTCTGATTTTTAATACTCTGTCTAGGTTT
>NW_011494885.1:495825-496249 GCF_000754665.1 Bison bison bison
TTGAATGTTGAGTTTTAAGCCAACTTTTTCACTCTCCTCTTGACCTTCATCAAGAGGCTCTCTAGTTCCTCTTCTCTTTCAGCCATTAGGGTGGTGTCATCTGTGTATCTGAGGTTATTGACATTTCTCCCGGCAATCTTGATTCCAGCTTGTGCTTCATTCAGCCCAGCATTTCACATGATATACTCTGCATATAAGTTAAATAAGCAGAGTGACAATATACAGCCTTGATATACTCCTTTCCCAATTTTGAGTGCTTTCAAAGATAGTTTTTCTTTTTTAAAGTTTTATGCTGAACTTCTCCACTCTTCCCTGGTGGCTCATATGGTAAAGCATTTGCCCGCAATGCAGGAGACCCAGGTTCAATCCCTTGGTTGGAAAGATCCCCTGGAGAAGAAAATGGCAACCCACTCCAGTACCCTTG
>NW_011494885.1:496837-497139 GCF_000754665.1 Bison bison bison
GCTACAGTCAATGGGGTCGCAAAGAGTCAGACACGACTGAGTGACTTCACTTTCTTTTCTCCACTCTACTACATCTCCATGGGATTTAGGCCAATGTGACATTAGATAGTAAATCAAACACAAAAACCTCATGATAAGAACTGTTCTCTTCTCAAAACCATAGGCCTTCAGATAGCTAAGGTTTGGTAAAAGTTAAGCTTATTGCTCTCTCTCTTCCTTTATAATGTTCTCTAGACCTGCCAGTGCCCCATGCAAATTAACTGAGCTCAAGAAAAGTCCACTGATACACTAGACAAATCAAA
>NW_011494885.1:497461-497892 GCF_000754665.1 Bison bison bison
ATTCTCCCAAATCATCCCACCCACTCCCTCTCCCACAGAGTCCAAAAGACTGTTCTATACATCAGTGTCTCTTTTGCTGTCTCGTATACAAGGTTATTGTTACCATCTTTCTAAATTCCATATATATGCGTTCGTATACTGTATTGGTGTTTTTCCTTCTGGCTTACTTCACTCTGTATAATAGGCTCCAGTTTCATCCACCTCATTAGAACTGATTCAAATGTATTCTTTTTAATGGCTGAGTAATACTCCATTGGGTATATGTACCATAGCTTTCTTATCCATTCATCTGCTGATGGACATCTAGGTTGCTTCCATGTGCTGGCTATTATAAACAGTGCTGCGATGAACATTGGGGTACATGTGTCTCTTTCCCTTTTGGTTTCCTCAGTGTGTATGCAAGCAGTGGGATTTCTGGATCATAAGGCAGT
>NW_011494885.1:497992-499220 GCF_000754665.1 Bison bison bison
TAAAGTATAGCCGATTAACAATGTTATGATAGTTTCAAGTGAATGGCGAAGGGACTCAGCCATACATACGCATGTATCCATATACATGTATCTATTCTCTGCCAAACTCCCCTCCCATCCAACCTGCCACAATATTAAGCAGAGTTCTATGTGCTCTATTGTAGGTACTTGTTGCTTATCTGTTTTTTCTAATTAATTATTTTTAAATAATTTATTTTAATTATTGTAATTGGAGGATAATTTATTTACAATATTGTGGTGGTTGCTTATCTGTTTTAAAAACACCAGTGTATGTATGTGAATCCCAACCTCCTAAACTATCCATCCCCCCAACCCATCCCCCTGGTTTGTTCTCTAAGTCTATGAGTCTTTTTTTATTTTGTAAATAAGCTACTTTGTATCATTTTTCTTTATATTCCATATATAAACAATATAATATTTCTCTTTCTCTGTCTGACTTACTTCCCTTAGTATGATAATTTCCAGGTCCATCCATGTTGCTGGAAATTGCATTATTTTATTCTTTTTTATGACTGAGTAATATTCCATTGTATATGTGTCACTTCCTTATCTGTTCATCAGTTGATGGACATTTAGATTGCTCCCATATCTTGGCTATTGTAAACAATGCTGCAATGAACATTGGGATGAATGTATCCTTTCAAACCATGGTTTTCTCCAGATATATGCCCAGGAGGGGAATTGCTGGTTCATATAGTAGCTGTATTTTTTGTTTTTTAAGGAACTTCAATACTGTTCTCCATAGTGGTTGTACCAACTTACATTCCCACCAACAGTGTAGGAGGGTATCCTGTTACTCATACCCTCTCCAACATTTATTGTTTGTAGACTTTTTGATGATGGCTATTCTGACTGGAGGGCTTCCCTAATGGCTCAGTGGTAAAGAATCTGCCTGCAATGCAAAATGTCAAAGAAGTCTGTGTTAGGAGCCTGGGGGGTGGGGGAAAGGGGAATACTAATTCTTGAATAGAAAAGGGAGATAGAAATTTCTCTACAAGTTTGATTCTGATTTAAGTAACCGTCATCCACTCAACATACTTTCCATGCATATTACTGTGAAATGAATATATTTATTTATTTTTTATTTTTATTTTAATTGGAGGCTAATTACAATATTGTATTGGTTTTGCCATACATCAACATGAATCCACCATGGGTGTAGACGTGTTCCCAGTCCTGAACCCCCCTCTCACCTCCCTCCCCATAC
>NW_011494885.1:499320-499755 GCF_000754665.1 Bison bison bison
TTTAGAGAAGAGTTAACATCTATCCTTCTGAAATTCTTCCAAAATATTGCAGAGGAAGGAGCATGACCAAACTCATTCTCAATGAGGCCACCATCACCCTGATACTAAAATCAGAAATGGTAACACAAAAAAGAAAATTACATGCCAGTATCAGTAATGAACATAGACACAAAAATCCTCAACAAAATACTAGGAAGCCAATCTAATAATACATTAAAAGGATCACATATCATGATCAAGTGGGATTCATCCCAGGGATTCAAGGTTTTTTCAACATTTGCAGATAAATCAGTGTGATATAACAAACTGAAGAATAAAAGCCATATGATCATCTCAGTAGATGCAGAAAAAGCCTCTGACAAATTTCAGCACCCATTTATGATAAAAACTCTCCAGAAAGGGCAGAGGGGGAACATTGCTCAACATAATGAAGAC
>NW_011494885.1:499855-500648 GCF_000754665.1 Bison bison bison
TGCCCATTTTTTTATTGGTTTATATATATACATATATATATTGAGCCACATGAGCAGTTTGTAAATTTTGGAGACTAATCCCTTGTCAGTCACATTGTTTACAAATATTTTCTCCTATTCTGTGAGTTATCTTTTGTTTTGTTTATGATTTCCTTGGCTGTGAAAAAGGTTTTGAGCTTATTTAGGTCCCATTTGTTTATTTTTCTTTTTATTTCCATTATTCCAGGAGATTGAAAAATATATTGCTGCAATTTATGTCAAAGAATGTTCTGCCTATGTTTTCCCCTAAAAGTTTTATAGTATCTGGTCTTACATTTATATCTTTAATCCATTTTGAGTTTATTTTTGTGTATGGTGTTAAAGAATGTTCTCATTTGTTTTACATGTAGTTGTCCAGTTATCCCAGCACCATTTATTCAAGTTACTAACTTTTTTCCATTGTATACTCTTGCCTCCTTTGTTGTAGATTAAATGATCATAGGTTCATGGGTTTATTTCTGGCTTTCTATCAAGTTCCATTGATCTTTATTTCTGTTTTTGTGCTAGTACTGTACTATTTTGATGACTTTGTAGTATGGTGTGAAGTCAGGTACTCTGATTCCTCCAGCTTCATTTTTCTTTCTCAGGATTGCTTTGACTATTCAGGATCTCTACATACAAAAAAAAAATTGTTGTTGAAATTTATAAACCTCTAGCCAGACTCATCAAGGGAAAAAAAAAAAAAGGATAGGCCTCAAATCAACAAAATTAGAAGTGAAAAAGTAAAAGTTAAAATGGACTCCACAGAAATACA
>NW_011494885.1:500748-501343 GCF_000754665.1 Bison bison bison
GAAGATCCCCTGGAGGAGGGCATGGCAACCCACTTCAGTATTCTTGCCTGGAGAATCCCGTGGACAGAGGAGCCTGGTGGCCTACAGTCCACAGGGTCTCACAGAGTAGGACATGACTGAAGGGACTTAGCACACACGCACCCAGCATGCATAGGCTAATCAACTATACCAATTTGCTCAAAACTTAGGAGTTTTATGGAATGCAGAAATTTGTGTTTTAAAATTGGGACAGTCCTGGGAAAACCAAGACAATTGGCTACCCCTAAGGTATATGATGAAAGACTGTCTTGTCTAGTGTAAATTCAAAATTCTAGAATTTTATTAGCCCTCTAACATTAAAAAGTGCATTTAGAGAACTGGCTAATATCTGTGATTCTCTCCCTAAATTTACTTTGAGGTTAAGTACACCAATGCCATTCTCTATTTAGATAATAAATAATATGTAATTTCTTCCTTGGGAGACTTTCTGAAGGATACTTTAAAATTAATTGTGTGTACTGAATCTCAGAGAGTGACTGACTGAAAGGAACTGATGTAATCAACAGTCCCCTAGTTGGTACATTGTAAGAAGAGTTAAGGATTTCCCTGATAGCTC
>NW_011494885.1:501443-502859 GCF_000754665.1 Bison bison bison
TAGGCTCCAGTTTCATCCACCTCATTAGAACTGATTCAAATGCATTCTTTTTAATGGCTGAGTAATACTCCATTGTGTATATGTACCACTGCTTTCTTATCCATTCATCTGCTGATGGACATCTAGGTTGTTTCCATGTCCTAGCTATTATAAACAGTGCTGCAATGAACATTGGGGTACATGTGTCTCTCAATTCTGGTTTCCTTGGTGTGCATGCCCAGCAGTGGGATTGCTGGGTCGTATGGTAGTTTTATTTCCAGTTTTTTAAGGAATCTCCACACTGTTCTCCATAGTGGCTGTACTAGTTTTCATTCCCGCCAACAGTGTAAGAGGGTTCCCTTTTCTCCACACCCTCTCCAGCATTTATTGCTTGTAGACTTTTGTATCGCAGCCATTCTGACTGGCGTGAAATGGTACCTCATAGTGGTTTTGATTTGCATTTCTCTGATAATGAGTGATGTTGAGCATCTTTTCATGTGTTTGTTAGCCATCTGTATGTCTTCTTTGGAGAAATGTCTATTTAGTTCTTTGGCCCATTTTTTGATTGGGTCATTTATTTTTCTGGTATTGAGCTGTAGGAATTGCTTGTATATTTTGAGATTAGTTGTTTGTCAGTTGCTTCATTTGCTATTATTTTCTCCCATTCTGAAGTAAAATACAGCTCTGGAAATTGCACTTTCTTCCTCTCCAAATACACTAAAAACTATGTTGATTTATAGCTCAGTTACTCTGAAGCATCCTATAGTTTTAAGTTCGAACAAATCCTGCATGTAGTAACGCTGGTTCTACCTACTCTACGCCTCTATCCCATATCCAAATCATCCCAAAGAATCCTAACCCCACAAGAGAGATATAAAAATAGACTATATAGAAAGGAAAAGAGAAATATGTTACTTAAAGAAATAATTGGTTTTTTTTATTCTTTCAGAACTCTAACAAGTTGTGCTCACTTCATTATACCTGGAGAGGCCTCTGTGGAATTTGTCTGGGAATTTTCTTCTGGTCATTTCCTTTTATTCATTTCCTGTACCGTTCTCAGCATCATAGGAACAACTTTTGTTCTAATCATTCATTCTTTCATTATAGCAAGTTAACAGTAAAACTAGGCTTTCCCATTTCATTCCTTAAATTTGTCCAGGAAGGATAAAAATAGCCTGCTTTGAATATTCTTTACATAATATGTTAAAAACTGATTTGTTAAAGCTTTCCTTTTCTATCTATGATCTTTATGTTCTGAAATATCGTGTTTATTACTAAAAAATAGGTAGAAAATGCATTGCATTTTTAATACAGAAAGGTGTTAAATGTCAAGTATTTCTCAAAATAGTTTTCAAGGCAGCAATTTTCCTTGATTAAGAATCTAGGTTTTGAATCCTTGTGTGTGAGTAATTCTGTTATGAACTATAACTTCTTTTC
>NW_011494885.1:504584-506063 GCF_000754665.1 Bison bison bison
ATTCCCCTTTCCTATTTGGTAACCATAAGTTTATTTTCTATGTCTGTGAGTTTATTTCTGCTTTGCAAATAAGTTCACTTGTGTATTTTTTTTTTAGATTCCACATATAAGTGATACTAAATGACATTTATCTTTCTCTGTCAAACTTACCTCAATTACTATGGTAATCTCTAGGTCTATCTGTGTTGTTGCAAATGGCGTTATTTCATTCTTTTGGCTGAGTAATAGTCAATTATATATACATATATAATGTATGTATTATATAAATACATTGTATAATTGTAATGTATGTATTATATACATACATTGTATATATGTATGTATATAATACATACATTATGTATGTATATAATACACACATTATGTATGTATTATATAATGTATATATTCATATATATAATGTGTTTTATATATATATTCAATATATATGCATGTATATGTATATACACACATTCATCTGTTGATGGACATTTAGCCATGTCTTGGCTATTGTAAGTAGTGCTGCTATGAACTTTGGGGTATATGTCTGGCATTTTTCACTGAACTGGAATTAAAAAAAATAATAAGCTTGTTTGAAAACAAAAGAAATCCCAAATAGCAAAAACAACCTTGAGAAAGAAGAGAGCTGAATGAATCACATTCCTTGACTTTGGACTATGCTACAATGTTTTATTAATCAAAACAGTACATGGTACACACACAAAAACAGATACATAGGTCAATGGCACTGAATAGAAAGCTCAGAAATAAACCCATGCAGTATGGAAGGTCCTTAAAAAAGCTAAAATACAGCTACTATATTGATTCAGCAATTCCACTCCTGGCTATGTATCCCTAAAAATGAAAATTCTAAACAGAAAAGATACATGCATTCCAATGTTTATGGCAGCACTATTTATAACTGATAAGACATGGAAACAACCCAGGTACCCATAAACAGATGATTGGTTAAGGAGACATGGTAGATAGATAGATACATAGGTAGATATAGACATATCACTCAACCATTAAATATAATGAAATATTGCCATTTGCAGCAACATGGATAGGCCTTACTATACTTAGTGAAGTAAGTCAGACTGAGAAAGATCAGTATTATATTTGCACTTATATGTGGTATCTAAAAATAATACAATATGTGTGCATCCTGAGGATGCAAATATATAATATAATACTGATCTTTCTCAGTCTGGCTTACTTCACTAAGTATAGTATTCTCTAGGCCTATCCATGTTGCTGCAAATGGCAATATTTCATTCTTTTTAATGGTTGAGTAATATGTCTATATCTATCTATGTATCTATCTATCTACCATGTCTACTTAACTAATCATCTGTTTATGGGCACCTGAGTTGTTTCCATGTCTTATCAGTTATAAATAGTGCTGCCATAAACATTGGAATGCACACATGTATACCTGTGGCAGATTCATTTTGATATATGGCAAAACCAATACAATATTGTAAAGTTAAATAAAAT
>NW_011494885.1:506519-507978 GCF_000754665.1 Bison bison bison
GATAAACTAGGAGCATGGGATTAACAGATAAAAACTACTATACATAAAATAGATAGGCATCACAGATTTACTGTATGGCACAGGGAATTATATTCAACATCCTGTAGCAACCTATAATGGAATATAATTTATAAAAATAACTGACTCACTTTGCTGTACTCTTGAAACTAATACAATATTGCAAGTCAGTTATACTTCAACATTTAAAAATTGTCTAGCTGAATCTTCTTACTGGTTTATGTGAAGGTCAGTGATTTCTGTCCATGATAAGCAAACGCTCAAGTCATGTTTCTCCCTGATAGTACCTATATTATTTCAGAAATCAGTTTGGTTGAGTTCCCTGAGACTTCTGTGGTCAGACAAGATCAAGACATCAAAAGATTTGCCCTTTGCCCATGTTTTTGTGAGTGATGCTCTTTCAAACTCTTTATATCTCTGATTAGAAGCCACACTTAACAGAGTTTTTAATTTCATTGATATTGTTTCCTATTCTATTAGTATTACATGGCTGTTTTCCACACCAACTCAGGTGGCACTAGTGATAAAGAACCTGTCAACCAATGCAGGAGACATAAGAGACTTGGATTCAATCCCTGGGTTGGGAAGATCCCCTGGAGAAGTAAATGGCAGCCCACTCCAGTATTCTTGCCTGGAGAATCCCATGGACAGAGAAGCCTGATGGGCTACAGTCCATGGGGTCACAAAGAGTTGGACATGAAAAATGACTAACATTTTCACTTTCTTTCAATTTGTTTTCAATGTTCTTTTTTATTTCTTTAAACATTTAACAGATTTTTTGTTGTGTTATTTTTGGTAATGCAAAAACTAACAGTATACTTGGGACTTCACTCTTGATTGTTTTCATTGACTTTTTCATGTTTTGAACTGCTTTCTTTTGTGTTTTGTAATTTTTTATTGTGCTTCATATTTGGGCAAATTGAGATTGTGGAAACTAGGAATTCCCTAGTTTCTGTGATTGATTCCTTTAAGTGTTTTGTTTGTTTGTTTGTTTGTTTTTTACCTATCTCCCTAGGGTACTATCAACTCAAGACATTTTTAAATTATTTGATGGTTATAGGTATAGTGAAAGTAAAGTCGCTCAGTCGTGTCCGACTCTTTGTGACCCCATGGACTGTAGCCTACAATGCTCCTCCATCCATGGGATTTTCCAGGCAAGAGTACGGGAGTGGGTTGCCATTTCCTTCTCCAGAATATCTTCCCAACCCAGGGATTGAACTTGGGTCTCCCGTATTGTAGGCAGATGCTTTACCATCTGAGCCACCAGGGAAGATGGTTATAGGTATATTATACCATATATATCTAGTATACTCCTGAATTACACATCTATGTGAGAATAGTCTACGTAAAATTTCTCAGTGAATATATTTTTTCTTTTGAACTCAAGGGTTCTGTATTTTGTCTTTGGCTAATTTTCATTTTTATTTTAAACTGACTTTTA
>NW_011494885.1:508078-509397 GCF_000754665.1 Bison bison bison
TTTTTAAATTAATTTTTATTGCAGTATAGTTGCTATACAATTTTTAGTTTCTACTGTACAGCAAAAGGATATAAAAGCTATTGTTAAAGTTTAAACTTTATGGTTCGTGCATGATTTGCTCTATGAATAGTAAGTTCTCAACTAGCTTTAAAAATATTTTAAGCATAGAAAAATTTCTTAATCTGTTTAGTTATTCATTTCTATGGCTATGGAATAAGCTATCATTTTATATTATTTTCACTTTTTTATTTAAAATGATATGTAAAATTTTAACATTAATACTTCATAGGTACTGAAAATATAATTTGATTCATGTATCTAATTTTTTAATTGATAAATAAAGATTTAAATATTGACAAACATGTTGAAAAATGAAATTTTAATCACTAATAGAATTTAGATTTTATATCTCAAAAATGATAACTGCAAAAATGTTGAAATATGGAAAAGTAAATAAAATATTCTTTTCTTCGGTATGTAGCTTTTTCATATTGACTTCTTTCACTTAGTAATATCTGCTTAAGTGTTCTCTATGTCTTTCCATGGCTTGCTAGCTCATTTCTTTTTAGAGCTGAATAATATTCTATTGTCTGGGTGTATCACAATTTATCTATTCACCTACTAAAGGAAATCTCTATTGTATCCAAATTTTGGCAGTTTTCAGCAGTCATGAATAAAGCCACTATAAACATCTGTGTGCATGTTTCTATATGAACATGTTTCCAAGTTGGGCAAATACCAAAGGCTGAGACTGCTGCATCAGATGGTAAAAGTATGTTTAATTTTCCAAGAAGCTACCATTTTGCATTCCCACCAGCAATGAATATGAGCTAATGTTAGTTCACACCTTCACTAGCATTTGATTTTGTCAGAGTTCTGGGTTTTTGACATTTTAATGTGTGGTTGTATCTCATTGTTGTTTTAATTTACATTTCCCTGTTTACATGGGATTTGGATTATCTTTCCATATGCTTGTTATCTGTATATATTTGGTGTGGTGTCTTTGCCACATTTTAAAATGGGATTATTTTCTTATTGCTGAAATTTAAGAGTTCTATGTATATTTTAGATACAAATCCTTATCAGGTATGTCTCTGCAAATAAGTTTGTTCTATTTTTCATTTTTCTCTTTTTTAATTCTATCTACTTGTGGGTTACTTAAACATTTTCTAGAGTTTGATTTTTTATTAATGTCTATTGTCTTTGAGTTTAACATCATATATGGCTTTTGCAGTAGTTATTATTGGCATTACGTGTATATAATTTTTCATAATCTATTGGTATATTTTTACTTATTTTGTGTGAAGTGCATATACCTT
>NW_011494885.1:511633-512215 GCF_000754665.1 Bison bison bison
TGGGTTTTGCAAACTGGAAAATTCTTATAGAGATGGGAATACCAAACCACCTTACCTGTCTCCTGAGAAACCTGTATATGGATCAAGAATCAACAGAACCATGGAGCAACTGACTGGGTCACAACTGGGCAAGGAGTATGACAAGGTTGAATATTGTCACCCTGCTTATTTAACTTCTATGTAGATTACATCATGCAAAATGCCAGGCTAGATGAATCACAAGGTAGAATCAAGATTGCCTGGAGAAATATCAGTAACCTCAGATATTCATATGATACCATTCTAATGGCAAAAAATGAAGAGGAACTAAAGAGCCTTTTGATGAAGGTGAAAAAGCTGGCTTGAAATCCAACTTTCGAAAAACTAAGATCATAGCATCCAGTTCCATCACTTTATGACAAAAAGAAGGGGAAAAAGTACAAGCAATGACAGATTTTATATTCTCAGGCCCCAAAATCCCTGTGGATGGTGAGTGCAGCCATGAAATTAAAAGACACTTACTTTTTGGAAGGAAAGCTATGACAAACCTACATAGTGTATTAAAAAGCAGAGGCATCACTTTGCCTACAAAGGTCCATATAG
>NW_011494885.1:512315-515425 GCF_000754665.1 Bison bison bison
CTTTTCATGGAGATATATATATATATATAGATAGATAGATAGATAGATAGATACACATATACATACATATATATATATACATCCATTGATATAATGTATATAAATGTATATAATGTATATAAACAGAATAATGTATACTAGACTATTACCTCTTGAGAAGAGTGTTGTGGGCATTTAACTGTAGGTGGTATTAACAAAGTGGGGAAAAGCTCAAATGTAATGTACTTATGTGTAAAAATCACTACTGCTTGAATTTGTCTAGTGAGAATATAGTAATAGAAGTATTGGTTAACAAAGAGGAATAACAGTGTGGACTTTTTGTAACAAAATCTTATTTACCTTTATACTAGCATTTTAATAAGAGCCTTTGAACTTAATAAAGTGATGAGTGCTTAAATGCAAAATGATACATCAGTGACCTTTTTAAGCAGTTCAGTATGGCAAATTGAGGATTTGGAAATGGTCACTTGGCTTACAATTAACAACCTCCTTAAAACTTCAGTGAAATACTTGAATCTAATGGAAATTCCCATCTCTGTCTTATTGCAGAAGCATCACACCATTAGCTTCCTAAAGAATTTCTCAGGCTTAACTATGCTTCTTTGTCTTTTGCAAGGAGAAAAAAAAATCTTTGTGGAGGGCAAAGACTGTAGATGCTATCATGCTACCTATTTAAAAATGGAGTTGAATTTCTCAGATTTTTTTTTATCATTCTAGTATCATACATGCATAGCAAAATATCTAGTGGAATATTGTACAAAATGTTTGATATTAAGCATAACATTTAGTTTGGTTATTCAAATAATTTGGAGAAATAGCTGAAAATAACATTTATAGATACAGGTATAAAGCAGTACACAAACCATGGCTAATAACCCACTGTATTTCTGCTTCAGAGTTTTCAAAGAAATTTTCTGACCAGTTTTACTTGTAGAAGATGAAAAAAGAAAACTATAACTTATTTACAGTAAAGTCTTAAGATTAAAGAAGTAGTAATATATTTTGAAAGATTAATATTCTATTCATTGTTTTTAAACTGATTATTTCTTAATTAACCTTTTTCATAATTTTATTTATTTATTCATTTGGCTGTGCTGAAGCTTCATTGATGCAATGGCTTTTCTATAGTTGCAGAGAGCAGGGACTACTCTCCACTTGCAGTACAGGGGCTTCTCATTGTGGTGGATTCTCTTGTTGCAAAGCACAGGTTCTAGAGTGCTCAGGCTTCAGTAGCTGTGGTGTGTGGACCCAGTAGTTGCAGTTGCTGGGTACTAGATCACAGGCTCAATACTTACGGCACATAAAGCTTAGTTGCTCCACAGCATGTGGTATCTTCCAGGATCAGAGACCAAACCTATGTCTTTTG
Source organism: Bison bison bison (assembly GCF_000754665.1). NCBI lineage: Eukaryota > Metazoa > Chordata > Mammalia > Artiodactyla > Bovidae > Bison > Bison bison. Next base: position 513,682 of record NW_011494885.1, read on the forward strand.
CATTGGCAGGCCAACTATTTACCTCTGAGTGACCAGTTCAGTTCAGTTCAGTCACTCAGTCATGTCCGACTCTTTGAGACCCCATGAACCACAGCACGCCAGGCTTCCCTGTCCATCACCAAACTGCTGGAGCCACCCAAACCCATGTCCGTTGAGTCAGTGATGCCATCCAACCATCTCATCCTCTGTCATCTACCTTCTCCTCCTGCCTTCAGTCCTTCGCAGCATCAGGGTTTTTCTTCAAATGAGTCAGCTCTTTGCATCAGGTGGCCAAAGTATTGGAGTTTCAGCTTCAACATCAGTCCTTCCAATGAACACCCAGGACTCATCTCCTTTAGGATGAACTGGTTGGATCTCCTTGCAGTCCAAGGAACTCTCAAGAGTCTTCTCCAACACCATAGTTCAAAAGCATCAATTCTTGGGCGCTCAGCCTTCTTTACAGTCCAACTCTCACATCCATACATGACTACAGTATGTGACCAGGGAAGCCCCCAAATGGTTATTTTTAATATTTAACCAATATACATTGTTTATAAGAAGTTGAATTCTGTCTAAGTGCAAGTTATTATGCTGAGCTCTGAGTAAAAGAAAAGGCACTATCTCCTTCCAGAAGAAACTGTTATCCTAAGAAAACATAGAAAATAAATATGTAAATATTGGGTTGAGCAAAAAGTTCGTTCAGGTTTTTCAAAATATTTTATGGAAAAACCCAAATGAAATTTTTGACTAACCCAATAAATGATCAATCTTTTGAGTTAAAATGTCCTAGGAAAACATTTTTTCGAAGAAAGCAGACAACTCAGCATGGAATATGTGGCAAAATTTTGAAATGTCATAAATTTAGATAGACTTTAAATAATTTTTGAAACTCTATTCATGAGGGAGATATAAGAAAAAAGGAATATCATGATTAAAGTCACAGAAAACTTAATAGAATAGAGTATATTTAAGGAAGAGTGAATATTATTGTAGTGCATAAATATGTGTTTGTGTGGCGGGTATATAATAAGCAGGGAATGAAAAGTATATTATAAGAATATGAGGAATAAAATATAGATTGAGTAAAATTGTGTTCATTCTTTTATGCCATGCTAAGAAAAAAATTATATTGTAAAAAATAGTGAAATATTTCAACCATAGATTTCGCAATAATGAATATGGAATTTAAAAGGAACACTGATGGTAGAAAAGACTAGTAAGACATTTCTTTAGTTAAGAAAACCAGTTTGAGGACTACTACAAAAGTCAAGGAAATGGCAACCCACTCCAGCATTCTTGCCTCGAAAATCCCACAGATGGAGGAGCCTAGTAGGGTACAGTCCATGGGGTCGCAGAGTCGGACATGACTGAGCGACTTCACTTCACTTCACAAAAATCGAAGCAATTTTTTAAAAGTGCGAATACATTCAGAGTTATATACATGAAACAGATTTATCTGGTGCCCTGAAATTCTGTTTTTATTTTAATAATTGCAGAATCTTACAATGAGAAACTCTAGGGACAGTAAATAAAAGGAGAGGAAATTAATGACTGCCCATTTATTCATTTATTTAAGGACAGAATTATTAATGCAAATGACAGAAAGTATAAACTCATATCAATTATTGCATTTGTTTATAGTTAATATGCTTAATTCTCCAGCGCAGTTTTAAATTTGCAGAGAATATAGAGTTCCAGTACACTTCCTGTTGACCTAAAATAAATAGACTACCAGCAAAATGGGTTTTGCAAACTGGAAAATTCT
>NW_011494885.1:515525-516796 GCF_000754665.1 Bison bison bison
TGACTTTTCTACTATAAAGACTAGTAGAAATATAGTAGAATACTTTTATAACATTTTTAAGGGGAGGTTCAGCAAATTATGGCTCACATCTGAATTGTAGCTAAATCCAGCTTGTGAAAAATGGTTTTTATATTTTGAAAAGTCATATAAAGACAAAAATCAGAGAAGAAAAATATGTTACAATGACCATATGTGACCTACAATATCTGAAGTATTTACTATCTGACCTTTCTGAGGAAAAAAATCACTGACACTTGATCTTAAACCCAAGAGTCATTCATGAAAAAAGCAAAACAACTTGATCTAATTAAAATTTTAAAATTATGTTTGATAAATGATAATAAAGTCAGAGTTTAAAAAGTTATAAAATTGGAGCAAATATTGATTAAAAAAGAAGATTTAATAATAGATGAACATACTTCTTGGGACTTCCCAAGTGGCTCAGTAGTATAGAATCTGCCTGCCATTGCAGGAGCTGCAGGATCCCTGGGTTGAGAAGATCCCCTGGAGAAGGAAATGGCAACCCACTTCAGTATTCTTGCCAGGATAATCCTGTGATCAGAGGATTCTGGGAGGCCACAAAGAGTCAAACACAACTGAGCATACATGTATGAACATAGTTCTTATCAAGAGAATGTAAATGTCTTCTACAAATCAATGAAATAATAGTCTTTTTAGAAAGCAAATGATAACATACATAACATTTAAGATGCATATATGCTTTGAGCTAGCAATTTAACTTTTAGTAATATTTGACAAGTGCTAAGGTTATATTAGCAAAGATATTCACTGTTGAATTGTTTATACCAATGAAAAGCTTCAAGAAACATGTGAGAAATAATTCACTAAATTATCAAACATCTGACATTATGCAATAATTACATCTATAATTTAACGGGGATTTACTGTAATCCTAAAACACAAACGATTTACACGCATTAATTCATTCAGTGCTTATGATCACCAAAGTGAAATTTGCTGTCATATTCATATTCTCCAGTATGTAGGAATGAAAACTGTCTCAATGAGGTTAAATAACTTGCCATAACCCACACAGGTAATGAGTAGTTATCAAGTATTCTAATCTAAACATTCTGATTTCAGAATTCTCACTCTTAATGACTTTGCTATATTGCTGCTCCATGTAATGCTATCTCATTATTAAAAGAAAAATATAAATCTGTATATAACATGCAAAAATCTTTAGGTATATTTTAACACAATAAAAATAATCACAGGGCACTATATATGTTTTAAAAACTACACCTCAC
>NW_011494885.1:517984-520087 GCF_000754665.1 Bison bison bison
CAGGGTTTCTCCTCCAGCAATATGGGAACGGAATATACCCTTCATAGAACAGTTGGCTATTGAGCAGAGAGAAAATCCCACCTCATAGTTGGTGTAAATTCTGGGTCCTCCATCTCCAGGTTTACCCCTTACCAAGGTGACAGCTACCAGTGCACCCTGAAGAAATAGTATATTGTGTCCACATCAAATCCATATCTCCCAAAAAAGGTATTAGGAATACGCAGACTATATAATATAGAAACACTCCCGCATAAGAACACCACTTCAGAACTTCAGTAGGTACTTGTTTAACTTAAATTCATAGAGGAAGAGAAAGTTAAGTAAAATTTAAACAGAAATAAGCAATGTACTGGGTAAGGATTCAAAATATTGGTAATAAAAAATGTTGTCTTAATTAAGAAAAGTAATTTCTATGAACAGGGAATGTGGTCTCCTGCATTGGAGGTGGATTCTTTGCCAGCTGAGCCACTAGGGAAACCCAAGAATACTTGAGTGGGTAACATACTATCCCTTCTCCAGTTGACCTTCCTGACCCAGGAATTGAACCAGGGTCTCCTGCATTGCAGATGGATTTTTTACCAGCTGAGCTAGCCGGGGAGCCCCAACAAGGGACTAGAAGATCTACAAAAGACCCAATCAGAAGTGAATCATTCAATAGCTAGAATTTTAAAAGAATAAATACATATCAGACTTAGTGATACAGGAGAATGAATAAGTGATCTGGAATGTGGAATAATGGAAATAGTTCAATAAGAACATTGTAAATAAAAATAAAAAAAGAACACAATTTAAGGATTCTCTAGGATAACCTTAAACATCCCAACATTCACGTTACAGGAGTTCCAGAAGGAAAAAGAGAGAAAGGGAAATCAAAAACTATTTGAGGAAGTTATGCCTGAAAATTTTCCAAACCTGAAAAGAAAACAGATATCCAGGTACAGGGAGCAAAGTCCCAAAGTGAGCTCAAAGAGAACTGCAACAAGACATATGATAATTAAAATGTCAAAATTAAAGATAAAAGGAGAATCCTGAAGGCAGTAATACAGAATCATACAGTATATAAAGAATGATATAGTATATGAAGAATCATATACAAGGGTATCGCCATAAGGCTATCATTTGATTTCTCTGCAGAAACTTTGCAGAGAAGCTACCAGTAACATTTGGAAGCCTCAAAGTACTAATCAAAATTGGCTTACCACTCATTTCTGTTAGAAATGTTAGAGCTATAGCGATTCAATTCAATTTTAAGAAAATTGAGTTTTGGAATTTCAAAAGTTTTTCATAATGACCATATTCTAAATTAGCTATGGGCAGGTCTGTTCATTCAGTTAGAAATGTGCATGAGGAAAATCTAAGGTGTTCAAACTTAAATTTGACTTGAGTCCCTATGAGAGAGGGCCCTCAAAATGTTTAGATATCTGGGATCCTATTTCTCAGAGATTTTTTTCCTCTAGATTAAAATAGCAATATTCAAACAGCTTGAAAAGCTTATAGTTCAAACAGCTCTATTTGAATAGCTTTTAACTCAAATACCCTGCAGTCTTAATACTAGCCAGTTCTAAGGGAACAGCTTGGTCCTGGAGGAGTCAGGCGGCATGCTTCTCAGCCAGCTTGCTAAGAAGAGCTCCTCCTCCACAGAAATGGACTCATGGCTGAACTGGAAGTTTCAGTGAAGCAACTCCTTTTTCTGAAAGAATGGGTGAAAGGCTTTTCAGCCAGTTTCAGTTGAAACGATCTGATTTCAAAATTAGACTAAAGTGCCAAACAAGCACTTGCATACACAACAAAGCCTTAACCAGAAACATGAAACCTTAAAATAGATGATGAATAAAGCCTGGACAGCTTCAAAGGCAAAAGGGAAGACTTAATCTAGAAAAAAAGATATGCCTTCAAACTCCAGGGTTAGTGAGAAAAGCAGTGAGCAACAGTGGGTTCAGTTGTGGGTACCATCTATTTGCTCATCAGCTCTTGAGTTACTGAAAGTCTTTTCTGGTGCCTGCACTGGCCACTAAAATGTTGACCTAAAACAAACAAACTGCTAGTTATTTCTCTAGCAATGAGCTTATATTTGATCAGCTGAGAATTGCAATTTGAGGTCTG
>NW_011494885.1:520187-522431 GCF_000754665.1 Bison bison bison
TCACCAACTCCCGGAGTTCACTCAAACTCATGTCCATCAAGTCGGTGATGCCATCCAGCCATCTCATCCTCTGTCGTCCCCTTTTCCTTCTTCCCCCAATCCCTCCCAGCATCAGGGTCTTTTCCAATGAGTCAACTCTTTGGATGAGGTGGCCAAAATACTGGAGTTTCAGCTTCAGCATCAGTCCCTCCAATGAACACCCAGGACTAATATCGTTTAGGATGGACTGGTTGGATCTCTTTGAAGTCCAAGGGACTCTCAAGAGTCTTCTCCAACAACACAGTTCAAAAGCATCAATTCTTCGGAGCTCAGCTTTCTTCACAGTCCAACTCTCACATCCATACATGACCATTGGAAAAACCATAGCCTTGGATTTACTATTTTGTGCTGTACATTCTATAAGTATAAAAAAAATACATAGTGAGATATATGCTCCAGTGCAATATCATATTGTATATTTTCAGTACCATAAAAAATCTTTCAAATGATTCATCCCTCCCTCTCACCCTACCTTCAACCTCAGGCAATCCCTGATCTTATCACTTCTCCCTAGTTTTGCCTTTTCCAGAATGTCATGTAGTTGAAGTCACACAGTATGCTGTTGTTGCTGTTGTTGTTCAGTGGCTCAGTCATGTCTGACTCTTTGTGACCCCACGGACTGCAGTATGCCAGGTTTTCCCTGTCCTTCACCGTCTCCTGTAGTTTGCTCAAACTCATGTTCATTGAGTCAGTGATGCCATCAAACTATCAGTCACACAATTTATAGCCTTTCAAATTGGCTTCTTTTACTAGTAATAAGCATTAAGGTTTCACCATGTCTTTCATGGTTTGATAGCTCATTTCTTTTTAGCACTGAGTATTATCCCATTGCCTGGACTTATAACAGTGTGCTTATCCATACACCTATTGAAGGACACATCGGTTGCTTTCAAGTTTTTACAAATCTAAGTAAAGCTGCTGTAAGCATTTGTGTACATGTTTTTGTGTGGATACAAGTTTTCAACTCATTTGGATAAATACCAAATAGTACAACTGCTGGATCAAATGGTATATTTAGCTTTGTTTTAAAAACCTGCCAAAATGTCTTCTAAAGTAGATTACTATTTTGTATTCCCATCCAGTAGTGAATGGGTACCCTTATTGTTACACATTCTAGCCACTATTTGATATTGTCAATGTTTTGGATTTTAGCCATTCCAGTGGGTTTGTAGTGGTATCTAACTATTATTTTAATTTTAAATTACTTGATGTACTATGATGTTGAATATCTTTAGATATGCTTATTTTCCATCCATATATCTTATTTGTTGAGGGGTCTGTTGAGATCTTTTGCCCATTTCTAAATGATTTGTTTGTTTTCTTATTGTTAAGTTTTAGGATTTTTTTTTGGTATATTTTGGGTGCAACTCCTTTATCTTACATGTGTTTTGCAAATATTCTCGCCTTCTCTGTGTCTTGTCTTTTTATTCTAACAGTGTTCTTAATAGGGCAGAAGTTTTTAATTTAAATGAAGTTCAAACTAGCCTTTTTATCAATAGAGCATCCTTTGGATATTGTGTCTAAAACATGACCACCAAATCCAAGGTGACCTAGATTTTCTACTGTTATACTCTAGAATTTTATAGTTTTGAGTTTTCCATTTAGTTCTGTGATCCATTTTGTGAAAGGTATAAGATTTGTGTGTAGATTCATTTTTGTAATTCAAATATTTCCAAAACTGTTGCTATAAAATAAGAATGCCATTATAAGGATGAAATTGGCAGATATTACAAAGTGATAAATCTCATCCAAATGATATTTGAAATAATATTTAAACCAAAACCAAAGAGACAAATAAATAACAAGAAAAGGAAGAGTCTTGTACTTTAGGAAAAGAATGTGGTATTCATGTATAATGAAGAAAAGTATAACTACTCAGTTCCTACTATGTTTCCATCTTCTCAGACAAAATGAATTAGATTCAGATCAGAAAATATGTAATCAGCAATGGTAATAGAAAACTGCATCCAGTGATATGTCAGACTATAAGAGGGTACCTGGCTACCATCCTTATCCAAATAAATTACTGAAGAAAGTTGTGAACAAGTTTAATAATTACATCACCAAATCTGCCAGAATTTTTTCATCATTGTGAAGAATATGAAAAGGATTGGAAGGCTGAATATGGGAAAACATGGTCTTTATTTTTCATGAGAAAAAAGAGCATTTCAATGACGTCTCTTGATTTCAGTAAAATTATAAAAT
>NW_011494885.1:522871-523823 GCF_000754665.1 Bison bison bison
TTCAGTTATAATTTGTGTATAACATTAGAATGAGAAAAAAGACTACATATGTTAAAACCAAAAAATACATCTTCATAGACTTGAACACAAGTCAAATTTATTAGAGATATATGCAAAGTGCTACAGTTATATCAATAACTTTTATTTATGCACATGTTTGAAAAACCTGGTTATATTTGTCTAAAAATAAGAGTCTTTTGGTCGGGTGCACATTTTGCTGACTTCACATATTTGAAGGACTCCATGAGTACCAGCAGAAATAAGTGGCTAGGGGCATAAACAGTGTCCCCCTAAAGAAGAAATATTTATCAATTAGAGCTATGTAGGGTTGGAATGGGCTACTTTGAATGGCTGTGTGTTCAATAAAGCTGAGATATTAAATAAGCTAGAAAACTATGTATTATTATATTGGGAGGAAACTTAATCGTTCAATGAAAGATTCAATTGTCTAATCATAAATGTCCCTTCTGACATTGACTTAACAGTATTTTTTAAAGTATGCAGTTTTTTGTTGGAAAACCAACTCAAAGTACTTTGAAATGCATATTCATAGCATGTAAAATCTTCTCCACTTTGTTTTCAAAACTGGATTCTTACAATTTCCATAGTTGCAGATTAACCACACACTAGTATAGGCAGGCAAAATCAGTTCCCTGCTGTTTTCTGATAAAGGAAAAATTCTTTATTAATAGTGGAATATTCTCTTTTCATTGTTTTTCTAGGTATTGTTGTATGGTACAATGGTTAATTGCCTGGCTATTTTATTTTGCATTAGCCTGAACACTGCTGTTTAATAAGACAATGGCTTACATTTTAACAATTGCAATCCTATTCATTGAGTTGGAGGCATATTTGCATGCTGACAATAAATGAGGGACAAACAAGAGTTTGTTTGAAGGCTGAACAGGAAACAGAAACAGAAAGTGTAAAGTCAATAATTAAAATCATTACT
>NW_011494885.1:523923-524253 GCF_000754665.1 Bison bison bison
TCCCGTTGGCTATCTATTTTACATATGGTAATGTAAGTTTCCATGTTACTCTTTCTATATATCTCACCCTCCCCTCCCCTCTCCACATGTCCACAAATCTGTTCTCTATGTCTGTTTCTCCATTGCTGCCCTGTAAGTAAATTTTTCAGTACTGTTTTTCTAGATTCCATATATATGCATTAGAATATGATATTTATTGTTCTCTTTCTGACTTATTTCACTCTGTATAATAGGTACTAGGTTCATCCACCTCATTAGAACTGACTCAAATGTGTTCCTTTTTATGGCTGAGTAGGTTCCTAGGCTAATACATCAGAGAAATATAGCAAT
>NW_011494885.1:525205-528488 GCF_000754665.1 Bison bison bison
GTCTTCAATCTTTCCGAGCATCAGGGTATTTTCCAATGAGACAGTTCTTCGCATCAGGTGGCCAAAGTATTGGAGCATCAGCATCAGTCCTTCCAATGAATATTCAGGGCTGATTTCCTTTAATATTGACTGATTGGATCTCCTTGCAGTCCAAGGGATTCTCACCAGTCTTTTCCAATACCACAGTTCAAAAGCATCTGTGAACGTTAGCACATTATATAAACAGTTTTTAAAACAGAGTATTACACTTGTGTCCATTTCTCCCCTTTCCCAAATTTTCTTTTCCCAAAGAATATTTCCCAAAATATTCTTTACTGTTCTGATAATCACATATGATGACTGAGAATAAAAATATTAAATTAAAAATACCAAATTTTATTATAATTTAGAGATTACCATAATTGCAATAGTATGTCTGACTATCAGTGCCTTTGCAACATTTCCCCAGACTAACTTTTACACACCCTGAAAATCATTGTACCAGGACTGTCAGAATTTATCTCAATCGTTTTAACCTAGCTTTGTACCTTCACTCTTTTTTTCCCTCTTGAATAACTGTAATTGTCATCAAATTCCTTCATTCATCAAAAAAATACATTGAGTAATTTAACAAAAATTCTTTAGTGTAGATCAAATTTCTATTCTTGATGATGGTCTTGTTCACACTACTTGCTTGGATTCTGACTTCTTGTATCTTAGTCTAATTACTAAGACCTGATATAATTCATCTTGGCATATGACCCAACTCTAACTCTGAACTATGAAATTTTCAAGTCTTATTTTCTCACCTATATATATTAATTTTCTATTGTTGCTGCAACAAATTGCCACAAACTTGGTGAATTAAAGCTGTGCAAATATTTTATCATTCTATACTTCAAAATTCTGACATGGGTCTCACCGGGCTAAAATCAAGTTTTTTCAATACTGCATTCTTTTCTGGAGGCTCTAGGGGCAAATCCATTTACTTTTCTTTTCCAGCTGCTGGAGGCTGTCTGCATTCCTTGACTTATGGATATCTTCCTCTATCCTGTCCTCAAAGCCAGCAACCATAGGTTGAGGTCTTCTCACATCAAATCACTTCGAACTATACTTTTGCCTCCCTCTTCTGCTTTTAAGGATGCTCCTCATTTGGTTCCATCCAGACAAACTAGCATAATGCTGTCTTAAAGTCAAATGATTAGCAACATTAATTCCATCTGCAGTCTTAATTCCCCTTTATTATGTAACCTAGCAAATTCACAGGTACTAAGGATTAGGATATGTGCATATTTGGGGGCCATTATTCTTCCTACCACCATTACAATAAATATCTGAATTTCACTTCTGATCAACATTGAACTGGACTTACCTTCCCACCTAAAATAATTTAAAATTCAGATAAAATATATGAAACAATAATTTCCAGGTCAAGTAGAACAGGACAGTAATTTCTAAAAACAGGGTAAGGAGACAAGGTGAGCCTTATAATTGTCCCAGATTACTGCCTAGAAACAGTTTAAAGGTTTCAGTGCAGGGATCAGAAACCCAGACAAAGCCTGGCAATCTCTTTGAGTTGAGGAGATAGAGCCACAAGTCTGGGAAGACTAACACAATTAAAGTTTTTCTGCTGAGTACTATTTTAGTGCATGCATGTGAGGAAACTACCTGAGGTCAAGTAAATAAACAACCAAAAAGAGCCAGGGAAATAATACTATTAATTCACTTTGGGAATAGTTCTTGTTTCCACAAACCAAAGTTGGAAACCTCATAATATATGGGGCATTAGAAATAATACTCAGAAGGGTATTTTCTAAGTAGGGAGACAAAATTAACACTAGATAAAGGTTTCTGTGGTCCTAGCTAATAAACTCAAAGTCAAATCCCCAAAGGAGAAACTATTTCCAAGTAACATAATGGTGTCCAAGATGAATGCTAAACTATATTTATTGGGATACAATGATTTCCAGTACTCAGTGGCAAAACAAAATCACAATATCAGATATTTAATAAAAAGTTGCAGTGCATGAAAAGAAGTAGGAAAATATAACACCAAAAAGGAAAAACTGATAGAAGCAGTCTCATCAATGATGGAAATTATATAATTAATATACAAGGACATGAAAATAATTAATATTGAGTATATGTTCAACAAGTAGGGGAAAGATCGAGTATGTTTAGTAGATGCATGAAATATATATAAATACCCACATAAAACTTCAAGAGATAAAAAATACAATTTATGGAGTTAGAAAATAATTGTATGAGATTATGCAGTTTAGACACAGCAAAAAAATCTGTAAACTTGAAGATAAAGCAACTGAAACTATCCAAATGAAAAGCTAAGACGCTACATGATCTGACTTTAAGTTATATTTTAAAGCTATAGTAACTAAAACAGTGTGGTACTGGCATGAAAATAGATACATTAATCAATGGAACAGAGTTGAGAGTCCAAAAGTCAACCCAGGCATATATGGTTAACTATTTGACATGGGAGTCAAGAACACTTGGTGAAGTAAAAACAGTCTTCTAAATAAATGACACTGGGAAAGTTGGATATTTATATGTAAAAGAATGGAAGTAGACCCTATCTTATATCATACACAAAGATTAACTCAACATGGGTTGAAGACTTAAATATAAGACCTGAAATCATAAAACTAGAAGAAAACAGAGGTCAGGCTTCTTGAAATGGGTCTTGGCAAAGATGTTTTGGATGTGACACCCAAAACACAAGCAACAAAAGCAAAAACAAACAAGTAGGACAATACCAAACTAAAATGCTTCTTCAGAGTAAAAGAAACCATAAACAAAATGAAAGGAAACCTATGTAATAGGAGAAAGTATTTGCAAATCATGTATTTTCTAAGAAGTTAATGTCTAAAATATGTAAACAACTTATACAAAATGATAATAATAATCATTTGTTTAAATGGGCAAAGGACCCATGTAGACATTTTTCCAAATAAGATATTCAGATGTCCAACAGGCATATGAAAAGGTGCTCAGCATCACTAGTCATTCAGTTCAGTTCAGTTCAGTTCAATTCAGTCGCTTTCCGACTCCTTGCGACCCCGTGAATCGCAGCACACCAGGCCTCCCTGTCCATCACCAACTCCCGGAGTTCACACAAACTCATGTGCCTTGAGTTGATGATGCCATCCAGCCATCTCATCCTCTGTCGTCCCTTTGTCCTCCTGCCCCCAATCCCTCCCAGCATCAGGGTCTTTTTCAATGAGTCAACTCTTTGCGTGAGGTGGCCAAAGTATTGGAGTTTCAGCCTCAGCATCAGTCCTTCCAA
>NW_011494885.1:528588-529028 GCF_000754665.1 Bison bison bison
ATATTCTTGCCTGGAGAATTCCATGGACAGAAGAGCCCATGGGGTCACAAAGAGTCACACAGGACTGAACAACTAACACACACAGACAGACTTTGAGGGTAGTTTGCTAAATCAAATAAGTCAGACAATAAAAGTGCTGTGAGTTTTATTAGCAAGGAGAACATGTAAAATTGTCATTAGAGATATTACAGAAATTTACTAGTAAAAAAATACTTAGTAGGTTTTCCAGAGAGTATCAAAGGCTCACTTGAAGTCTGTGTTCTTTTCAGAGAAGTGCTTAAACACCACATTTTATATAGCTATGCATCCTTGTTTCCTATAGCTACCATAACAAATTAACACAAATGTAAGTGATTTAAAACAGTACGAATATATTATCTCACAGTTCTGGAGGTTAGAAGTTGAGAATGGGTCACACTGGGCTAAAATTAATGTTTTAG
>NW_011494885.1:529128-529885 GCF_000754665.1 Bison bison bison
TCGCCCCCCAACTCCCTCCCAGCATCAGGGTCTTTTTCAATGAGTCAACTCTTTGCGTGAGGTGGCCAAAGTATTGGAGTTTCAGCCTCAGCATCAGTCCTTCCAATGAACACCCAGGACTGGTCTCCTTTAGGATGGACTGGTTGGATCTCCTTGCAGTGCAAGGGACTCGCAAGACTCTTCTCCAGCACCACAGTTCAAAAGCATCAATTCTTTGGTGCTCAGCTTTTTTCACCAATCATTAGGGAAATACAAATTAAAACCACAATGAGTCATCACTTCACACTCATTAAAATGGCTGTTAGACAAGAGATAACAAATAATGACAAGGATGTGGAGAAAAGAAAACCCTTGTGCACTGTTGATGGGGATGTATGTTGGTGCAGCCACTATGGAAAACAGTATGGAGGGTCCTCAAAAAATTAAAAACAGAGCTACTATACTATCAAGCAATTCTACTTCTGGGTATATACTGAAGGAAACAAAATCTCTATGACACAGAGACACCAGCACCCCCACATTTACTTTTTACAGTAACCAAGACAGAAACAACTTAAATGTCCATCAACAGATGAATACAAAGAAAATGTGGTATATATGTACAATAGGATACTATTAATCCATTAAGAAAAGGAAATCCTGTTATTTTCAACAAGATAAACAGACTTTGAATCATCCTTGGGGCTCAGATGGTAAAGAATCTGCCTGCAATGTAGGAGACCTGGGTTTGATCCCTGGGTCAGGAATATGCCCTGGA
>NW_011494885.1:530667-531650 GCF_000754665.1 Bison bison bison
CTTGGGTGGCCCTACACAGCATGGCTCATAGTTCCACTGAGTTAGACAAGGCTGTGGTCCATGTGATTACTTTGGTTAGTTTTCTGTGAGTGTGGTTTTCAGTCTGTCTGCCCTCTGATTAAGAAGGATAAGAGGCTTATGGAAGCTTCTTGGTGAGAGAGACTAACTGAGGGGGAAACTGGGTCTTGTTCTGATTGGTGGGGCCATGCTCAGTAAATCATTAATCCAATTTTCTGTTGATGGGTGAAGCTGTGTTCCCTCCCTGCTATTTACCTGGGGCCAAACTATGGTGGAGGTAATGAAAATACTGGTGACCTCCCTCAAAAGATCAGATGCATGTACTGCTATGCTCAGTACCCCTAACCTTGCAGCAGGCCTCCACCAACCCACGCCTCTGCCGGAAACTCCTGGACACCCACAGGAAAGTCCAGGACAGTCTTTTATGGGGTCACTGCTCCTTTCTTCTGGGTCCTGATGCACAAAGTTCTGTTGTGCCCTCTGAGAATCTATTTCCCAGTCCTGTGTAAGTTCTGGCAGCTCTATGGTAGGGTTAATGGAGACCTCCTCCAAGAGGGCTTATGCCATACCCAAGTGTGCTGCACCTAGAGCCTCTGTCCCTGTGGCAGACCACTGCCCACACATACCTCCACAGGAGACACTCAAACACAGTTCTGTGTCAGTCTCTGTGGGGTCCCTGGGTCCTGGTGCACTCAAGGTTTGTTTGAGCCCTCTGAGCATCTGTGGCAGGAATGGGGTTTGATTCTAAATGTGAATTCGCCCCTCCTACCATCTTGCTGGGGCTTCGCCTTTGCCCTTGGATGTGGTCTATCTCCTTACGGCCACTCCAGTGCCTACCATCTTACTCGGGTTTCTCTGACCTTGGACTTGGCCAGTCCAGTGAAGAACAGCTGCCGCTCCTGACCTTGGACGTGGGGTATCTATTCACAGCTGCTCCAGCAAAGTGTACCTGATTCGACAGTGGA
>NW_011494885.1:531750-532582 GCF_000754665.1 Bison bison bison
CGGTGATCAGTGCAAAGAAATAAGAGGAAAACAATAGAATGGGAAACACTAGGGATCTCTTCAAGAAAATTAGAGATACCAAGGAAACATTTCATGCAAAGATGGGCTTGATAAAGGACAGAAATGGTATAGACCTAACAGAAGCAGAAGATATTAAGAAGAAATGTCAAAAATACACAGAAGAACTGTACAAAAAAAGATCTTCATGACCCAGATAATCATAATGGTGTGAACACTCACCTAGAGCCAGACATCCTGGAATGTGAAGTCAAGTGGGCCTTAGGAAGCATCACTATGAACAAAGTTAATGGAGGTGATGGAATTTCAGCTAAGCTATTTCAAATCCTGAAAGATGATGCTGTGAAATTGCTGCACTCAATATGCCAGCAAATTTGGAAAACTCAGCAGTGGCCACAGGACTGGAAAAGGTCAGTTTTCATTCCGATCCCAAAGAAAGAAAATGCCAAAGAATGCTGAAAGTGAAAGTGGGGTCGCTCAGTCGTGTTCAACTCTTTGCCACCCTATGGACTGTAGCCTACCAGGATTCTCCATCCATGGAATTTTTCAGGCAAGAGTACTGGAGTGCGTTGCCATTCCCTTCTACAGGAGATATTCCTGACTGAGGGATCGAACCCAGGTCTCCCACATCGTAGGCAGATGCTTTACTGTCTGAGCCACCAAGGAAGTCCAAGAATGCTCAAACTACAGCACAATTGCAGTCATCTCACATGCGAAGGTGATGGCATCCCACTCCAGTACTCTTGCCTGGACAATCCCATGGACGGAGGAGCCTGGTAGGCTGTAGTCCATAGGGTCATGAAGGGTCAGACAC
>NW_011494885.1:532682-533369 GCF_000754665.1 Bison bison bison
AAAAACTCAACGTTCAGAAAACTAAGATCATGGCATCTGGTCCCATCACTTCATGGCAAATGGGGAAATAGTGGCTGACTTTATGTTTCTGGGCTCCAAAATCCCTGCAGATGGTGATTGCAGCCATGAAATTAAAAGATGCTTACTCCTTGGAAGTAAAGTTATGACCAACCTGTCCAGCATATTAAAAAGCAGAGACATTACTGTGCCAACAAAGGTCCGTCTAGTCAAGGCTATGGTTTTTCCAGTGGTCATGTATGGATTGTGAGAGTTGGACTATAAAGAAAGCTGAGCACAGAAGAATTGATGCTTTTGAACTGTGGTGTTGGAGAAGACTCTTGCAAGTCCCTTGGACTGCAAGGAGATCCAACCAGTCCATCCTAAAGGAAATTAGTCCCGGGTGTTCATTGGAAGGACTGATGTTGAAGCTGAAACTCCAATATTTTGGCCATCTGTTGTGAGGAACTGACTGATTCGAAAAGACCCTGTTGTTCGGAAATATTGAAGGTAGGAGGAGAAGGGGAGGACAGAGGATGAGATGGTTAGATGACATCACTGACTCAATGGACATGAGTTTGGGTAAATTCTGGAGTTGGTGAAGGACAGGGAGTCCTGGCGTGCTGTGGTTCATGGGGTCACAAAGAGTCAGACACGACTGACCGACTGAACTGACTGAAATGATTCATT
>NW_011494885.1:533469-533944 GCF_000754665.1 Bison bison bison
GAGTTCTGGAAGAACATCTATTTCTGGTTTATTGACTATGCCAAAGCCTTTGACTGTGTGGATCACAATAAACTGTGGAAAATTCTGAAAGAGATGGGAATACCAGACCACCTGACCTGCCTCTTGAGAAACCTGTATGCAGGTCAGGAAGCAGCAGTTAGAACTGGACATGGAACAACAGACTGGTTCCAAATAGGAAAGGAGTACGTCAAGGCTGTATATTGTCTCCATGCTTATTTAACTTCTATGCAGAGTACATCATGAGAAACGCTGGGCTGGATGAAGCACAAGCTGGAATCAACATTGCCAGGAAAAATACCAATAACCTCAGATATGCAGATGACACCACCCTTATGGCAGAAAGCCAAGAAGAACTAGAGAGCCTCTTGATGAAAGTGAAAGAGGAGAATGAATAAATTGGCTTAAAACTCAAAATTCAAGTCAATGTATGGCAAAACCAAAAAAAAAAAAAAAA
>NW_011494885.1:534076-534337 GCF_000754665.1 Bison bison bison
GATGTTGAAGCTGAAACTCCAATACTTTGGCCACCTGATGCGAAGAGCTGACTCATTGGAAAAGACCCTGATTCTGGAAAACATTGAAGGCGGGAGGAGAAGGGGATGAAAAAGGATGAGATGATTTGATGGCATCACTGACTCAATGGACATGAGTTTGAGTAAATTCTGGGATGGGGAGGCCTGACATGCTGCAGTCCATTGGGTCACAAAGAGTCAGACAAGACTGAGCAACTGAACTGAACTGAACTGTAGTGGTAC
>NW_011494885.1:536324-537061 GCF_000754665.1 Bison bison bison
AGATCTAAATGTAAGACCAGAAACTATAAAACTCCTAGAGGAGAACATAGGCAAAACACTCTCTGACATACATCACAGCAGGATCCTCTAGGACCCACCTCCCAGAATATTGGAAATAAAAGCAAAAATAAACAAATGGGACCTAATTAAACTTAAAAGCTTCTGCACATCAAAGGAAACTATCAGCAAGGTGAAAAGACAGCCTTCAGAATGAGAGAAAATAAATACCAAAATGAAGCAACTTGACAAACAACTAATCTCAAAAATATACAAGCAACTCCTACAGCTCAACTCCAGAAAAATAAATGACCCAATCAAAAAATGGGCCAAAGAACTAAATAGACATTTCTCCAAAGAAGACATACAGATGGCTAACAAACACATGAAAAGATGCTCAACATCACTCATTATCAGAGAAATGCAAATCCTTTTTTCTTTATAAGAACGTTTGTCTTTGGAATTGGAGACCACTCAGATAATGCAGGATAATCTGATCTCAAATTTTGTAGTTTAATTGCATCTGAAAAATTATATTTCCCAAGTAACATTTAGTTTACACATTGTAAAGGGATTTTATATAGACATGTCTTTTGGGGGGCCACCATTTATCCCAATATGGACACAATTTTTTTCTTATATTTTTCAGCTTTTGGATGCTGAGTTCTTTGTCTCATAGTGCCTTTCCATCTTCAAAATAAAAAAATGGATAATTGAGTCTCCCTCATACTTTATGACTC
>NW_011494885.1:537161-538359 GCF_000754665.1 Bison bison bison
ATAGTCAAATAAAATTTTTTAAAATAATAACATAGAAGTCATATTGGGGGTTTTAATTATAAAAGTTTTTGCAAAAGAAAAGTCAAATGTTTGTCTTGGTCTATGGAAATGGAAATGGGCCGAATTTTTTGTTTCTTTGTTCTATTTTTATTTTCATGCTCTTATTAATGGTAATCTTATGTTATTCAAGCAAATGTAATTATTACTGGTGTTGCTGTTGATTTTTCATAGCGTTATAGTTCATACCATTACATACCATTTTTTCTTCCAGTTTTATTGAGATACAGCTGACATAGAGCACTGAATAAGTTTAGGGTATACAGCATAATGATTTGATTTACATACATTATGAAATGATAACCACAATATGTTTAGTGAACATTTATCATCTCATATAGATAAAAGATTAAAGAAATAGAAAAACATTTTCCTTGTGAAGTTCACTCTTAGGATTTACTCTCTTAACCATTTTCATACGTACCACACAGCAGTGGTAACTGCAATCATCATGTTGTAGGTTACATCCCTAAGTACTTGTTTATCTTATCCCTGGAAGTTTGTGTTTTCTGATCACCTTCACCCAATTCCCACTCCTCGACCCCTCTTTCTGGAAACCACAAATATGATCTCTTTTTCTATGAGTTTGTTGGTTTGTTTTTGAAGAATCCATTAGTGATCTTTTAAAGGTAGAATTTTAAAAACTCCTGGACTAGGTCTACTTCAGTAAATATGGAGTTTGATCATTTAATAGAATTTTATATTCTACTTATAGTATAATGGGAAATATTCAAAATTGATTCACTGAAATATTTTTCTTAAGTTATTTCCTGCATTTTATTAATCCAAAGTATAAAGTTTACTGATGTTATCAGTTTAACAATAATCTAAAAAATTTTTTTGTAAAATCAGGTATGTCTATAATCAATTACATTGAATGCATGATGATGAAAATAGATATGAGATATATGTTTAATCAATAAAGGTGTATTTCCTGATTTAGTGATATCACTCCAAAATGCTGAGCACCAAATGAATCATAAATCTGAGAAAGATCAAGTCACAGTTGAACATATATTACCAAAACACAAAGTACATAGAGGATGAAATAATAAAATAACTAAGTTAGAATCATTCAGCAATCTATTCAATAAATATATTTTGAGCATGTTATGCATGATGGGTATAATAGATCAAATAA
>NW_011494885.1:538459-538964 GCF_000754665.1 Bison bison bison
TAGATCAAATAAGCAAATAAATCTAATGCAGTTTGGTATATGCCACTGTAGAAGATATGCAAACTCCTGAGAGTGTACATCTAAAGCATTCTAATTCCTAGAATATGAAAACACTGTAGAAGATATAATCCTCCAATTTTTTCTTCAATAAGTTCTATAAAGTTAAGTGAATTATATATGTATTAGCATACAAACACAACAATAAGAAATCAAATACTATACAGGATTTGGAATATAAATGCTAAAAAGATTTTGAAAAAATAAAGGTCACTGGAGCAGTGAACTAAAAGAATTTGAGCAGGACCCTGATGAAAGAGTTGGCCTTCAGTGAGTGGAAGTGTAGTGCAAGAATATTATAGTCAGAGTATACAACATGGAATAGAGGAACAGCAACGAAAATGGCAGCTAAGGGGATGGGGAATAAGAAAGAGGCACAGTGAAGAGTAGAACAAGAATTTTGTGGAAGGGGATAGTATGTGATAAGCTTGATTTAAAAAAAAATCAA
>NW_011494885.1:539064-539252 GCF_000754665.1 Bison bison bison
TTTCCCATATTTTTCATAAGTCTGTTCAATGTTCATAATAAGAAAATAAGGTGCCTTTTATTTCCATTTAAGTTATTATCAAGTTTAATTCTAAAGTGTCTGTACAATGTTGGTGTTATTCTCTCTGTAAGAAAGCAGAGACTGTTTATTAATTTTAATCACATTTGGATTTCATCATGTATAACTTT
>NW_011494885.1:540344-540853 GCF_000754665.1 Bison bison bison
TATACTCCTGGTAGTGTAAACTGGTACATTCACTTTGGCAATGGCTAATATAGTTGACTATATGTAAACTCGCTAATCCAGGATTTCCATTTCATTCCTGGTATATTAATTCTCATTGCTGTGTAGTTTCTATTATTTGAATATACTAAAGATTATGTATTCATTCTACTGTATGTATATAAAGGCATATAAAGTTTGAAACCAAGGGGAACTAATCTGTGAAGCTAAAAGTAAACACAGTGGTCATTCTTGGTTGAGTGTGCTCCAATGCTGTTGAAAATATTATATTTCTTGGTTTGAATGATGGTTATCCATTTATTCACTTTGAAAATTCATATAATTATATGCTTATGATTTATGCATCAATAAAATATTGTATGTTGTGTGTTATACATGCATATTGTACTTATATATAAAGGGAAATTTTAAGATAACAAAAAGTTATAGTCTTGTGGATTAGACAGTTAAGAATTTGACCACAATGTGGAAGACCCGGGTTCGATCCCTGG
>NW_011494885.1:541416-543185 GCF_000754665.1 Bison bison bison
TCCCATGGAGAGGGAATGGCATCCCACTCCAGTATTCTTGCCAGGAGAATTCCATGGACAGAGGGGCCTGGTGGGCTACAGTCCATGGGGTCGCAAAGAGTCGGACACACTTTCCAAACTAAAATGTTCACATTATTCTTGTTCTATCGATCTTACTGTATACAGTTTTACTGTTGGATTTGTTCAATGTTTTTTATTTTATAGATTTATCAGGTTAAATAGGATTTGACTTTCCCATTATAGAGCAGAATCCTGAGCACTAGGATAATCTTCATATTCATTCATGGATCTCTCCTTAAACAGAAGATACCTTGGTCCCAAAAACTTTGGTCATTGCTCTTGTATCTCCATTTCTTGTATGAAGGATGCACCAATACACACATATTCCATGTTTGTGTGTGCTAGGTTGAAAATTATATGTATTTTTAACTTCCCAATATTATCACCTTAAATTTCCACTATTATGTTTTAATTAATAAGACTTTTTAATTATTTAAAATTTTTATTAACAGGTGCTTACAGTTTGTTGACTTTTTTGAAAAAATCAAGTGGTAAACTTTTATTACAAATTGAAATGAGGTTTTTAAAAATATCAAACCTTGACCAAATATTAAACAATATTAAACAATTAAAAAACCTTTAAAGGTATATAAAGAAAAACCAGGCTCTTCGAAAAAAAAAAAACAAAAACACCTTTTTTATTAACAAAAAGAAATGTCTTTATCTAAAAATAATAAAAACTCCATGCTAAATAGATAATGCAGACAGTTCTAGTTATCTGTTCAATGGACAAAAAGCAAGAACTTATGATCTTCTGTTGCAATATTTTGTTCATTTCTAATTGCTGGAGTTTGATGTTAATTACTTCTTGTAGAATGACTAAACCAAACGATGGTAGAGATGATAGACTGTCATTGACTCAGCTCCGTCCTGCTCAGTCTAGAAAACAGACAGATTCTTAGCTTATGGGTCAGCTGCTGTTTCTTTCCCATCTCCTGGTTGAGTGTCTGTATCAGTAACTGAGGTTGTGGCAGTACCAAGGTTGAGGTGGCTGCTGACTTTGGGCCTCATCTTGATTTTCCTTATTTTCTTCATTGCTGTCCTCTCTGGTCTGTGTTTGGCGAGGACAGCCTCTGTAGAATTGTGATCTAGGTATAACCCCATAGTTTATTCTGTCTCACTGGTCTACCTTGTTCTCTTGCACCCTGGTTTTCAGCACCCTCCATCACTTCTCCCTGCACAGGATGGTTGGAATGCTGTAGTCATTGTCCATAGGGTCTCCATACGTACTAAAGTGGGAACCTTCGCCTGCCATAGGGCCCTGGCATTCAGGAGCATTCTCCAATCTCTCATTCTCTTCCTCATTCTCACTGTTCTGCTAATTCTGCTGATAACTGGGTGGACATGGATAGCTTCCCTAATGGTTATGGTCTGCTATATTTACTGCCTGGTGATGGAACTCCACCAGGACCAGTAACATCTGCTGCCTCCACAACCTTTTCTCCTTCAACAACATCAGACTCCACACTCTCTCCATTTCCTACTCTGCAAAGCTACTTCCTGGGGCTATTTTTCTTTATGGGGTTTGCTGTACTAATATTGATACATTTTCCTTGGTGGCATTCCTGTTGGTGAAACCATATCTGTTTCTTACATTGAACCATTTAACAGTTCCTTCAACCTTCATTGTGATAACCTTGTCGCCACTGATATATGAGCCTGCCCAGGCCGCTGCTTCTTGCATGACTGCCCATTTGACATGGTTTGTG
>NW_011494885.1:543285-543770 GCF_000754665.1 Bison bison bison
CTATGAAGGTTCTAGATATAATTTAGATTCTGACAATGAGCTGCACCAGAAATAGACTTATAGAGCAGAAGAGTAAAAGAAGTTGTTTGTCTTTATTGCAGTAGGCAGCAACTGTTGATATTGCATTCACCAGACCTGACTAATTGTAACAGTCAGCAAGAGCTCTTTCCTCCCTGTAAGTCACAAATGTCAGAGCTCCAGGGAAAGTGTGACATTTTCAGATGTTTCCTACACTGTCCTTACCAAATTTATTTTCAGTTCAGTTCAGTCACTCAGTCATGTCCGACTCTTTGCAACCCCATGAACTATAGCAGCCAGGCTTCCCTGTCCATCACCAACTCCAAAAGCTTGCTCAAACTCATGCCCATTGAGTCGGTCTCATCCTCTGCCATCCTGTTCTCCTCCTGCCTTCAATCTTGCCCAGCATCAGGGTCCTTCCAATGAGTCAGCTCTTCGCATCAGGTGGCCAAAGTATTGGAGTTTCA
>NW_011494885.1:543870-544076 GCF_000754665.1 Bison bison bison
ATATGAGCCTGCCCAGGCCGCTGCTTCTTGCATGACTGCCCATTTGACATGGTTTGTGTCCTCTGTGCTGAGGGCAGGGCAGCAGGCAGCTGTTGGGTCAGCCTCTCACTGTTCATGGTTGCGATGATGACTAGGACCAACTGTGGCAGCTGGGGTTCCTCCCGGTTTGTTATGATAACAAGGTGGCAATGTGGGCTGCTCAGGAC
>NW_011494885.1:547027-548620 GCF_000754665.1 Bison bison bison
GGTGAATTGTTGAATTCAGCAAGTACATGTGCTTTTATTGTTTTTAAAGTTCATTTTTACCCTTATATCAGCTTACATTGGGGCTTCCCTGGTGTCTTAGTGGTAAAGTATCTGCATGCAATGCAGGAGCCACAGGAAACACGGGTTTGATCTCTGTGTCCTGAAGATCCTCTGGAGAAGGGAATGGCTACCCATTCCAGGATTCTTGCCTGGAGAATTCTATGGACAGAGCAGCCTAACGGGTTGCAGTCTGTGGGGTCACAAAGAGTCAGACACGACTGACTAATACTTTCACAGCTTATGTTAGGGCACATGTAAATTACAATTATTCATTGATCATCTACAGCCATGCCTCTGAGTATTATAGGTTTAGTTTTAGACCACTATAAGAAAGCAAATAGTATAGTAAAGTGAGTCAAACAATTTTTTTGGCTTCCCAGTGCATATAAAAGTTATGTTCATACTGTACTGTAGTCTATTAGGTATACAATAGCATTATGTGTAAAAAATTTATATACCTTAATTATAAAGTAATGCTGAGGGGGAAGGATAAACTAAGAGTTTGGGATTAATATATACACACTACTGTATATAAAATAGATTACCAAGAAGGACCAACTGTATAGCACAGGGACCTATGCTCAGTTTTCCATAATAACCTATAATGAAAAAGATTATGAAAAGGAATATATTTAATAAAAATTATATGTATAATTGAATCACTTAGCTGTATATTTGAAAAATAACACAATGTTGTAAATTAACTATACTTCAATAAAAATAATACTGCTATTGGAAAAATGGTCCTATACACTTACTTGAGGAAGGGTTGTCACAAACCTTCATTATGTAAAAAGCACTATCTATGAAGAGTGATAAAGCAAAGTACATTAAAACAAGATACGCCTGTTCTATCTTCTTAACATTGTTCTATGTCCTGGTGTTATAAGAATATTGTATAACATACTTTATGCTTACAATATATTATAAATTATAATCCTTGGTTTGGCAACTAAGACTTCTTTTGTTATAAGGACACTTGGATTAGGTAAAAGATTGTCTTATTTTATTCCACACTATAACCTGTCATATTGTAAGAATTGATTGCATTATAAACTTTACCATTTACTTAATAAACATAATTTCCTTCTATGTACAAAAATATATATTTGTTTGCAGAATTACAAAGATGAATGCAAAGTGGTCTATTTCCCAATGCACACACAATCCAAATTACAAGGTTAAGCATAGTCATGGCAAATTATAATGAGTTTAGCTTATGTTGAACTCAACATAGAAGTATTAAAAAATAGCAAACTATGATAGCATAACCAAAGGGTTTCTTTCTGCATCAAGAGTTTAATAAACCTTGACATTTGAATAGAAATGTTGTCTGCCCCTAATTTGAATTCAATCAAGGCTAACAAGGAAGAAGGACATTTTGGATATACAGAATAGCTAGAAAATAATATAAATGCATCAAAATAAAAGCACTCTTAGGTAATTAAAAATATTACATGATACTGGAGTATAAATTTTATGCTATCAGGATGAGTTTGAATTTTATTCTCTAGGCAATCAGAAGCCAACAAA
>NW_011494885.1:548720-549545 GCF_000754665.1 Bison bison bison
AGAATAATAGGTGTTCTGAAAATACCAATATCCTTCCTTTTCCTTGTCCTTAATGTCCATTTTGCAAAGGTGATGCTGTGTCTTTGACATAACTGCTGGAGTGTAAGCGCTTGACATTAAACTTTTAAAATTATTGATTGTAATGTAAGTGTCTGATGTTAAGTTTTTGATTGCCAAGGAATCCATTTCAAAGGCATCCATCTCAAACATATTGTCAGCTATATGACATAGCTCAACTAAATGAAAAACAAGGCTGCCCCACCATGATATTTTCCTTTTAGAAAACCTTGAGTAACCTAGGTTTACCAAGAGTGATTTCTATTTTTCCTTCCCATGCTCTAATTCCCACTCTTATGCTTAAATTCTCCAATAAAGAGTGAACATGTGAAGTCTTAGGCATCCCTCTTTTGGACACCAATAAAGGCAAAGCTCCAGGTTGGCATGCTTTCTCTCTCTTTCTCCATGACTTTGCTATGTGGCCCTTGAGTGTGCCATGTACCTTCCAGGACCTCTGTCTGAGTAATACATATCTTTTTTCCCAGAAGTTCCTTGATGGCTTTTTTGCTGATGTGCATCTTGCAATCAAAACAAGAACTGCAAGAGCCTGTCCAGCCACAACACTGACTTTGGTTGGGAAGCTATCTGTGGGAGATCCCATAAGTACATCAAACATTCTTAGCCAATAGTGTCACTATTGATATGCCGAGAATGACAGTAAAAATCTGGCTTATAACAAAAATGAGGTACTTAACAACTGAAGTTCTTCAGAAGTGAAAATGAAAGTGAAAGTGGCTTAGTCATGTCCGACTCTTTGCGACCCCATTG
>NW_011494885.1:552095-552501 GCF_000754665.1 Bison bison bison
ATTTTTTTTTTTTTTTACTTCAATAGGTACTTGATGGACTAAAGCAGTACTTTAAAGCTAGGAGATACATGTCAGAATAACTTTTTCAGCTCTCTCAAAATATGCATTACAGCTGTATTCACTTGAAAAATTTGGGCAAACTAAAATATCAAACATAGAAGATGTTATATATTGGTACATCAAATTAAAAGACTGTAATGGAAAAGATATAAGAATAACACCTAATTTTATTGATATGAAAAAACATCATAATATGGTATTGAGAAAATTGACCAGGATACAAAATTACATGTGTAGTATACCAGAGGTGGGAAGTAAAAGAGAGAGAAGAATTAGAGAAAATATACCACAAAACAATAATTATTCCTAGATACTGGAATTAAAATAGATTTTCCTATTTCATTTA
>NW_011494885.1:552601-553078 GCF_000754665.1 Bison bison bison
AATTGATGCTTTTGAACTGTGGTGTTGGAGAAGACTCTTGAGAGTCCCTTGGACTGCAAGGAGGTCCAACCAGTCCATTCTGAAGGAGATCAGCCCTGGGATTTCTTTGGAAGGGATGATGCCAAGGCTGAAACTCCAGTACTTTGGCCATCTCATGTGAAGAGTTGACTCATTGGAAAAGACTCTGATGCTGGGAGGGATTGGGGGCAGGAGGAGAAGGGGATGACAGAGGATGAGATGGCTGGATGGCATCACTGACTCGATGGACTCGAGTCTGAGTGAACTCCGGGAATTGTTGCACAGGGAGGTCTGGCGTGCTGCAATTCATGGGGTCACAAAGTGTCAGACACGACTGAGCAACTGGACTGAACTTGCTAGCATGTGAGATAAGTGCCTCTGCCAGAGACTCCTGGACCCTCACAGTCTTGAGGGTGAGGGACCTTCACAAAACTTGACCCACTGGAGAAGGAAATGGCA
>NW_011494885.1:553635-553957 GCF_000754665.1 Bison bison bison
ATTTTCTAATTCGTCTTCCCTTGGTACATACTTATTTTGCATTAATAATATTATCAAAGTTAGAAGAATGACTGAGTTATGTATTATGTGTTATATATAATAATTATACATAAATAGGGCTTCCCTGATAGCTCGGTTGGTAAAGAATCTGCTTGCAATGCAGGAGACTCCAGTTCACTTCCTGGGTCAGGAAGATCCCCTGGAGAAAGGATAGGCTACCCACCCCAGTATTCTTGGGCTTCCCTTGTGGCTAAGCTGGTAAAGAATCCACCTGCAATGAGGGAGACCTGGGTTTGATCCCTGGGTTGGGAAGATCCCCTGA
>NW_011494885.1:556866-558187 GCF_000754665.1 Bison bison bison
CAATAGGGTTTCAAACCTAAAATGGTTTATGACAGACCATTTTATATTTAAGAAAATCAATGTAAAAGTGTCTAGTAAAAGCTAACTCATTACCTATATTTCTCCAATTTTTCAAGGACAAATATAATGTCTCTGATATTTTTCCCTTATTATTCTTTCTTTGGCTGTCTTTTTTGTCATTGAACAAATTTTGCTGGATCCCAAGGGATGAAAAGTTCATTTTAAAGTCAAATATATAAGCTGTAATTAGGTTCAGGACTTTATTTCTTTAATGAAAAAACTGAGGTCACAGTATAGTTCTGGTTTATCCTTATGGATAAAGATGTTAAGATCCCTTCTTATTAAGTTTTGTGCTTTTTTGATCACATTCAAGAAACAAACAAAAAATTCAATTATTTAATCACTGTGTCTTTTTCTATGATGGAGTAATGGAACCATCATATTATTCCTGTTTTTATTATCCATCTTCCTATGTTCTATTATGACTGAATAAATGACAAAGTTAAAAACAATACTTTTTGTTCAATACTTCTGAGTGTCTTTGAATGCCATACTTTTGCACCAAACTAAACATTACTTTGGCCACCTCATGCAAAGAGTTGACTCATTGGAAAAGACCCTGATGCTGGGAGGGATTGGGGGCAGGAGGAAAAGGGGACAACAGAGGCTGAGATGGCTGGATGGCATCACCGACTCGATGGACATGAGTTTGAGTGAACTCCGGGAGATGGTGATGGACAGGGAGACCTGGCGTGCTGCAATTCATGGGGTTGCAAAGAATTGGACACGACTGAGTGACTGAACTGAACTGAACTGAAACATTACTCTTAAAATTTATTATATTCCCAAAACAGGGAAGTTTCTCATAAGGAAATATTTAAAGAGTTCTAGTTTCTCAAATTACCCTTGGATTGACTAGTGAGTAAAAAACAATGTTCTTGACTCACTGGGTTTTAATTCTCTGTCAGAGTTATCTCCAGAGAACTGCATTTCTACATCTAGGGAGACTCTTGCTTGTCATTCTTAATTGAGAACAGCAGCCCAAGTAACACAACAGTGTAAAGAAAGAGCATCAGTAAAAACGTCACATCACTATGAATTAAAGTAAATGGATTTACTAGCTATCAGTGCATCTGTCAGGACATTGCCAGTCTTGACTCACATATCATATGTATGAACTGTTGATCATGGTTGATTTTTCCTGATACAATATGTACACCAACAATTATAGCAATTGCCTGCACAATGTAAAATCAGTTGGCAAAAGCTGTAATAAAAATTGTGTTATACTACTGTAAGTATGTGCATACAGATTAATTGG
>NW_011494885.1:558287-558751 GCF_000754665.1 Bison bison bison
TATATACCCTAATTTGTATGAGTCTGATAGAAGATGGATGATGGGAACTGGTTGCAAAAATCTACAAGTTAATGAAATTAAACTGTATTGTTTGTGATGGATGAAGTCTCAGTTACCAGGTGTTTAATAATAATATAGATAATGCAAACACTGAAAAGGGATTCTGGTTTAATTATGTATTTTCTGTGTAGCTTTACTAATGAATTTAATTGGTCTCTGGGAGATAGCACAACTGAAATGTCAAAAAGCATTTTTTAGCCTCCCAATCCAAAGTAGAATGGCACTTTAAATAACAATCCTGAGTAATAGTAAAAGAAATAATATTAGAAAGATTTATTGAGATAAATATATGCAATTGTAACTGAAGCATCATATCATATAATTCTGTACATCATCTGTGTATATAAACTATGAGAATTAATTATTTGTATTTACTTTTCTTGATAATTCCCTTTTTGAGTTTG
>NW_011494885.1:559236-559569 GCF_000754665.1 Bison bison bison
CTGTTAGCATGCCCCCTCCCTCCATTCTCACAATCTTCCCCTTCCTTTCCCCCAGGGAATAGATGGGGAGGTCAGGTAACTAGAGCTAATACTTTCCCTGAGGAACCATGGAGAGACCAGAGCAGAGATTCAGGTGAATTTCTTGCTGGACAAGACCCAGGGGCAGTATATTTTGCAACCAGGGGAAGGAAAGTGCTCTTGATTCAGATCTCTCTGGTGGTCCACCGTGGGTCACAGGCCGTCACTTGCCCTGTTGAAACCTCCCCCCACTGTGGGAATCGCAGCCTGAGTTCTGGTCCATCCAGGCTTCAGGGCAGCCTGTCAGTGTCGCCA
>NW_011494885.1:559753-560718 GCF_000754665.1 Bison bison bison
GGAGAAATCCATGGACAGAGGAGCCTGGCAGGCTACAGTCCATGGGGCCACAAAGACTGGACATGACTAAGCGACTTTCAACTACCCTCGAGTGAAGGGTGTCTCACAGTGCTTCTGGGTTGGACAGTCCCCCTGCCCAGAGCCTGTGAAGCGGGGACGCTGGGAGAGAGACAAGGAAGGAAGGTACTTACCTGGGAGACAGAGCTGCCAGAGGGACCACGTCCTGGGAGGAAACAGGAGTTACCACTGAGCATGTGAGGAAGCTTAGCCCATTCTCCTAGGAGAAGTTGGACATCTACCTTCTGGAGAACCATGGGAGAAAGATCCCCACCAAGGGAGAGAACCTCTGGCAATTTCAGGCCCCAGTGAGGGCGAGGGAGCCTCCCAGGATGATAACCCGTAGGAAAAGCAGACTAGCCAGTCAGGATCCCTGTGCTTAAGCCCCAAAGGGCCAGAGACCCTGGGGGTGGCAGGCAGGAACAGACATGGCAGGGCCTGACCGGGGCTCCCCGCTGTCCTGGGCTGAACAGACACTCACCTGAGGTGGACGCTGGGGGCCAGTTCCCTCTGTTGTGCAGGCAGCCGGGGTTAGGAAAGAAAAACAAAACAGGCATATTTGTGAGGAGTGTAGACAGAGGTCAAGGCTTTGGAGTCAGAACACGGGACAGGAGGATCCCCAGGTCCAAGCAGAGGCTGGACACCTCCATTCTCCACCAAGGCTGCTTCGGAGGGGAGGGCCCAGTAAGGACACTGAGGAAAGTCCTTTAGAAGCCATTTCTGCCCTGAGTCCAGAGGGGCAGGACCATAGGCTAATAGGGTTCAGGAGAAAGTGGCCACTGAAGGGACCAAGGCTCTGGGAAAGGCGTCCATCCATCCAAAGCTTTGTCTGAGTGGACTCATCACGCTTATGGAGAGAGCAGGGCCAGTGCATGGGGAGGAAAGCGGTCAGCCAGAGACTCTGGGAT
>NW_011494885.1:560962-562483 GCF_000754665.1 Bison bison bison
TCCATCCCCACGAGGGAGGGGTTTTCATCCCTGCTGTGCATACATAGATTTGAGACACACAGTTCTTCAATAAAGGAATGGAGGCTCCAGAGCTAGGACCAGGTGAAACAGAAATGTAACCGAGTTGTTTGACTCTACAGCCAAAACCCACAACGCTGAAAACCAAAATATCCCCCGTGAACACTTCTTGCCTGCCGACTCTGTGTGGTAAGAATTTTACCTACAGGGAGAATTTTAATCTCATTCCCTTCCTAGTGACCAACCTCACAGCAGCCCTAAGATCCAGCTCTTCTTCTCCGATTTACAGAGGGGGAAACGGAGGCACAAGATCCAGTGCCTTGCCTACAGTCAAACAATTCTCACAATAACCGAACTATGACAAAATTAGCTCAGTTTTGCATAATTAATTAAACACATTGTTCTACAGGCTCCGAAAGGAGACTACCCATGTCCTCATTATTTGCATTCATTACACACCCACTTCCAGTGAAATTACACAGGAAGAGAGGTGTGGAAGGTCACTATAGTGCTCAGTGGGGAGCTGGCATCACATCTGCAGACTCTGACTGGGAGGAGACCCCACACTGATGGGACCCCGCATCCTCTGTCCTGACACTGTTGCTTGTCTGGGACAGCATCACCTTCTCAGTGAGCCGTAAATTCTGCTCATTGATTCACCGACCATTGGATGCTTGTCCCCATATCACTTGGTCTGTTTGCACCCAGATTGGAAGGCTCGTGGGATTTCAAAGAGGGAGGGATTGACTACCAAAGAGCATGACCTTTGTCTGTGGTTCCAGATCACTGGGATTGCCTCCTCTGTCCATGGAATTCTCAAGGCAAAAATACTGGAGTGGGTTGCCATTTCCTCCTCCAAGGGATAATCTTGTCCTCCAGGGATCAAACCTGCATCCCTTTGTCTCCTGCATTAGCACTGGCAGGCAGGTTCTTTACCACTAGCCCCACATGAGAAGCCCCTAGAGAGGGAAGGGAGTACTTCAAACTTGAGGAGAAGTCCAGTTCCTTGATTGATGCCATCTGAGAGCTCCGTGGGATGAGCCTTCCTTCTCAGGGTCCACAACTAGCCTCCTCTCTTTGTGGTTTTCTGCTCCTAGTGTGCTTGTCTGAGATTGACCCACTAGCCACATAATCAGTGTCCAAGTCTAAAGCAGTGGAGTCCACAGTGTGAGGGGATGGCTGTCTCCACATTGGTCAGGTCTGAGGAGCACCTGCTTCTCAAGAAAGATGTGTTCTTCCTCATTGTTAAATTATTTAAACAGGGTTGAAGAAAATCTGGAGCTGAAGAATAGGAAGTGAAAACAATAACTTAGAAAGGCGATTCCTCAGCACGTCTGAGCAGGTAGAAGAAAGCATCCGTGAACACGAAGATAGAAAAAAAGAAGTTATTCAGAATGGGGAGTAGAAAGGGGAAAAAAAAGAAGGCAAATAGTGACTCCAGGCAAAGTATTATGCAGAACTCCATCAGGTGGACAAACATATGCAGGATGGCAGTTCCTGAAG
>NW_011494885.1:562583-564071 GCF_000754665.1 Bison bison bison
TCTATGAGAGCTTTCCACAGTTTATTATGATACACACAGTCAAAGGCTTTGGCATAGTAGATGAAAGATAAGTGGATGTTTTCCTGAAATTCCCTAGCTTTCTGTATGATACAGCGAATGTTGGCAATTTGATCTCTGGTTCCTCTTCCTTTTATAAACCGAGCTTGGACATCTGGAAGTTCTTGGTTTGCATAATGCTGAAGCCTAGCATGCAAGATTTTAAGCATGACCTTACTAGCATGGGAGATGTGTGCAATTGTCCAATAGTTAGTACATTCTTTAGTACTACCCTTCTTGGGAATTGGGATAAGGATTGATCTTTTCCAGTCCTGTGGCCACTGCTAGGCCTTTCAGATTTGCTAACATATTGAATCCAACACCTTGATGGCATCATGCTTTAGGGTTTTGAATATTTCCACTGGAATTCCATCACATCCACTAGCTTTATTAACAGCAATGTTTCCTAAGGCCCACTTGAATTTGCTCTCTGGAATGTCGGGCTCTGGGTGGCTGACCACACCATTGAAGTAATCGGGTTCTTTAAGATCTTTTTATTTATACCTGATTTATATTCTCACTAGACTTTCTTTCATATGATAACTTCCCCATTATTTTGTTTTATCTCTCAGTTTATATTTATGTCTTCAATTTTTTTTTTCAAGATAAGTAGATAGTTTATTTTCAAATTTCTTACATATTACAACTTCATTTCTGTTGTCGTCATTCATTAAAGCAACTTGGTTGGTAGAACTGCTTGTGCTCCAAATTTTATCGGCTCACATTCTCTGAATATTTCTTTGTCTTGCCCAGAATGTTTCAAGAGAATAAATCTGATGACAGCTTGATTCTTATTTTTTTGGTTTGAACCAATTTGCTTTTCAGGTCTTAATGCATAAACAATTGTTTTGTAAATATTTGAAATATTTTATTTTTCCCATATGTGTCCATATGTGGGCCATTTTCTCTTGAATCCATGGGTGTATGGTGATTGTGGCTTATTGATTGTAAAGTATTTTTGAGCACTGTTGAAGTAATTCTTGTATGAAAACAAATAAATTAGGATGTAGCCTTTAGCCATTGAACGATGATCATTTTTTCTGGGAAGGATTGATGCAAGGTTAGAACCCTATTTTTATCAGTTGCATGTGTGAGTCATCAACTCATTACATGTGCCTAGTGACAAAGGATAGTGAGGAAAAATGTTTATTTTTAGTTTTTATTCATGTAAAGCTCAAACTGGGAGTTTCTTCTCACATTATCTTCATTATTACTACCGTATATCATCTCCACTGCATCAGAAAATATTTTCTCTTAGGCATTTTTAGCTTTTTAAGTTTAAAGATTGACTTTGGAAAGAAGGTGCTGTACTGAGGCTCTGTAAATATTTAGAGTTTACTGTTTTAGGTTGAGACTAATTCAGTGATTTGATGTTGCAGGTATGAATCTGTCTGATATCCAGTTAGTGTCTGTCTGTCTTATAATGTGTCA
>NW_011494885.1:564523-565173 GCF_000754665.1 Bison bison bison
GTGAACACGAAGATAGAAAAAAAGAAGTTATTTAGACTGGGGAGTAGAAAGGGAAAAAAAAAAGAAGGCAAATAGTGACTCCAGGCAAAGTATTATGCAGAACTCCATCAGGTGGACAAACATATGCAGGATGGCAGTTCCTGAAGGAGAAGAGAGAGGGAAAAACAATGAAAAATATATATAAAAATGAATGGTTTAAAACCTCCAAAAGTGGATGAGATCACATATTAGAGATGGTTGAGGAACTCCAAAAAGGGGTAACTCAAGATATAGACTTTGTGACACAATAGAGTCAAATTGTTGAGAGACCGAGGGAAAGAGGAAGTGAAAAACGCAGCGAGAGAGGAGTGACTCAGCGTGTGCAGCAGATCTTCAACAGTGTGAAAAGCGAATTCCACATCAGAAGGCGTTGGGATGACCGACTGAAGTCCTAAAAGCAAGACTGTCAACCGGCGAAGCAGTGTACAGAGAAGCTCTCCTTCAATGAAGCTCAAATTAGGACTTTTCCAGATAAACAACAGTCGAGGGAACTCATTCCCTGGAGACACAGCATATATGAAGTGTGAAAGGAAACCTTTAAGATGACTGAACAAACATTACACGGTAACTCAGAGCCACAGGCAACCTAGAGAAGAGAGGTCAAATTACAC
>NW_011494885.1:565391-566229 GCF_000754665.1 Bison bison bison
AAAAAGCCTGCAAGAGACATTAGGACCTTGCATATCAAGAAAAGTTTCCATCCATCAAGGAAATAGAACAATTATAAGCATTATGCACCCAACAACACCAGATTTGTGAATCAAAAATGGACAGCATCGAGGGGAGAAATAGCTCAGTCATAACACTGACACTACAACACCCCACTTTCAATAATGGACACAGCAGTCAGAGAGATTTCAGTGACAACTAGAGACCGTGAGAACACTGTAAACCAGAGACCTAACCGACCAACAGACAACACATAGTCATAGGAGTTTATGTTGCACAAAGTGCAGTCCTCAAGGCCCCCAGCTCTCACCACACATGACCACCGCCCATCCTGTGAAGAAACGGTGTCACTTCCACTGTAGAGACGATGGTGCAACTAAGAAAGCCAAGTGGAGGGACCTGGAGTTGAGTGTGGCAGCAAGCCTGCAATCACAACAGTGCGAACTAACATCCTGACACTTACTGCCTGAACATGTCTGCTGTAATTTCCACCTTCATCGGAGCGCGTATTCACAAAGCTCTATAAAGTGCATAACAAACACCACTGTACACATAAGAAAAAGGAGATTTAGGCTTTATGACTCACCAGGGCTTCCTAGGAGGCACCAGTGGTAAAGATCCCACCTGCCAATCAGGAGACGTAAGACACACGGATTCAGTCCCTGGGTGGGGAAGATCCCCTGGAGGAGGTCACAGCAACCCCTGCAGTGGAAGGGGGAGTCTTAACCACTGGACTGCCCAGGAAGTCCCAGGTACTGATTTTAGTGCTGCTTCCAGCGGTCTTGGCAACGAGGCTTCACAGCAGAGGGCCAGGAGAAA
>NW_011494885.1:566329-567237 GCF_000754665.1 Bison bison bison
GCATTTGGGTGGGCAGCTCAGGCCACATAGGAACAGAGGTTACTCACAGAGGACATCCAGGGTGAATGGGTCACTGCGGCTGATGCTCACTGGGTTCCGGGTTTCACACACATAGGGTCCTTTCTCTTTCCTTGTGACGGTGACCACTGTGAGAGTCCTCTTGTCCTCGGACAGTTCCAGCCTGGTGCTCCTGGGGAGGCTCTGATTGCTGATCCACCACGTGTAGGAGGTGTTCTGAGTCTCAGGTCCACATGTTAACACCACAGTGTCCTTGTGCTCCCAGGGCTTGGAGTTGTTGCTGGTGATGACGGGTGTGGGTAGCACCGCTGTGCAGATAACAGAGAGGACATTGCCCTGAGCCTCCCTGGTGGCTCAGACAGTAAAGAATCTGCCTGCCAGTGCAGGAGACCTGGGTTCAATCCCCGGTCAGAAAGATCCCCTGGAGAAGGGAATTGCCACCCAGTCAATATTCTTGCCTGGAGAATTCCATGGACAGAGGAGCCTGGTGGGCTACAGTCCATGGAATAGGAAAGAGTAGGACGTGACTGAACGATTAACACTCTCACTTTCTTATACTTTTGGCTCCTCTGAAAGCATCTTTCAACAAAATTGGCATCCTTCGCCTCTCAGCCAGACTTTAAAGAATAAGGCAGGCTTGTGTGTGGCAGGACAAATGCATGGGGACCTGAGCTCAGTGAGTGTGAGGCCACCTGCTCTATGTCTGGGAGAAGCACAGGCTTCCTTGGGGGTTGATTGTGCAGCAGCGTTTAGTGGTGGACAGAACAGGGTAGATTCAGAGACCGCCTCGCATATCTCCGAGTTTTCACCAACCAGCGTCAGGAGAGAGCTCCTTGGGCAGCACCCTGTGGTGGAGGAGCTGCCAGCAGTGTCTTCCTTTCTGTGTTCCT
>NW_011494885.1:567337-568472 GCF_000754665.1 Bison bison bison
AGATCTGCTTTCATGGGATACAAATACATTCCAAACACACGTTACTCAGAAATGCAGTTATTAAAACACTGAGCCAATTTTGTATCAGGACAATAGTCCAGTTTTTTACAAAGCAAGTCCACTCATTCTGTGATAGAAAAGGTTGAGAATGAAAATCTGGCTTGGCTAAGACTTGTCTAATGCCGCCTTCCTTAGTATGCACATCACATCCTGCCAGCTGTAGCAGGGAGCAAACAGTTATCACACAAACGAGCATCCTTGAAGCCAGAATAAAAACGCTGCTACTCTCCATCTAAACTAGTTTTATAAACGGAAGATAAAATAAATAGGGACAAGAAAAAAGACAGACGGAGAATGAGGAAAGGGGAGAATGAAATAACCCTTTTCTAAGAAGGCAACAACCAATAGAATCTTTTTTTTTTTTTTACCATTTTCTACTAGAAAAAATAAAATAAGAGTTATCTCAACCACTAAACAGAAGAGCCAATGACTAGGGTTCCAAGCTGTGAAAGGAAGTAGCAACTTATACCAGGTACAAATTCCTTTCTGTCTCCTCTTTAATTTTTCTAAACCATGATTTCTCTATTAAAATCCTAGTACTGACTTCTAGAGATCTGGTGTCTGTCCTCTACCTGTTCCTGAGTGAAAAAGCCCTTGGGGAAACTTCATTACTAATGACCTTCAGGATATTTATTGGAAAGGAGAGGAGGCAGTGCAATAAAAGGAGGCAGTCTCTACTTCTATTTTCTTGAGCAGAGGTCTGTGGAACATTAGAATGCAGCTGACAAAACTGCAGCTGTTGCCTATCTATGAACTCGTGTCCCAAATTAGTAAAAATTAGCTGTTTTGCAATTATAGAAACAGCTGTTCTGCTTATTTAGGAATACTGTTGCAATAGCTTTTATAAAACCTATCACCATATGTTTTGTTCTGTACAATAGGTGAAAGTGGCTGAGGGTACTCAGACATGCTACAACTTAACATATTGTTTTTGTTTTCTGAATACGTTACATGTATTTCATTCACAGTTTTTCAGCACTGAGTTTCTTTAGTGGCAGTTGTTTTTCTTACAAAAAAATCGATGCCTTTCCCTTTTTCTACTGTATATATTTAACAATGTATGCTTTTTCCATTT
>NW_011494885.1:568959-571745 GCF_000754665.1 Bison bison bison
GGCGTCTCCAAGTCCCTCAGGGCATTTGGTTGATTCCTGGGGACCTTGTACCTGTGTGCTCTCCATGCCGAGTCTCAGGAGTAGGACCAGGCTGTGCCCCTGCACGGATGTGGCTCTTGGGGCTGAGCCCTGGCTGGTGACCAGCTTGGAGCCTCCGGATTTGGCACAGGCTTCCCAGGGTCACTGGAGGCAGGAGCCCTGGGACAGGGTCTGGGAGGGACTTCCTGGGGCTGAGCTTCTCTGTGAGGATCCCTGGGGCCCTCAGGCCAGGGTCTTCCCTGAGTCCTGCAGGGTCTTCCTCAGGGTCATGCTCACGGGGAGGGGCCCAGGGGGCTGACTAAGAGTGCTCTCCCTCTGCCGAGTCCCTCATCAGACCGACCTTCTCTCTACACAGTGTCTGCAGGGCCTGGCTTCCTGGAAAGCATTTCTGACCCTTTGGAGTTGGTCTCCACAGTGTGCGCGCTGCACTGAATGTTCAAACCCCAACACGGGACACAATGCAGAGGGGATGGAGGTGCCATCCGGGTTGGTCAGAACAGAATTCATCCCCCAACACCCCGAGGTCAGAGAGGAGGCACTCACGGAGTACATGGAGGTGTCCAGTTTGTCTTTCTGTCTGTAAATCATCGTTTGTAACGAGCAGCGTGTAGGAGCCTGTGTCTTCCTGGGTGACGCTCTGGATCAGCAGGGTTCCGCTGGGGTAAAGTGTCTCCCGTCCGCTGTGTGCAGGCCCTTTGGTAGTTACGTTAGTGGCTACCCTATATGATGCGATTAGCTGGCTGTTGTCTACCCTTTCTCCTCTGTACCAGGCATAGCCTAGAGGATTCTCTGTCACGTTGTGGGCAAGTAGAAGAATATCCGACCCTTCTGCAGCAAGGGGGGGCATCGTTTCAATAGTGAGCTGGGCAGTGGTGGGCGGGGTCCAGAAAGTTAAGAGGGAGACTAGGAGGGAAGAGAGAGAAATCAGTTAATATTGTGCCCTGTGTGGGGGATGGGAAAATGCTGCCCTGGGTCCTGAGCAGGTCTCTTCATCCCTCAGCCTTGGTGTGGATGTGTGTGCATGTATGTGTGTGTGTGGTTCAAGGTCATCAGCATGACCCCCATCACTTCAGCCCCTCTGGGCTCGTTTTTTCCTCTGTTTCCCCAGCTGTCCCCTGGCTCACTCCCTCGCTGCCCTCACATGCCTGCTCACACTCAGGGCCTCTTGGGAGATGCTCCTCGCCCCGACCAGCTGCTGTAAAGACCCTTCGTGCTCACTTGCTGACCCTTCTCCGCTCCCTTTCCTGCGTGACGCCTGTAGCACCTGCCAGCACACTCTTGATCTCTCTGCTTGTCTGTCTTCCTCCCCACAGGGCGTGGGCTCCGTGAGGGCAGGGGCTTGTCTGATCCTGCTTGAAACCCAGGGCCAGGACCAGGCTCCAGACATTAGTACCTGGGGGGGAAGGAAGGAGAGGTCCCAGGAATTCCACAGCCTGCTGTTTATTTGTCAGTTTCTAAGGGTGCGGGTAAGGACAAAGTTTACTGTTCTGGTTGTTTTTCTGTACTGACACAATAAACTGTTATTATTGTCATCAGTTTTCAACAATTACTGCTCAGTGAAGAATAACTCATGAAACCTACAGCAGTTGAGGTCTTCCCACCCCTCACCAGCTCTAGTTCATGGAGAGTCTCCTGTGGCTGAGCCCCCCACCCTCCCCTGTCCTCTGTGCTCAGGTGTGAACACAAGCCCTCTGTCCCCTCTCAGAGCCCTGTCTCCCCCAGACACCAGCCAGTCTCTTGTTCTCCAGTCTCTGCCCACTCCCTGAAAATCGTCCCCTCTCACCTGCCAGGAGGAGCCTGTTCCAGGGGACATGCCTCCTGCTTGCAGGGCCCGACGGGGGCTCCATGGTGCCTGCTGTCTGCTGTGTCCCTCTCTCTGCGAGGAGAACTTCTGGTCCAGAAACGCTCAGAAGCACTGCAGCCTGCTGAGTGAGCTCCGCTGTCCTTCCCTCTGTGTGCTGGGCCTCCTCCGGGGGCAGGAGCACTTCGCTGGGTCACGTGGCCCGGGGCGGGGTCTCTGCCCAGGCCCCGCCCTCTGCCTCCCCTCTCCTCCTTCCCTCCCTGGTGGTCCCCCTCCCCCTTCCCCCTCTGTCTGTATTTCTATTCCCTGAATTCTGCTGAGTCCCCTGCTTTCTAGAGCAGTGATTCTCCACCTACACACACACACACACACTACACACATATACACACCACACACACACATACACACACAGCTACACGCAGACACCTGCATACACACACATCTATACACACACACGCACACACACACACACACCCTTGTCTGGAAAAGCACAACCTTGGGGTGTCCGGGCCCGAGGTTCCCACTGCTCTGGATCAGATGCACACTCAGCCTCCCTCAGAGCCTTCTGTTATCCCTTTCTGGGTTTTCCCTTCAGAGGAGGAGCCTGGGGGTGGGGGGTGCATGAGGAACGTTGTCACAGGGACGTCTTCCCCACGGTGGGTGGGAATCACCTGTGGAGCTTCATGAAGACTGCGAACCCCCAGGTGACACCTTAGAAATGCTGTTTCAGCAGCCGCCAGGTCACACGCTCGCCCAGCCTGGCTGAGACCCCAGAACACCGGTTAGGCTGCCCCACCCACCCCAGTGTTGGCCTCTGCTGTGTTTTGGTCTGGGGTCTCTCAGCACAATCACAGATCCCGGGGTTTCCAAATTTTGGTGGTAATTGTTCCTGTGAGACCGAAACCCAGCTGGATGCCCAGGGTCTTCCTGTTGTTCTCAAATATCT
>NW_011494885.1:574294-575300 GCF_000754665.1 Bison bison bison
GCCCAAAAAACTAAAGTCTGACACCGTTTCCACTGTTTCCCCATCTATTTGCCATGAAGTGATGGGACCAGATGCCATGATCTTTGTTTTCTGAATGTTGAGCTTTAAGCCAATTTTTCCACTCTCCTCTTTCACTTTCATCAAGAGGCTTTTTAGTTCCTCTTCATTTTCGAAGAGGAACTTCGAGAAAAGTTCCTCTTCACTTTTCTCGATGGGAAAGTACTCGAGGTTTTCTCCTAAGACAACTCAAGTATTTGTCAAGTGTTTACATATCATCTTACAAATCCCAGGGACAGAGGTGCTGGCAGGCTACAGACATGAGGTCGCAAAGGATCGTATACGAGCAAGCGAATAACCCTTTCAACGCTACATATCCTTTATGCTGAATCATGTCCCACTCTGAATTTCCAACATCTCTCGTCCAAGATCTTCTCTTATATACCCCACTCCAACATTTCATCCAGTTGAGATTTGTGTTGATACCAGGCCAATTTCTCTCTGTAGAAGAGGAAGGATCCAGATGCAACATTCTCAGTCATTGGGCAGGACTGGAGCATCTGTAAGTAGGAGGAGGGTGAGGAAACGTCCGTGTGTCCTGCCTGATCCAGAGGGCCCATGTGGACATGAAAAGGCTGCATTTCCTTCCCCCCCATGCCCCATTAGTGTCTTCCACAGGGGGCAGGGCCAGGTGGAATTGGAAGACCAGGGGTGGTGCAGTGATTCTGAACCTCGTCTTCCCGCCTTCTCTGTCTCTGCCCCAGCAGGGGACCTGGTCTTCATGGTGAGAAGGAAGGTGGGGCATCTCCACAGGACCCTGATCAGAGATTCTTTCAGCAAAAGGGACACAGGGATCAAGCATGCTAGCTCTGGACTCAGTGTCCCTGTCACCCTGTAGATGATTGTAGTAACTGAAGTATTAGGATCTAATGGGCTCTTTCGTATTCTAATTTATTAGGTTGTTTTTACTTCTTTTTACCTTTTGATATTTGAAGTTTCAAAGGTGAAT
>NW_011494885.1:575400-576495 GCF_000754665.1 Bison bison bison
GTGCGGGGGTGGGGTGTGAGTTCTGGCTTCTGTCATGCAGATTCCCTTATCTATTTAAAGAGTATTTATTGAGCATGTGTGACCTGTCAGCCCTGGGTTGTGTCCTGGTGTCCAGAGAATAGGATAGACTTGGACTTCAAGCTCACACACCTGACCTTGTGATGGGGAGACAGACACTCAGAGAACATCCTGGAAATAAAGAGCTAATTATGATGGAGGGATAGACTGAAAGGGAAGCGTCTGGTGGAAAGGAAAGGGTCTGGAGTCTGTCATGGAATCTCAGCTGGACTGGGTGTCATGGAAGGCACCCCTGCAAAAGTGATCTTTTGACTGAGATGTGAAGGGTGAGCAGACCCTCAGCACAGAAGGATCGGGCACAGAGGGCAGAGCTACCTGAGCGGAGTCTGGCCTTCAGGTGGGCCTGGCTGGGAGGAGGAGCTGCCAGAGTCCAGTGTGGGGAACTGGGAGAGTGGAGAGGACTGTGGACGGAGTAGGTTGGTGAGGGTCAGAGGCTGCTGGGCGGTGGGAGCTGCTAAGTGGGAAGGAGGTGGGCAGCCCTGTGGAGGCTCCAGACTATGGAGGAGCTCTGCTGCCCTCTGGCGGCCACAGAGGGGAGTGTCGAAGGGAAAGTTGAGTTCAGCTCAGTTGAGTCGCTGACTCTTTGCGACCCCATGAATCGCAGCACGCCAGGCCTCCCTGTCCAGCACCAACTCCTGGAGTTCAACCAGACTCACGTCCATCGAGTCGGTGATGCCATCCAGCCATCTCATCCTCTGTCTTCCCCTTCTCACTCTTCGCATGAGGTGGCCAGACTACTGGAGTTTCAGCTTTAGCATCATTCCTTCCAAAGAAATCCCAGGGCTGATCTCCTTCAGAATGGACTGGTTGGATCTCCTTGCAGTCCAAGGGACTCTCAAGAGTCTTCTCCAACACCACAGTTCAAAAGCATCAATTCTTCGGCGCTCAGCCTTCTTC
Organism: Bison bison bison; assembly: GCF_000754665.1. Classification (NCBI taxonomy): domain Eukaryota; kingdom Metazoa; phylum Chordata; class Mammalia; order Artiodactyla; family Bovidae; genus Bison; species Bison bison. Next base: position 576,376 of record NW_011494885.1, read on the forward strand.
ACAGTCCAACTCTCACATCCATACATGACCACTGGAAAAACCATAGCCTTGACTAGATGGACCTTAGTTGGCAAAGTAATGTCTCTGCTTTTGAATATGCTATCTAGGTTGGTCATAACT
>NW_011494885.1:576595-604627 GCF_000754665.1 Bison bison bison
CTTGCCTGGAGAATTCCATGGACAGAGGAGCCTGGTGGGCTACAGTCCATGGAATAGGAAAGAGTAGGACGTGACTGAACGATTAACATTCTCACTTTCTTATACTTTTGGCTCCTCTGAAAGCATCTTTCAACAAAATTGGCATCCTTCGCCTCTCAGCCAGACTTTAAAGAATAAGGCAGGCTTGTGTGTGGCAGGACAAATGCATGGGGACCTGAGCTCAGTGAGTGTGAGGCCACCTGCTCTATGTCTGGGAGAAGCACAGGCTTCCTTGGGGGTTGATTGTGCAGCAGCGTTTAGTGGTGGACAGAACAGGGTAGATTCAGAGACCGCCTCGCATATTACCGAGTTTTCACCAACCAGCATCAGGAGAGAGCTCCTTGGGCAGCACCCTGTGGTGGAGGAGCTGCCAGCAGTGTCTTCCTTTCTGTGTTCCTCTCTGGGGGTGCTGAGATTTTTCTGGCGTCTCTAAGTCCCCTAGGGCATTTGCTTGATTCCTGGGGACCTCGTACCTGTGTGCTGTCCATGCTGAGTCTCATGAGTAGGACCAGACTGTGCCCCTGCACGGATGTGGCTCTTGGGGCTGAGCCCTGGCTGGTGACCAGCTTGGAGCCTCCGGATTTGGCACAGGCTTCCCAGGGTCACTGGAGGCAGGAGCCCTGGGACAGGGTCTGGGAGGGGCTTCCTGGGGCTGAGCTTCTCTGTGAGGATCCCTGGGGGCCCTCAGGCCAGGGTCTTCCCTGAGTCCTGCAGAGTCTTCCTCAGGGTCATGGTCACGGGGAGGGGCCCAGGGGGCTGGACTGACAGCGCTCTCCCTCTGCCGTGTCCCTCATCAGACTGTCCTTCTCTCTACACAGTGTCCGCAGGGCCTGGCTTCCGGGAAAGCATTTCTGACCCTTTGGAGTTTTCTCCACAACATGTGTCCTGCACTGAATGTTCAAACCCCGACACGGGACACAATGCAGAGGGGATGGAGGCGCCATCCGGGTCTGTCAGAACAGAATTCACCCCCCAACACCCCGAGGTCAGAGAGGAGGCACTCACGGTGTACGTGGATTTGTCCAGTTTGTCTTTCTGTCTGTAAATCATCCTTTGTAACGAGCAGCATGTAGGATCCTGTGTCTTTCTGGGTGACGCTCTGGATCAGCAGCGTTCCATTGGGGTAAAGTGCCTCCCGTCCGCTGTGTGTAGGCCCTTTGGTAGTTACATTAGTGGGTACTCTATATGATACAATTAGCTGGCTGTTGTCTATCCTTTCTCCTCTGTACCAGGAATAGCCTAGAGGATTCTTTGCCACGTTGTGGGCAAGTAGAAGAACATCTGACCCTTCTGCAGCAAGAGGGGGCATCGTTTCAATCATGGGCTGGGCAGTGGTGGGCGGGGTCCAGAAAGTTAAGAGTGAGACTAGGAGGGAAGAGAGAGAAACCAGTTAATATTGTGACCTGTGTGGGGGATGGGAAAATGGTGCCCTGGGTCCTGAGCAGGTCTCTTCATCCCTCAGCCTTAGTGTGTGCATGTATGTGTGTGTGTGGTTCAAGGGCAGCAGTATGACCCCCGTCACTTCTGCCCCTCTGGGCTCGTTTTTTCCTCTGTTTCCCCTGCTGTCTGCCTGGCTCACTCCCTCGCTGCCCTCACACACCTGCTCACACTCAGGGCCTGTTGGAAGATGCCCCTCCCCATGACCAGCTGCTGTAAAGACCCTCCGTGCTCACTTGCTGACCCTTCCCTGATCCCTTTCCTGCGTGACGCCTGTAGCACCTGCCAGCACACTCTCGATCTCTCTGCTTATCTGTCTTCTTCCCCACAGAGCGCGGACTCCGTGAGGGCAGGGGCTTGTCTGATCCTGGTTATAACCCAGGGCCTGGACCAGGTTCTAGATATTAATTCCTGGAGGTGAAGGACGGAGTGGTCCCAGGAATTCCACAGCCTGGCGTTTGCCAGCTTCTAAGGGTGCGGGTATGGACAGTGTTCGCTGTCCTGGTTATGTGCTTTTCTGTAGTGACATCCAGATATAAATAATTGTTATTGTCATCAGTTTTCAACAATTACTGCTCAGTGAAGAATAACTCATAAAACCTACAGCAGTTGAGGTCTTCCTGCCTCTCACCAGCTCTAGTTCATGGAGAGTCTCCTCTGGCTGAGCCCCCACCCTTCCCAGCTCCGCTGTTTTCTGCCCTCAGGTCTGAACAGAAGCCCTCTGTCCCTTCTCAGAGCCCTGTCTCCCCCAGAGAGCAGCCAGTCTCTTGTTCTCCAGTCTCTGACCACTCCCTGAAAATTGTCCCCTCTCACGTGCCAGGAGGAGCCTGTTCCAGGGGACATGCCTCCTGCTTGCAGGGCCTGACGGGGGCTCCATGGTGCCTGTTGTCTGCTGTGTCCCTCTCTCTGTGAGGAGAACTTCTGGTCCAGAAATGCTCAGAAGCACTGCAATCTGCTGTGCGAGCTCTGCTGTCCTTCCCCCTGTGTTCTGGGCCTGCTCCGGGGGCTGGAGCACTTCGCTGGGTCACGTGGCCCGGGGCGGGGTCTCTGCCCAGGCCCCGCCCTCTGCTTCCCCTCTCCTCCTTCCCCTTCTGTCTGTATTTCTATTCCCTGAACTCTGCCGAGTCCTCTGCCTTCTAGAGCAGTGATTCTCCATCTACACACACGCACACACACACACCTATACACACACACACACACACACACACACCTATACACACACACGCACACACACACACCCCTACACACCCCTACATACCTACACACACATACCTAAACACACACACCCCTACACACACATACCTACGCACACACCTACACACAGACACCTCCATATACACACCGATACACACACACAACCTTGCCTGGAAAAGCACAACCTTGGGGTGTCCGGGCCCAGGGTCCCCACTGCTCTGGATCAGATGCACACTCAGCCTCCCCGACAGCCCTCTGTCATCCCCTTCAGAGGAGGAGCCTGGGGTTGGGGGTGAGGGGTGCATGAGGAACGCTTGTCACAGGGACGTCTTCCCCACGGTGCGTAGGAATCACCTGTGGAGCTTCATGAAGACTGCGAACCCCCAGGTGTCACCTTAGAAATGCTGTTTCAGCAGCCTCCCAGGTCACACGCTGGCCCAGCCTGACTGAGACCCCAGAACACGGGTTAGGCTGCCCACCCACCCCAGTGTTGGCCTCTGCTGTTTTGGTCTGGGGTCTCTCAGCACCACACACGGACCCAGGGGTTTCCAAATTTTGCTGGTAATTGTTCCTGTGAGACCGAAACCCAGCTGGATGCCCAGGGTCTTCCTGTTGTTCTCAAATATCTGAGAAGATTGTGTTTACGCCCTGCAGGAAGGACACACTGACTCTGGAGGAAAGGGGTCACGTGAGTGATGATGGTAGGGTACCTGACCTCCACCTTAGCCAGTCTGGCGTCTGTTTTCAGGGACAGAGACCCAGAACCAGGTGTCAGGAGGAGCTGCAGTTCTCAGGTGAGAAGGGAAAGGCTTCCTGTGTGTCCTGGGAAGAGAGGAACCTGGTGCTGAGGGTGGGCAGACTGTGGGCTCCCTGGTCCTCAGGTCAAGTTCCGGGAGACTCTCCCTCTCCGTGTCTGTTGGCTGAGCCTTGGTTCAGAACTATGCAGGTCCTCCTTGCCATTATAGGGCCTCCTCTGTCACCCTGGCTGATTTTTCTGTGGTCACTGTGATCTTTCCCAGGGGTGGTTCCAGGCAGGGAGGGGAGCTGGCATGGGTGCCTATAGGCCCCCAGAAAGCTGGGTAGCATAGTGTGGCATATAGGAGTGACCCTGAGAGTCTGTTGAGGAGGGGTCCCCTGGGGTCTAACGCCTGATGATCTGAGGTGGAGCTGAGGGAATAATAACAGATATAAGTGCCCAGTAATTGTAATGTGCTTGAACTATCCCCAAATCATCTCCACCACTTCGCATTTGTCTTCCATGAAACCGGTCCCTGGTGCCAAAAAGGTTGGAGACCGCTGTTTAGAGGGAGGGATGGAAATCAGGCTCCTTCCCCACCTCCTTAGGCAAAGCAAAGTTCACCTGTTAATTTCCTGTGTGTTGTCTGGGTGGCCCAATGTTGCCCCCTGGAGGTCATGAGCAGACCTGGGGACAATGTAATGGGCTGCACAAGGGTGCAAAGGCCAAAGGGTGTGAGCTGGCTCTGTGCCCTGGGCAGAGGTGGGCAGTGACCTCCAGACTGAGGGGCAATCATCCAGGGTCCAGGTCACTGTGGGTCCCCAGACTTCCCGACTCCATCCCAATGCAGGTTGAGCCCAGGGAGAGGATGGGGGTTATCCAGTAGCAGGAGAACCATCCATCCAGGTGGATATGTGCTTAGGAGGAGCTCTCAGTCCTTGAGGCTTCAAAGGAAGGGCCGGTAGGGGGGTCTCTGGGGCTATGGGGAGAGGATGGCGGCCTGGACCCAGAAGGCCCTGTTCTTTCCCCTCTCACAGCACTGTGGCTGCCCTCAAGTCATCTGTGTCCCCATCAGTGGCCTCCCCACGGTGCTAGGACCTGGGGCAGCTCCACCTGGAGACTCTGTCACACAGGCTTCCCTGTCAGGGGATGGGAGACCCCCATGGGACCCCAGCCCCTCTGAGATGGAGCAACTGCAGAAGCTGGGCTCCCCTCTTCCACCCTGCTCCGGAAGTTCCCCAACTTTCCCCAAATGCCTGGGGAGGCTGAGATGTCTCCAGGAACCAGACCCAGGTGTCCCCATGGATCAGGGACCTTGGGATAAGGAGCTGTGCCCTGATTCCCGTGAGTTTACACTGGGGCTCCCCCCTCCCCAGGGTGAATCCCTTGGAATGGAGGATCGGGAGTCTGAGCCAGGTCAGGTCTCCGTGAGAAGGGGAAGGACTCGGACTGCTGGCTCTGACCCTCCAGGGAGACTACAAGATTCTCCCGAGTAGAGACGGGAGCGGGTGTGACTATCTGGGAATGAGCAGAGGTCTGACTTCTCACAGTTAAGAGGCCCCTGTTCTCCCTGCTGACTCCAGGAGGAATAAAGTCCCATCCTGGAGCAGCTGTGGGCACTTACAGGTCTCCTCCCACTCTGATGCCAGGGCTCCTGTGTCAATAAGGAATATTCTCTGACCCCTCGGTGTCACACTGGGTGGGGGTGGGGAATCTGGCATCTGTTATGTAGATTCTCTTATCTATTTAAAGAATATTTATTGAGCATGTGTGACATGTCAGCCCTGGGTTGCATTCTGGACTCCAGAGAATAGGATAGACTTGGGTCTTGGGTGAAAACACTTGGGGAGGCAGACACTCAGAGAAAGTCCTGGAATTAATGAGCTAATTATCATGGAGGGAAGGACCATGAAGGGGAAGGTCTTGTGCATCCAGAGTCTGTAATGGGGTCTCAGCTGGACTGGGGTCGTGGAAGGCATCCCTGGGGAGCAGATGGCTAATAAATTTGAACAGTCAGATGGACTTTAAGGTAGATTTGGGCAGATAGGGAAGGGGAGGCAGGGTGCCCCTGGCAACACAATGGTTGGCAGTTGCCTACAGGAGCAAGAACAGGAAGGAGGTTATCCTGGCTGAAGCTTTGAACTTGTAACTGAATTTGGAGGCTCGATGGATGAGCAGAGGTGTTACCTGTGTGTCTGTCCCCGGTGTAGATATGAGAAGGCCTGAGGTCTGGGTTGGTACGTGGGTGTTGCGGCCCACTTAGTGTCTGCTTTAACTGGTACCGCTCTGCCTAGAGGATTAGAATGGATCTGGGCGAAGTGGTTAGCATCGTGAGGCGGTCAGTTATGCCCACTGACCCCAGGGAGACAGGGGAGGGATGAAGGTGCCCCTACACACCTACGGCTCAGCTGTGTGGAGCTGCAGGTGTCTCTCCTGGTGACTCTTGAGAAACATGCCTCTGGGACAGGTGTCATAGCCATAGTGGGTGTCATCTTTCTGAGGCTGAATGAAGGGAGTCCTGGTGTCCAGAGACCCAGAGCCAAGGCCCTGGTGAATGGAGGTGCTGGATGGTGCTACGTGGGTTCACACGGTCACAGTGCAAAAGATGTATGGAGGGACAGATCCTTGTCTCCTCTTGATTGGAACCCTGTCTGTGTCCGGGAGAGAAAATGGGGCTGAGCCAGGGCAGAGAGGGCAAGCACAGCAGGGCACAGAGGACCTAGGTGACTGCTCAGTTGTGGGATGTGAGAGGAAATCTGTCCCCATGAAAGACAGGGGAGGCCCCTGGTACCCAGGTGACCATTATACTGGCTACTTGAGTGTTTTGAATGACCATTAGGGATGCTGGATAGTTACCCCTGTCAATGGGACCTTAGTGGGGAAGAGGAAGTTGGGAGTGACTGTGGGAGCCCTAGTTCCTTTTCTTCCCTGGGGTTCACAGGCAGATGGATGGGGTTCTCAGGTGATGGCTTCTACCCTGGAGACTGGTCTTCAGGTCCCACTTGTCCTTCAGCAGGACCGTTGCTCTGCTGGAAGCATGGAGAGATGGCAAAGGCTCTAACACCAGGCTTGGGGCTCAGACAGGAGGAGCTCGGGAGGGTAGCCCAGGCGTTCTGCTCAGTCTTGCTCCCTGGGGGAGGGGGCATATCTGGGGTTTGGGGGACAATAGGCTGTGCTCAGGAGCCTTCCAGGCTTGGTAACCGCTGTCTCCTAGCTCAGGCATTGGGGGTCAGGACTTAATCATGAAACATTCCCTCTAAGTTGAAGACAAGACAGTTATCTGACTCTCAGAGGCAGGGAGATACTCTGCGAGGATAGTTCCCAGCCTCCTTGAGGACACCCTCCATGTGTAGGAATCATTCACCTGGAAGTTGTCATTGGTGTAGCTATAACTAATACACAGAGAGAAGAAAGTGCTCCTGATGGATAAACTAGAGCAAACTGGGTTATCCCTGAACACATTCTACTGTGTTCATTGTTCTCACAGAATAGAAATGGGCAGGATATCTAGGTGCCCCTTCTTGCTGAAGCCTGGGGCTGAGCACAGCAAGAGACACTGTCCATGGTGCTGATGAACACAGGCCACCTATTGACTTGGGAGTCATGGTCTTTGCGTCACATCTGCTTTCTTTTCATTCAGAAAAATCGAGCATTGCTAGAAAAGAAGAGGCTTCCCTGGTGGCTCAGACAGTAAAGAATCTGCTTGCAATGCAGAAGATGCGGGTTTAATGAACCTCTGAAGAAGGGAATGGTTACCCACTGCAGTATTCTTGCCTGGAGAATCCCACGGACAGACGTGCCTGGTGCATTACAGTCCATGGGGTCGCAAAGAGTTGGACATGACTGAACAACTTTCACTTCACAGAAAAGAACAGGTGGAGAGAGCTGCAGGGAGTGTGGACTGGCCTCTATCTCCATGGCTCAGGGCCAGTGATGGTACTGTGGACGACATGGCAGGACTTGACCCCGCATCAGGATGACAAATTCCAAGATGCCCAGAGCAGATTGCAGTGTGGGAACATGATGACCACGGCCCTGAGAGGACTGGTAGGCAGAGCAAAGACTCCTGAGGGATGTGCACAGCCTCCTGCTAAAAACCCAAGAATGTGCCCCGTGATTAAGGAAACCTACAGATGAAATTCCGATCATGTGACTGGGAGATTATTTTGGGGTATATGGGAGATTATGGTGGGGGATGTATTTGGCTGAGCCCAATACATTCACAATGTTCCTTACAAATCAAAGAGGAAGGCAGGAGAGGCAGGGCCAGAGGAATTGGGATGATGGAAGCAGAGCATGGGGAGCTTCAAGATGCTCCACTGCTGGCTTTGACGATGGAGGAAGGGGCCACGAACCCAGGAAACTAGGCCACCTCTCACAGCTTGGAAAGGCGAGGAAATGAACTGTCTGTAGGATCCAGAAAGAACAGGGTCATATTGACTCCTTGATTTGGGTAGATTTGTGCCACTGAATTTATGTTGATTTGTTACAGCACAATTAGGAACTACAAGAGGTGCCACCTTGTCTAATCCAAGATGGTGTGCCTGGGGGATAAAGAGTAATTTAGACTTAAATCATGATCGGAAGCTTTGCAGATGGTTTCTCTTACCTCTCATCTCATCTCAGCACAATTGATACTTGGCCACTGGCAGAGCATGCTTGCCAACTGTGGGCTCTGTGCCCTAGTGCACACACCTGCTGTATTTGTGTGAGTGTGGGCACCTGATCCGAGCGGACCTATATGAGAACAGCACCTATCCCAGGGACCTCGGGGAGAGACTGAGAACTGCTAACCCAGGCGTGTGGTGGGGGCTGCAGGTGAGATCCAGGTGGGAAGGGCCCTTGGGACACTTTGAGGAGGGGACAGGTGGGCCTTTTGACATGGCAGCCAGGTTGAGTTTTAGGTAGAGCCTGCAACTCTGCCCTGAGGCTCATGTGTGTGTGTGTGTGTGTGTGGTGAGAGACACAATTTGCATTGGAGAGCAAAATGGAAACCAGCGGGAAGTGGACAGAGGGCACAGGAAATTTCTGGGAGGACCTTGCTCAGAGCATGGCTTCTGGGTCCCTCTTACTTTGGTGACTCTGATTGCTCCTCTGTGTCTCCCCAGAGGGAACAATTTTCTCAGTGCTTAGGTCCTTAGAGACACAACAGAAACCCATGGAGAGAGTAGGCATTCTGAATCTTGGATCTGGGGACAGACAAATGTTCCTGTCCGATCACTGACTCAGTGGACATGATTTGGAGCAAACTCCAGGAGATATTGAGGGACAGGGAAGCCTGGTGTGCTGCAGTCCATGCAGTCCCAAGGAGTCGGACATGACTTAGCTACTGAATAACAAAAATTCATTTGAGGTAGCCAGAAGTTGGGGCCGGCAGGGCCTGGTGAGGAGGACCAGAGGGTTTAGGACGCCAAGAGGCTGCAAAGGGGCCTCACCCATAATATTTGTCTCACCCACGACTTGTTCTTCTTTCCTGACTCGTGTGCTAGAGGCTCTCAAAGGATCCCATATTCTGTGCTCCAGAGACTCAGTTATAAGCAATCAAACACTGAGAGGTGTCCATGACTCCAGGGCAGTGTGAGAACAGCCGATTGCCCACGTGGCTGGGCAGGGGTCTTGTGACCCTCCTTTCCTGTTAGTATGGTCCCCTCCCCCACCAGCCTCACATTCTTCCCTGTGCTTTCTCCCAGGGAATAGATGGGGAGGTCAGGTAACTTAGAGTTAATACTTTCCCTGTGGGGCCCAGGAGAGAATGGAGCAGAGATTCAGGTGAATTACTGGCTGGACAAGACCCAAGTGTAGTATATTTTGCAAAGCAAGGGGAAAGTGAAAGTCGCTCAGTCGTGTCCAACTCTTTGGGACCCCATGGACTGTATAGTCCATGGAATTCTCCAGGCTAGACTACTGGAGTTGGTAGCCTTTCTGTTCTCCAAGGGATCTTCCCAACCATGGGATCGAACCTTGGGACCACCCAAGATCTGAATAAAGAGCACTTTCCCCTTGTGGCTCAGCTAGTAAAGAATCCACCTGCAATCCAGTGCAAGGGGGAAGTGCTCTTTATTTACCAGCTGAGCCACAAGGGGGAAGTGCTCTTTATTTTCCAGCTGAGCCACAAGGGGGAAGTGCTCTTTATTCAGATCTTGGGAGGTCCACAATGGGTCACAGGCCCAGTCACTTGCCCTGATGGCTTTCCTCCCTCCAACTGTGGGAATGGTAGTCTGAGTTCTGGTCCATCTAGGGTTCAGGGCAGCCTATCAGGGTCTCCAGGAATCCAGGAGGGACCCGGACGCTGGACCCAGATTCCCAAATACCCTCAGGGCTCAGAGCTGGTTCTCTGCCTCAGGCTCTTCCTCTTGACCTCACTTGGGTCTTGGGTCTCAGATAAGCTCTTTCCCACAATCCGTAACCATATGTGTCTGGGGGAACTAAGGACCCACATCTGCTTTGTGGTTGAGCCCACAGTAAACATCTGTGTTGGGGCGTAGTAATTCCTGCAAAAGAAAACCGATGCCTTGGAGCTCATGTAACCTTCTCAAATGTTGTATCAGGGACTTCCCGGCCCCAGGTCCCCCAGGGTTGCTCTGTGGGGGGCCTGTTTGTATCAGAGGTTTTTGGTCCAGACCCATCTCCTCTTCTTCCCATTTTCCATCTTTCCTCTTATTTCTTGAACCTCCAAACACAGCCAGGTGTAAAGGGGGCATTTCCTCGGCCCCTTGGGCTTATGAGACCAGAACTTGGATCCCCACACTCACCTGGTAGATGGGAACTTGTAGCTTGGCATCAGGTAGGGAGGCCTGGGGCATGGGAGAGAGTGGGCATCAGCAGAGAGGGAAGGAGAGTCATTTCTTCCAAGCATCCACCTCCAAGCCTTAAGCCCCCACCCCAAATCCTATCTGAGATGTGTATCCCACCCCTGTTAGCCTGGCTCCCCTGACTGATAATCCAGGGCCCACCTGGTTCCTTCTGGACTCCAAGGTTCTCTTAAGGCCAAGTGAGGGGACCAGGGAAGCCTCAGGATAAGGTGGTGGGTGGTCATGTCCCTGAAACGCATCCAGGTCCTGGCATGGTGGGAATTGCCATGTCTTAACAACTCCTACTGAGCTTCCCTGTTGGCTCAGAGGTAAAGAATCTGCCTGCAGTGTGGGAGAACAGGTTCATTCCTGGGTCAGGAAGATCCCCTGGAGAAGGCAATGACAACCCACTCCAGTATTCTTGCCTGGAAAATTCCATAGACAGAAGAGCCTGGAGGGCTACAGTCCATGGGGTCACATAAGTCAGATATGACTGAGTGACTTTCAACTACCCTCGAGTGAAGGGGGTCTGCACAGTGCATCAGGGTTGGACAGTCCTCCTTCCCTGAGCCTGTGAAGCTGGGACCCTGGGGAGAAGAGACAAGGAAGGGATGTACTTACCTGGGAGACAGAGCTGCCAGAGGAACCACCTCCTGGGAGGAGACAGGAGTTACCACTGAGCATGTGAGGAAGCTTAGCCCATTCTCCTAGGAGAGGTTGGATGTCCACCTTCTGGAGAACCATGGGAGAAAGATCCCCACCAAGGGAGAGAACCTCTGGCAATTTCAGGCCCCAGTGAGGGCGAGGGAGCCTCCCAGGATGATAACCCATAGGAAAAGCAGACTAGCCAATCGGGTCCCTTGTGCTGAAGCCCCAGAGAAAGGGCCAGAGACCCTGGGGGTGGCAGGCAGGAACAGACATGGCAGGGCCTGACCAGAACTAGCCTCCTCTCTCTCTTGTGTTTTTCTACTTCTAATGTGCTTGTCTGAGATTGACCCAGGTAGCTTTATAATCAGTGTTCATGTCTAAAGCACTGGAGTTGTTAGTGTGGAAGGATGGCTGTATCCATATTGGAGAGGTCTGAGAAGAACCTCGGAGGAGGCAATGGCAGCCCACTCCAGTACTTTTGCCTGGAAAATCCCATGGACTGAGGAGCCTGGTAGGCTGCAGTCCATGGGGTCACTAAGAGTTGGACACAACTGAGCGACTTCACTTTCACTTTTCACTTTCATGCATTGGAGAAGGAAATGGCAACCCACTCCAGTATTCTTGCCTGGAGAATCCCAGGGACGGGGAAGCCTGGTGGGCTGCCGTCTATGGGGTCTCACAGAGTCGGACATGACTGAAGCGACTTAGCAGCAACAGTAGCAGAGAAGAACCTGCTTCTCAAGAAGAACATGTTCTTTCTTAATGTTAAATTATTTATCCCTGGTTGAAGAGAATCTGGAGCTGAAGTATAAGAACTGAAAGCAATAACTTACAAGAGTGATTCATCCGCACATTTGAGCAGGTAGAAGAAAGAATCAGTGAACATGAAGATAGAAAGAAAAATTATTCAGACTGGGCAGTAGAAAGGAAATAAATGAGGAATAGTGAAACGAGGGAAAGTATTATGCAGAACTCCATCAAGTGGACAAACATATGCAGTATGGCAGTTCCTGAAGGAGAAGAGAGAAAAAAGCAATGAAAAAAAATATAAAAAATTAATGGCTTAAAACTTCCTGAACTAGATGAGAGATTACATATCAAGGGTGGTTCAGTTCAGTTCAGTTCATTCGCTCAGTCGTGTCCAACTCTTTGCGACTCCATGAATCACAGCATGCCAGGCCTCCCTGTCCATCACCAACTCCCGGAGTTCACCCAAACTCATGTGCATTGAGTCGGTGATGCCATCCAGCCATCTCATCCTCTGTCATCCCCTTCTCCTCCTGCCCTCAATCCCTCCCAGCATCAGGGTCTTTTCCAATGAGTCAACTCTTTGCATGAGGTGCCCAAAGTATTGGAGTTTCGGCCTCAGCATCAGACCTTCCAATGAACACCCAGGACTGGTCTCCTTTAGGATGGACTGGTTGGGTCTCCTTGCAGTCCAAGGGACTCGCAAGAGTCTTCTCCAACACCACAGTTCAAAAGCATCAATTCTTCGGCACTCAGCTTTCTTCACAGTCCAAGGGTGGTTAAGGAACTCCAAAAAAGGATCTTTCAAGATACAGGTGTTCTGACACAATATAGTCAAATCACTGAAAGACCGAGGGAAAGAGAGATGATTAAAGCAGCAAGAGAGAAGTGACTTATCATGTACAGTGGATCTTCAATAAGGTGAAAATCAAATTCCACATCAGAGAAAAGGGGCCAGAAGGTTTTGGGACCACTGATTTAAGTCCTAAAAGGAAGACTGTCAACTGGGAAAGCAATGTACAGAAAAAATCTCCTTCAATGAAGCTCAAATTAGGACTTTCCCAGATAAACAATAGTCAAGGGAGTAAATTCCTTGGACACAAGCCATATATGAAATGTAAAAGGAATCCTTTTAGATGACGGAACAAACATTGGACAGTAACTCAAAGTCATTGGAATATATAAAGAACAGTGGTCAAAGTGACACAATATCTTATTTAAGCCAGTATTATTGTCTTTTTTGTAATCACTTGTTTTTCATTTCAAAGATATTTCATGTAACAATATTTATAAATCTATATAATGGATGTACATTGTATAATGATGTCTGAAACCTATGACAATAAGTGTATAGAATGGGGGGAATGGAGATGTATACTACACATTGTATTACACATTATAGAATCTAATTGGCATTTCAACTCAATAGATACATGTTTAAGATATTAATTGTCATCTTCAAGTTAGCCACTAAGGAAAGAACTGAAATACACTGGACAGGGAAAGAACAGAATCAAAATGACACTTAAGAAAGGAAATCACTTAACTACCAAAGAGGAAGTAATAGAGGAATTACTGAATAAAGCACGTAGGACATATACCAAGTAGCGAGATGGAAGAAGCCCTTTCCTATCAGGACGTATCTGACTCATAGCCTCAACCTTCAAATTAAAGGCAGAGGTTGACAGAATGGATTAAAATTATGACCCATCTCTATACTCTCTTCAAGGGACTCACATTAGATACAAAGACATAGAAGGTTGAAGTAAGGCTGGAAAAAGATACTCTATGCAAATAGTAATAAAAAGAGAATTGTGGTTATATGAGTGTCTGCTATAATAACCTCTAAATCTAAAAAGCCCACAAGAGACAAAGTAGGACCTTGAATATCAAGAAAAGTTTCCATTCACCAAGGAAATTGAACAGTTATAAGCATCATGCACCCAACAACACAGCACCAGAATTATGAATCAAAATGGACAGCGTCGAGGGGAGAAATAGCTTGGTCATAACAGTGACACTACAACACCCCACTTTCAATAATGGACACAGCAGTCAGAGAGAATTTCAGCGAGAACTAGAGACCGTGAGAGCACTGTAAACCAATGAGACCTAACCGACCAATAGACAGCACACAAGCATAGGAGTTTATGTTGCACAAAGTACAGTCCTCAAGGCCCCCATCTCTCACCACACACGACCACCGCCCATCCTGTGAAGAAATGGTATCAATTCCACTGTAGAGACGATGGTGCAACTAAGAAAGCCAAGTGGAGGGACCTGGAGTTGAATGTGACAGCAAGCCTGCAATCACAACAGTGCGAACTAACATACCGAACACTTGAAAGTGAAAAAGTGAAAGTTGCTCAGTCCTGTTGGACTCTTTGAGACCACATGGACTATACAATCCATGGAATTCTCCTGGCCTGAATGGTGGAGTGGGTAGCCTTTCCTTTCTCTGGGGGATCTTCCCAACTGAGGGACTGAACCCAGGTCTCCCGCACTGCAGGCGGATTCTTCACCAGCTGAGCCCCCAGGGAAGCCCTACTTCCTGAACACACATCTGCTGTGTGATTTCCACCTTCATTGGAAAGCCTATCACAAAACTTTATAAAAGTGTATGTAAACACCACGGTACAATAAGAAAAAGGGAGATTTAGACTTTAATACCTCACTGGGGCTTCCCAGGTGGAACTAGTGGTAAAGAACTTGCCTGCCACTGCAGGAGACGTAAGAGACACAGATCCAATCCCTGGGTGGGGAAGATCCCCTGGAGGAGGACACGGCAACCCCTGCAGTGGAAGGTGGAGTCTTAACCACTGGACTGCCCAGGAAGTCCCAGGTACTGATTTTAGTGCTGCTTCCAGTGGTCTTGGCAACGAGGCTTCACAGCAGAGGGCCAGGAGAAATCAGGGGATGAGGAGGGCAGAGACAGCACACGTTCCAATTGCTTGAAGTGAAGGAAATGAGATGATAGGCTAATTGTTGGTGGAGTTAATAAAAGAAGCTTATTCAGATTAAAATGGGCTTCACTGGAGGCTTAGACGATAATGCAGGAGACATGGGTTCAGTCCCTGAGCTGGAAAGATCCCCTGGAGAAGGGAATGGCAACCCACTCCAGGAATCTTGCCTGGGAAATCCAGTGGACAGAAGCCTAGTGGGCTACAGTCTGTGGTGTTGCAAAGAGTCAGACAGGACTTAACAACTAACACAGGACGTAATGATGGTTACTCACTCAGCCTACGGGGGTCACTTATTCTGGAGTTGCCCCCACTGGAGACCTCACACTGATAATTCCCAGTGTCCCCTCTGCTGACCCAGTCTAGGGTGAGGGTGCTGTTGTCGGGGGTGAGGGTCATCCCCTCTGTCATCTTCTCTGGCCTTTGGAAAGCTAGCATATAGAGACCCCAGTCTCATCTATGAGGCAGGTCAGGACCACAGGACCCTCATGTTCTGTGACTGTGGTGTTGCTGGTTTGGAGGGAGGGCCGTGCCACTGGGGCTGTGGAGAGACAGAGGAAATAAATGACTGAGAGTGAGTCAGGGCCTGGGCCATACTCCCTCCTCAGTCTTGGGGCCCAGTGATCTCTGTAAAGGCGACTCTAAGGAAGGCCCTGGGTCTTTGTTCAGGTGACAATGGGAAAGAGATGACTTCACATCTCCTCTGACCCTCAGATCACACCAGGGGGACCCTTGCCTGGTTGCTGGGACAACATTTTAGTATTGGACAGCTTGTGGGATCAGCCCCGGGAACCTCTTCTCAGCCCATGTATCCAGCAACCTCATCATCAGGTGGAAATCTTCTATGATGCTTCCACGTGGCCCTATCCAAAGGAATAAATGTTAGCCCCTCTCATTCAGAACATTGTTGTTCAGTTGCTCAGTTATGTCTGACTGTTTGTGACCCACAGGCTGCGGCACACCAGGCTTCCCTGTCCTTCACTATCTCCCAGAGTTTGTTCAAACTCTTGTCCATTGAGTCGGTGAAGCCATCCAACCATCTCATCCTCTGTTGCCCTCTTCTCCTCCTGCCCTCGATCTTTCCCAGCATCAGGGTCTTTTCCATGAGTCGGCTCTTTGCATCAGGTAGCCGAAGTACTGGAACTTCAGCTTCAGCGTCAGTCCTTCCAATGAATGTTCAGGGTTGATTTCCTTTAGGATTGATTCGTTTGATCTCTTGGCTGTCCAAGGGACCCTCAAAAGTCTTCTCCAGCACCACAGTGCAAAAGCATCAATTCTTTGGCATTCAGCCTTCTTTATGGTCAATTCTCACATACTTACCTGACTACTGGATAAACCATAACTTTGACTATATGGACCTTCACACATCTGTTTATTTTGGGGAGGCAGGCTTGCCAGCCCTCTCCATGTTTTGGGTAGAACAGCTTTATATTATTAAGGAACGTGTTCCCATTTGTGAAATAATTTAGTTGGGAATGAAGGTGATCCGGTTAGTTTTCATGATCTTAGGACCATGGGAGATTATAGTTGAATGGTTTCTTAATCTGAAGAAGTCTTTTAATCCTGGCCTGTGGAGTGAATATCATGGTGAAGGAAATCTCTAGAGAGAAGTGGTTATTGTTTTAACAAAAGGCTGTAAAAACTAGTCCTTCTATAAACTAGGGGAACTGTCTATGGGACACAGCTTGGTTAATAATTATTTCCCGGATGTTTTAGAAGATGAGAGAAGCCTCTCTCTGTGTCTCTCTCCCTCTTTCTCTCTCCCCCTTCTCTATTTCTCACTCTCTTCTCTGTCTCTGGGCTTCCCTCATATCTCAGTTGGTAAAGAATCCGCCTGCAATGCAGGAGACCTGGGTTCGATCCCTGGGTTGGGAAGATCCCCTGGAGAAGGGAAAGGCTACCCACTCCAGTATCCTGGCCTGGAGAATTCCATGGACTATACAGTCCATGGGGTCACAAAGAGTTGACTGAGCGACTTTCACTTTCACTTCTCTGTCTCTGCCTCTTTCTCTCTCCCTCCCACCCCTCCAACCTTCTCTTGAAAGAGAGAAAGAAGATAGGAAAAAAGGAAGAAAGAAAACCAGAGAGATCTCCACCTGAGGCTCAGTGAGAATGCTCCAGGGACCACTTATTAGAGACCCCGATTTTCTGATTGTGGTGCTATCCAGGCCTGTCAGGTAATGTTGGATCTGAGAGTACACGGAATGGTTGGGGATAAAGAGAACCTGGGCATATTTCTGAGGCTTCGCATTGACAAGCCAAGAATCCTGTGTGGTAGGAGAGGTGAGGTTTTCCTCTGGATGGTAACAGGAGTCTGAGAAGGAAGTGGTGGGGGCGGCCGGGCCGTCTGAAGCAAAGAGCATAAAGCCACATGGTGCAATCAGAGGGAAAGGAAATTCTTGGTCTGTATTAGGGCCCCAAGGTTCTTCTGAGCTGTTCACACACATGTCTGAAAATTTTCTCATCATAACTCTTCATACTCAGTCATTTTGAGTCTGACATATTCATCTGTTTCTCCCATCATATTCTGGTGATCCTTAGCCCCTCAAGAGAGAGCAGCCCCTTCCCTCTCCATCTTGATTTAAGGGGGGCCTGCCTGAACTTGCCTGAAACAGGAACTCACGGCCAGTCTCGGTGTCCGGGGGTGGGAGTCTGTGTGCCTAGGCCTGACAGGGATGGGTATGGCCTGGCCTCTGGCAGCATGGATTTGGGTAGGCAGCCTGGACCACATAGGAACAGAGGTTACTCACAGAGGACATCCAGGGTGAGTGGCTCACTGCGGCTGACACTCACTGGGTTCCTGGCTTCGCACACATAGGGTCCTGTGTCATTCCTTGTCACAGTGAGTACAGTGAGAATCCTGTGGTCCTCAGACAATTCCAGCCTGGTGCTGCTGGGGAGGCTCTGATTGTTGATCCACAACATGTAGGAGGTGTTGAGTCTCAGCTCCACGTTTTAATGCCACAGTGTGTGAACAGAACTCACCCGCCTCCCCAACACTCCGAGGTCAGAGAGGAAGCACTCACAGTATACACAGAGATGTCCGATTTGTCTTTCTGTCTCTAAATCGTTCTTTGCAACGAGCAGGGTGTAGGATCCTGTGTCTTTCTGGATGACGTTCTGGATCAGCAGGGTTCCGTTGGGGTAAAGTGTCTCCCGACCACTGTGGGCAGAGCCTTTGGTAGTTGCATTAGTGTCTACTCTGTATGATGCAATTAGCTGGGTGCTGTCTACCCTTTCTCCTCTGTACCAGGCAGGCATAGCCTAGAGGCTTCTCTTGCAGATTGTGGGCAAGTAGGAGAACATCCGTCCCTTCTGTGGCAAGGTGGGGCAACAATTTAACAGGGAGTTGTCCAGTGGTGGGCGGGGGCCAGAAGTGTAAGAGTGGGACTAGGAGGGAAGAGAGAGAAACCAGTTAATATTCTGACTTGTGCGTTGGGATGGAAAAATGGTGCCCTGAACAGATCTCTTCATCCCTCCGCCTTGGGAGTGTGTGTGTGTGTGTGTGTGTGTGTGTGTGTATGTGTTTCAAGGTCAGCAGCATGACCCCCATCACTTCAGCCCCTCTGGGCTCGTTTTTTCCTCTGTTTCCCCAGCTGTCCCCTGGTTCACTCCCTCGCTGCCCTCACAACCTGCTTACGCTCAGGGCCTCTTGGGAGATGCCCCTCCCCCCGACCAGCTGCTGTAAAGACCCTCCGTGCTCACTTGCTGACCCTTCCCTGCTCCCTTTCCTGCGTGACGCCTGTAGCACCTGCCAGCACATTCTTGATCTCTCTCTACTTGTGTGTCTTCCTCCCCACAGGGAGTGGGCTCCGTGAGGGTAGGGGCTTGTCTGATCCTGCTTGAAACCCAGGGCCAGGACCAGGCTCCAGACGTTAGTACCTGGGGATGAAGGAAGGAGAGTTCCCAGGAATTCCACAGCCTGGTGATTATTTGTCAGCTTCTAAGGGTGCAGGGTAAGGACAGTGTTTACTGTCCTGGTTCTGTTATTTTCTGTAGTGAAATGAAGATATAAATTATTGTTATCATCATCAGTTTTCAACAATTACTGCTCAGTGAAGAATAACTGATAAACCTACAGCAGTTGAGGTTTTCGCGCCCCTCACCAGCTCTAGTTTGTGGAGATGTTTCCCTTGTTGCTTCTCCCCTCCCCCCACCCGCCCCTGCTCCGCTCTCCTCTGCCCTCAGGTCCAAACAGAAGCCCTCTGTCCCCTCTCAGAGCCCCGTCTTCCCCAGAGACCACCCAGTCTCTTGTTCTCTCATCTCTGCCCCCTCCCTGAAACTTGACCCTCTCACCTGCCAGCAGGAGCCTGTTCCAGGGGATGCACCGTCTGCGGGGAGGGCCTGAGGGGGTCCCCATGGTGCCTGCTGTCTGCTGTGTCCCTCTCTCTGTGAGGAGGCGCTCACAAGCACTGATGTCCATCGTGTGAGCTCTGCTGTCCTTCCCACTCTGGCTGGGCCTCCACCGGGGGCAGGAGCACTTCCCTGGGTCACGAGACCCGGGGGCGGGGTCTCTGCCCAGGCCCCTCCCTCTCCCTCTCTTCTCATTCCTTCCTGCCTCTCTGGTCCCTCTACCTCTTTTTTCTCTCTACACACACACATACTTCAGAGATATTGTGGCTTGGTTCTAGACCATTGGAAAAGCAAGTGCATGAACTTGGGGTATCTCAGGGCATTTTTGGAGAATGTATTCATTCACACTTACACTCACAGACATAGGAAACAGCTTACGGTTACCAAAGGGGAAGAGGGGGTAAATTAGGAATTTGGAATTAACAGATATACACTATTATATATAAAATTAACAACAAGGACCTACTTTATAGCATAGGAAACTATATTCAATATCCTGTAATAATGTATAATAGAAAAGAATTTTAAAAAGAAAAAATATGTATATAACTGAATCACTTTGCTGTATACCTGCAACTTTGGAAATCAACATTACCTCAATACAAAATAATGTTTATTCTATTGTAGCCTATTAAGTATGCAATAGCATTATGTCCAAAAAACCAGTGTACTAGACCTTACTTAAAAGTACATTATTGTCAAAAATGCTAACCACCATCTGAACCTTCAGTGAGTTGTCTTCTTTTTGCTGCTGGAGGGTCCTTCCTGTGAGTTGACAGCTGCTGCCTGATCAGGGTGGTGGGTACTGAAGGTTGGTGTCAGTGGCAATTTCTTGGAATAAGACAACAATGAAGTCTGCTTGACTCTTTCTTCACTTACAGACTTAGAAGCCAGCATAGTATTTCTTTCTAATTATTTATTTTTGGTTACACAGGGTCTTCGTAGCTGTGCTCAGGCTTTCTCTAGTTGCAGTGAGTGGGGGCTACTCTCTAGATGTGGTGCTTGGCTTGTCATTGGGTTGGCTTCTCTTGCTGCAGAGCATGGGTTCAGTAATTGTGGCCCGTGGGCTTAGTTGCTCCATGGCATGTGGGATCTTCCTGGACTAGGGATTGAACCAGTACCCCCTGCCACCTCAGGGTGAAGGCAGATTCTTCACCATCGAGCCACCAGGGAATCCCCCTGGGTACTGATTTTAGTGCTGCTTCCAGCAGTCTTGGGAAGGAGGCACCATAGCAGAGGGCCAGGAGAAGTCAGGGGATAAGGAGGGGAAACACAGCACATATTCCAATTGCTTGAAGTGGAGGAAATGAGATGACAGGCTAATTCTTGGTGGAATTGTGGCTCAGAGGGTAAAGCGTCTGCCTGCTATGCAGGAGACCTGGGCCTGATCCCTGGGTCAGGAAGATCCCCCGGAGAAGGAAATGGCAACCCACTCCAGTACTCTTGCCTGGAAAACCCCATAGACAGATAAGCCTGGTAGACTACAGTCCATGGGATTGCAAAGAGTTGGACACGACTGAGCGTCTTCACTTCATCCAGGTTAGAGCAGCTCTGACTCTCTGAGGGGCAGAAAAAAGGGACAGGGAACAAGGAGGTGGGACGTGCTGGAGAGATTCCTATACACCTGAGCCCATGGAGACTGCGGGAGTGAACGCTCGATCAGGCATGGGACGCACTGGAGCCATCTGCGTGGGCAGTGCAGTGTGTCCCTAGAGAAGAGCCCAGCAGACCTTTTACTCATGAAATCATCTTCTCTCCTTCTCCCCTCAGAGGAGGACAGGCAAGTCCTTCCAGGCAGGCTGCAGCAGTGACCTGTGGCTCTAGGTGGACGCACTTTCTCAGCAGGTGTGCACATGAATTTATCGAGCTCTCGGATCCCAGGATCAAATACCTCTGGACTTAGAAACAGGCTCACTCTGACTCCCTGTTGAGCAATTCTATTTCTTCTGCCTGTAAAGAAGGCAATGCAGAAAGCAGTACCAACTGCGAGGCAGCATGTTGATACCTGATATACAATATTTATTATAAATATAGAGCAATTTTTACAAATCATTCAGAAGTGGCCTTAGCCAGGCAAAATTAAATTACACAGAAGTGCTTGCATGAGGGGAGGTGTACACAGTCTGTGTCAGGGTGAGAAAACCCTGAAAGAGTTACCTTGAGTACAGAGCGCTCCCAGCCACCCCTCTCTGGGGGGCCAGTTCCACACAGCAGGAGGTCCATCATGAAGATGGAATAAAGCCTTTCTCTCAGCAGCCCAAGGAGGCCCCGTCTGTGCAGAAGACTGGTGGGAAGTAGACGCGCCTCGGAGAAGGCAATGGCAATCCACTCCAGTACTTTTGCCTGGAAAATCCCACGGATGGAGGAGCCTGGTAGGCTGCAGTCCATGGGGTCGTGACGAGTCGGACACGACTGAGCAACTTCACTTTCACTTTTCACTTTCATGCATTGGAGAAGGAAATGGCAACCCACTCCAGTGTTCTTGCCTGGAGAATCCCAGGGACAGCGGAGCCTGGTGGGCTGACGTCTATGGGGTTGCACAGAGTCGGACACAACTGAATTGACTTAGCAGCAGCAGCAGACATGTCTCTCTGCCTCCCATGGACCCCATGGGAGAATTCCAGAGGCTCTTCAAGAAGCCCAGGACTGAGTCATAATCCGCCCCCTGTGTCCTAAGGAGCATGCGCACCAGTGCAGTTTTCTAGGCTGTAAGCAATGCCAACAAAGCAAGGGGGCGTGTTCCCTTCAGGGCGCTCCTGTTTCTCAAGGATCAGACACACCTCAGCAGAGACCAAGGCATCCTGAGAAGGTGAGCGGGGCAGAGGGACGGAAGAGGAGGGGGTTGATGACTGGCCTGGGACTTTCCAGGTGGTGCTAGTAGTAAAGAACCGGCCTGCCAAGGCAGGAGACAGGTTCGATCCCTGGGTGGGGAAGATTCCCTGGCGAAGTGAATGGCAAAACACTCCGGTATTCTTGCCAGGACAATCCCATGGACAAAGGAGCCTGGAGGGCTACAGTCAATGGGGTCGCACAGAGTCAGACATGATTGAGCAACTGAGCAGGATGACTGGCCTGAGGTGCCTAGAAAGGGAGTGGGATCCATTTCTGGGCATGAATGTAGAAAACTGCTGCTTCTTATTTTCTGTGTGGAGCCCCTCACACAGAAGGTTTGGGGAGCTCCTGGCCAGGGGGATGTGCAGGATTTTGGTGGCTTCTTTCCTCTAAAGCAGTCAGACTGGCTTATGCAGCAAGTTAAACAGAACCCCTTTCACATAAACAAGCAGTTACAAAAATTAAAATGGCAGAATGTCTCAGAAGGAAAAGGGAAAAAAAATAACCTAAATTGTACATTCTTTGACCATTATTTAAATAATCTCTAGAGGGTAAATTTCTGAGTCTTTTCCCCAGTCCCAGCAGATTGTATCTGATAAGAGCTGACTAGATGAAACCAGATTGTATCTGGTTGTTGTTGACATCAGCAACCTCAGATATACAGATACCACTCTAGTGGCAGAAAGCAAAGAGGAACTAAAAAGCCTCTTGATGAGAGTGAAGGAGAGTGAAAGAGCTGGCTTAAAACTAAATATTAAAAAAATTAAGACCATGGCATCTGGCCCCATTACTTCATGGCAGATAGAAGGGGAAAAGGTGGAAGTAGTGACAGAGTTCCTCTTCTTGGGCTCTAAAATCACTGCAGATGGTAACTGCAGCCACGAAATCAGAAGACATATGCTTCTTGGCAGGAATGTGATGATGACAAACCTAGACAGTGTGTTGAAAAGCAGAGACATGACTTTGCCAACAAAGATCCATGTAGTCAAGACTATGGTCTTCCCAGTGGTCACATATGGTTGTGAGAGCTGGACCATAAAGAAGACGGAGTAGTACCAAAGAATCCATGCCTTCAAACTGTGGTGCTGGAGAAGACTCCTGAGAGTTCCTTGGACAGCAAGGAGATCAAACCAGTCAATCTTAAGGGAAATCAATCCTGAATACTTGTTGGAATGACAGATGCTGAAGCTGAAATTCTACTATTATGGTCATCTGATGCAAGTTCAGTTCAGTTCAGTTCAGTTCAGTTCAGTTGCTCAGTCATATCCGACTCTTTGCGACCCCATGAATCGCAGCACACCAGCCTCCCTGTCCATCACCAACTCCTAGAGTTCACTCAAACTCATGTCCATTGAGTCGGTGATGCCATCCAGCCATCTCATCCTCTGTCGTCCCCTTCTCCTGCTGCCCCCAATCCCTCCCAGCAAACAGCTGACTCATTGGAAAAGTCCCTGATGCTGGGAAAGATTGAGGGCAGAAGGAGAAGAGGATGTCAGAGGATGAGATTGCAGGATGACATCACCGATGCAATGGACATGAACTTGGTCAAACTTCGGGAGACGGAGAGGGACAGAGAGGCCTGGCGTGCTGCAGTCTGTGGGGTCACAAGAGTCGGACATGACTGGGTGACTGAACAACAACAACAACAAGAGCTGACTGCCCCCCCACCCCAAAGTGATAATCCCTTCCTCTGTGGGCATTTCTTGAAATGAACTCCGTGAAGTTCTTTAAACATACCTGCATTTTAAAAATTAAGAGTTACTTATGGACCTAGACAAGTAGTTGTTTAGTTGCTTCTAGTAGGTTCTCTCTCTTGGAGAAGGCAATGGCACCCCACTCCAGTACTCTTGCCTGGAAAATCCCATGGACCGAGGAGGCTGGTAGGCTGCAGTCCATGGGGTCTTGAAGAGTCTGACACTACTGAGTGACTTCACTTTCACTTTTCACTTTCATGCATTGGAGAAGGAAATGGCAACCCACTCCAGTGTTCTTGCCTGGAGAATCCCAGGGACGGGGGAGTCTGGTGGGCTGCCGTCTATGGGGTCGCACAGAGTTGGACACGACTGAAGCGACTTAGCAGCAGCAGTAGGCTCTCTGGTAGCTCAGTGGTAAAGAATTCTCCTGCCAATGAGGAGACACGGGTTCAATCTATGGGTCGGGAAAATTCCCTGGAGGAGGAAATGGCAACCCACTCCAGTAATCTTGCCTGGGGGAAATCCCATGGACAGAGGAGTCTGGCCGGCTACAGTCCATGGAGTCCAAAAGAATGGGACACAACTGAGCACGCATACACTCACGCAGTAGGCTCTCTGAAGACGAGCTTTCCAAAGGAACTGGTGGTGTAGGGTAAGGGAGTTAAGAGAAGGCAAGGTTCAGAAAAAGAATGAGACTGGCAC
The DNA here is from genome assembly GCF_000754665.1 of Bison bison bison. Taxonomy (NCBI): domain Eukaryota; kingdom Metazoa; phylum Chordata; class Mammalia; order Artiodactyla; family Bovidae; genus Bison; species Bison bison. The sequence continues at coordinate 600,729 of NW_011494885.1, forward strand.
TTTACAGGAACAGATCACTTTTAACGAGGCGAGAAGGGGCAGCAGTCAGATTAGTGAGCTGCTGCACCAACCCAAGAAAAGAGTAAGTATATATAGGCATATATGTAGAAATCTGTCTTAAGGGGGCCTGTTCTTCTCCAAGGTTGTTCGGAGTAGTTATCTCTTAAACGGCTGGGGCAAGGAATTCTGGAGATCGGCCAGAGGCTGGACCTGCTGGAAGCTGGGCGTAATCAACCTTAATGTCCATTTTCTTTTTCCTTCAGTGAGAGAGTTCTTTGTTTTGCATAGAATGGTAGGGAGGACCCGCAGGGGAGTTTTAACTCCAGGCTACTTTGAGCCATGTAACTTTCCTTCAGGTGGTCTTCTAGGTAAGCATCAAGGTGTTTAAGCCCTGGTCTTGCAGGTAGACAACCTTGATGGGGACAAAGCTGTCGAATTTGCAGTCCTAACTCAATTATATATGTATTTCCTGTGGATGGTGAGTTCCTACTGGACTTTGAAGAGCTAGGAAAAGCTTTTCCTTTTCTTCTCTCTTCTTTTCTGACACATGCATTTCAGTGAGAAGGAACATAACTTGCAAATGTGTGGCAAATTCAAGTTAGACTCCAATAGGCCAGGACTGGGGTGGGAAGCACTGTTTACAACAGCTGAGACGTGGAAGCAACCTAGGTGTCCATCACAAGACGAATGGATAAAGAAGCTGAGGGACATACATACAATGGAATACTACTCAGCCAGTGTGCTCTGAATAAGCAAATGGGGAGGCCTAGGTCAGCAAATGGGGAGGGGCAGAGATTCTGACAACTGTCTCCCAAGGTCCTCTTTGCCGAAGTTCAATGACCAGGAAGGTAGGGTTTTCCACAGACTTACTCGTGGATGTGCCTTTTCATCTATTGACACCGAAGGAAAGGGCTGTGACCAGGCAGCCTGGAGGAGCCTTGTTAGAGGATTACAGGAGAGTTGGGGAAAGATTGTCTTCCATCTTCCCTGATGGTGAAAGAATCTCCTGGTGACGGAATGAGAACCTTGAGATGGCAGCAGTGTCGCGAGCACTGCCTCTTCGTTTTTGCATTACTTCTCCTTTTTGTTTCTCTTCTTCTCTCCTCCTCCTCCCTCTTCTTCTTCACTTCTCCATAATCTGTTTCTGTGGCTGTTGGAGATGGGGGACCTGAAGTTGCTTATGCTAATGTCCTGGGCATTAAAGTTCAGAGAAGACTGCAACTTTGTCAGTCTGAAAGGCATCAGCAATGGTTGTGTAAGTCAGCGTCATGGGCCAGGCCCTCACCATGTCCGGGGTGACTCAGCATCCCAGGCTTTCATCCCTTTGAAACTTTTAGCTTCAGAGAAAGGCTTTTATTACCCATTTTTTGCTGCTTGCTAACATTCTGGTGGGTGATCATTAGAAGAGATAGATTGTGAAATTCTACAATGGATATGAAGGAGGAAACAGAATAGGCTGTATCTTGAAAGCAGAGCTCCATCTTGGGCTGGACTGTGGACTTTGAGCTATATGCCCAGTATCTATGGAAACGACATACCAACTGGAAAACCAGACCCCCAGAAGGAAGAGCCCCAGGGCTCTCTATCACCTTAAAAAACCCCTAATTATCTGTGTAACTGAATAGAATCACACATTCTAAAACGCTTATTGGGGTATGACCACAACCCTATTGATAAGGCATATGAATCATGGGTTAACTTTGATTGATTGTATCTTTCTTTTTCCTTTGTTCAGCTAGTTTCAGGGAGTTTTGGGGAGGTGGGTTTGGGCATGTATGCTTAGGGTATATAAGGTTTTCACAAAAACTGGTCAGGGTCTTTGGCTAAGAGGAGACTCTGCCTTGGGCCCGCTGGTGTAATAAACTGCACTCCACTATCTGCATTGTCCTTCTGAGTGAGTTTGTTTCCCGGAACGTGTGGTTACAACAGATACAGTGATACAGCAATGAGAATAAATTAAGCACAACAGTGTACAATGAGATGGATGACTCTCATAATTTTGAATGAAAGAATCAGACACATGTTAAGGACATACTGTGTTTTTCCTATGTGGAAAAGCATGAACAGGCAGACCTATCTCATGCATTGGAAGTGAGGATGCTGGTTACTCTTTGAAGGGAAGTAACTGGAGGTCTTCTTTAGGGTACGAATGACATATTGATTGATTTGGGTGTTGCTAACATGGATTGTTCAACTCCTGAAAGTTCATAGATTTTTTTAGAAACAGGCTTTAAAAAATTTATTTTGGGCTGCACTAGATCTTCGTTGCTGCAAACAGTCTTTCTCTGGTTGTGGGTGGCCGGGGATCCTTTTCATTGCAGTGCGCGGGCTTCTCATTGCAGTGGCTTCTTTTGTTGCCTTGCCTGGAGAATCCCATAGACAGAGTAGCCTGGCAGGCTACAGTCTGTTTGGCCACAAAGAGTTGGACACGACTGAACGACTAACACTTTCACTTTCTGCGGAGACTGAACCCTGTGCTTCTGCAGCTGTTGACTTTCAACACCCCCCGAGGGAATTCAGGGGGGCATGAGGCACTCTGTGCTCCAGGGAATCTGGTGGGGTAGCTGGATATTCTCAGGAACTGATTTCATGATTCCCATCCTTGCATCTCATCTCTAGAAAAGCACTAAATCCCATCATGACGACATCACCTCCTCAGCAGAAAAGCTCTTATAACGTGGGCACTTAATTGCCTTGAACTCCTCCTTCAACGAAATCTTTTATTTTGACCTTCCCCGACTGCCTCTTCGGAGCAGGCTATCAGAGCTATCTGAGGTGCTGCCTCCCGGGCTGCAGTCCTCATTTTGCCCCCAGTGAAACCTAACTCGCAGCTCTCAAGTTGATCACCTTTTTCAGTCGGCACCCTTCTAAATCAGATGGGGTGGGAACAGCCACGTCCAAGGGAGAGCAGGGTACAGGAAGCATGAAGACCAGGGAAGAGGAGACCCATAAAAATCAGTGCTGAGAAGCAGGGCTTTAGGAAGATTGAGGAGCAGATCCAGGCCAGAGACGGAGATGAAGTTTCCTTCCCTCTCCCAAGCAGGGCAGTCAGCCTCGGAGAAAGCAGAACAAGAGGAAAGGCGGCATACCCTACAGTTTATTTGAAAACAGAAAATACATCAGGGCTACTGTCACAGCCAAACCAACCAAGATTCCAATTATGATGGCGGCAATGGTACCGGTTGTGAGTTTAAACTGAGAGTCTGTTGTGGAAAGAAAAGAAAAGAATAGAATGAATGAAAGTGACATTATTTTACAGTGGGAGGTGCTCTACGAAAGAGTTGTCAACATTAAGTAGTCTCTACTTCTGCCTTCAAGATCGATTTTCTATGGGAGAGCTGTTGTGTGGTGATTAGGTGACTAGATCCCTGTGATTTTCTTTCTCTCTCCATATATTTCTAGGTTGGTGACCAGAGTTGCCTCAGTTCCAATCTGGCCTTTTCTGCACACATATATTTCCCAAGGCTTTGGAAATGTAAGAAGGACTGATGGTTATTTTTGTATGTTACTATTTCCCACCTCTTCATGATTTTGTATGTTATAACTTCCCACCTTTTCCTGGGGCTTCCCTGGTGGCTCAGATGGTAAAGAATCTGTCTGCAGTGTAGGAGATGTGGGTTTGATCCCTGGGTTGGGAAGATCCCCTGGAGGAGGAAATGGCAACCTACTCTAGTATTTTTGCCTGGAGAATTTTTTTTTTTTTTTTTGACTTGCATTTGCCGATCTGAAGGAAGCTTCTTAGGAGAGATGCTTGGCTTCATCCACTGGGATGGTCAAAGTCCACCTTTTAGGAGAAGACATCATTTATGGTCCTCTGACAGAGTTCTCTTCCTAAACATACCAGGATAATGCTTTAACTTTCTGATATCCAGAGTTATCCTAAATCAGTGTGAAATTTC
>NW_011494885.1:604727-605182 GCF_000754665.1 Bison bison bison
GACTGTGGTGTTGCTGACTTGGAGGGAAGGCCGTGCCACTGGGTCTGTGGAGAGACAGAGGGGTGACTGCTGAGAGTGGGTCAGGGGCCTGGGCCTTGCTCCCTCCTCAGTCTCGGGGCCCAAGACCTCTGTAAAGATGACTGTGAGGAAGGCCCTGGGTCTTTGTTCAGGTGGCAACGGGAAAGAGATGATCGCACATCTCCTCTGACCCCCAGATCACACAAGAGGGACCCTTGCCTGGTTGCTGGGACAACACTCTAGTGCTAGACAGCTCTGTGCTATCAGCCCTGGGAACCTTGATCTTCTGACTGTGGGGCTATCCAGGCCAGTCAGGGAATGTGGGATCTGAGAGTACATGTTGTGATGGGGAATAGAGAGAGCCTGGGTGTATTCCTGGGGCCTCACACTGACAAGCGGGGAGCGCTGTGTGGCTGGGTTAGACGCTGTGTGGCAGG
>NW_011494885.1:605282-606002 GCF_000754665.1 Bison bison bison
ACCCCATAGACTGCAGCCTTCCAGGCTCCTCCGTCCATGGGATTTTCCAGGCAAGAGTACTGGAGTGGGCTGCTGGGGTGCAAACGCCAAAGGATGTGAGTTGGCTATGTGCCCTGGGCAGAGGTGGGCTCTGACCTCCAGACTAGAGGCTATCAGCCAGGGTTCAGGTCACTGTGGGTCCCCAGGCTTCCTGACCTCATCCCAGTGCAGGGTGAGCCCAGGGGGACGATGGGCATTGTTCAGTGGCAGAAGAACCATCCATCCAGGTGGACGTGTGCTCAGGAGGAGCTCTCAGTCCCTGAGGCTTCAAAGGAAGGGCTGGCGGGGGGTCTCGGGGCTTTGGGGAGAGGATAGCGGCTTGTAGGCTGGACTCCAGAAGGCCCTGTCCTTCTCCACCTCACAGCACTGGGCATGCACCCTAGTTCTCTGTGTCCCCATCAGTGGTCTGCTCTCAGCCTCCCCACAGTGCCAGGACCTGGGCAGCTCCACCTGGACACTCTGTCAGGGGAGCCCCTGTGCTCCTCTGTCAGTGCAGGGAAGACCCCCATGGGACCCCAGTCCCCCTGAGATGGAGCAACTGCAGAAGCTGGGTTCCTCTGTTCCAGAAGTTCCCCTCCTTTCCCAGGATGCCTCAGGGGGAGGGGCTGAGATGTCTCCAGGGACCAGACCCAGGTGTCCCCACAGATCAGGGACCTTGGGATGAGGAGCTGCTCCCCAATT
>NW_011494885.1:606102-608989 GCF_000754665.1 Bison bison bison
TATGTACCACAGCTTTCTTATCCATTCATCTGCTGATGGACATCTAGGTTGCTTCCATGTCCTGGCTATTATAAACAGTGCTGCGATGAACATTGGGGTACATGTGTCTCTTTCCCTTCTGGTTTCCTCAGTGTGTATGCCCAGCAGTGGGATTGCTGGATCATAAGGCAGTTCTATTTCCAGTTTTTTAAGGAATCTCCACACTGTTCTCCATAGTGGCTGTACTAGTTTGCATTCCCACCAACAGTGTAAGAGGGTTCCCTTTTCTCCACACCCTCTCCAGCATTTATTATTTGTAGACTTTTGGATCGCAGCCATTCTGACTGGTGTGAAATGGTACCTCATAGTGGTTTTGATTTGCATTTCTCTGATAAAGAGTGATGTTGAGCATCTTTTCAAGTGTTTGTTAGCCATCTGTATGTCTTCTTTGGAGAAATGTCTATTTAGATCTTTGGCCCATTTTTTGATTGGGTCATTTATTTTTCTCCTGCCTGGAGAATTCTATGGACAGAGGAGCCTGAGGTGCTACAGTCCATGGGATCGCAAAGAGTCGGACACGACTGAGTGACTAGCCCATGAAGGAGTCTTTTGGGCCTAGAAAAGAAAACAACAGTCTCAAAGGCCCTTGCTGAATCATCTAACTTTGGAGAAAACAAAACAGAACTTTAGGTGCCCCTCTGATGCTCCAGGCCAGTTGCATCTATCTGGGACTTATCATCCCCTGTCCAGAAACCTTCCACCCCCTACATCTGCCCAGAAGACTTATCACCCCCTGCCCAACTACAAATGCCATCTCAACTAAAAAATACCCAAAACATCCCACCTGATTAACGTTTCCCTTATCGCTTCCACAAACCTCCCTATAAATATGGAGCCTCCCTGATTCCTCTCTGTGCTCAGCCTGGTCATTAGGCCAACTGTTGCCCCTCCTTGCCTGAATAAAGGTAACCTACTTCTGTTGAGGTCATCTTTCCTTTTTCTGCCTCGGCCCGAACTCTACCTTATAGCCCACACATCACTTCCCACCTTTTCATGACTGCATCTTTCTCTGGGTACCAGGTGTGACAGCTATGAATATGTGCCTCTCAGGTGTCTTGTGGTGGGCATTTATTGACGGAAAGCCCTCTGAATTCACTGCCCCTTTGCACAGAGAACACCCTTCACACTGGCTCCCAGTAAGGATGTGAATTCAATAATTCTATGAGAAATGATAGGGCCCTCCCTGGTAGCTCAGCTGGTAAAGAATCTCCCTGCAATGCAGGAGACCCTGGTTTGATTCCTGGGTTGGGAATACCTGTTGGAGAAGGGAAAGGCTACCCTCTGCAGTATTCTGGCTTGGAGAAGCTCTATACAGTCAGCAAAAACAAGACCAGGAGTTGACTGTGGCTCAGACCATGGACTCCTTATTGCAAAACTCAGACTTAAATTGAAGAAAGTAGGGAAAACCACTAGACCATTCAGGTATGACCTAAATCAAATCCCCTATGATTATACAGTGGAAGAGACAAACAGATTCAAGGGATTAGATCTGATAGACAGAGTGCCTGATGAACTATGGATGGACGTTCACGACGCTGTACAGGAGGCAGTGATCAAGACCATCCTGAAGAAAAAGAAATGCGAAAAGGAAAAATGATTGCTGAGGAGGCCTTACAAATAGCTGAGAAAAGTAGAGAAGCCAGAGGCAGAGGAGAAAAGGAAAGATATACCCATCTGAATGCAGAGTTCCAAAGAATAACAAGGAGAGATAAGAGAGCCTTCCTCAGTGATCATTGCAAAGAAATAGAGGAAAACAATAAAATGGGAAAGGCAAGAGATTTCTTCAAGAAAGTTAGAGATACCAAGGGAACATTTCATGCAAAGATGGGCACAATAAAGGACAGAAATGTTATGAACCTAACAGAAGCAGAAGATATTAAGAAGAGGTGGCAAGACTACACAGAAGAACCATACAAAAAAGATCTTCATGACCCAGATAACCACGATGGTGTGATCACTCACCTAGAGCCAGACATCCTGGAACACAAAGTCAAGTGGGCTTTAGGAAGCATGACTACAAGCAAAGCTAGCAGAGGTGATTTAATTCCAGTTCCAGCGACTGAATTGAACTGAACTGATGAGGAATGATCTTCCTCCATGGGTGACTTTAGCTCAAGGACTCCCCATCAGCTTTGCAGACTCTCTCTAAAACTGCACTGCAGCCTAAAACTTCCTTCCTTCTCTTTCTTTTTCACTTGGGTCAGATATGCCTTGCGGTCTGAGGACTTTCCCAGGCTCCTCCCACTCCTGCCCCACTTTCCTAAACAGGCATTCTCCCAGTAAATGTCTTGTATGTCTAATGCCATCTTGGCTGCATCTCAAGGATGAAAAGTATCATACCAGACAAGAAACCTTCCAGTCAAATCCTTTTTTTCTTCCTCTCCCATATTTAGTCAGTAACATGTTCCTATAAGTCTTTTGTTTTATTCTTTCCCTCCCTTCCAATATGTAATATTTTTTGCATCACTTTGTTTTTTATTTCTGTTTTCCTTACTAGTCAACTCAAATTTGAAGGTGAATACTGATGTTAGCTATTGTTATGAGATACTTATTATATGACAAACTCTCTGCTATATACTTTACATACACCACATTTGATTCATATAATAACCCTGAATATTCAGTTCAGTTCAGTCGCTCAGTCTTGTCTGACTCTTTGTGACCCCATGGTCTGCAGCACACCAGGCTTCCCTGTTCATCACCAACTCCCAGAGCTTGCTCAAACTCATGTCCATTGAGTCAGTGATGCCATCCAACCATCTCATCCTCTGTCATCCCCTTCTCCTGCCTTCAATCTTTCCCAGCATCAGGGTCTTTTCCAATGAGTCAGTTCTTCGCATCAGGTGGC
>NW_011494885.1:609089-609474 GCF_000754665.1 Bison bison bison
CGTATCTGAGGTTATTGAAATTTCTCCTGGCAATCTTGATTCCAGCTTATGCTTCATCCAGCCCAGCATTTTGCATGATGTACTCTGGATTCAGTTCAGTTCAGTCGCTCAGTCATGTCCGACTCTTTGCGACCCCATGAACCACAGCATGCCAGGCCTTCCTGTCCATCACCAACTCCCGGAGTTCACTCAGACTCATGTCCATCAAGTCAGTGATGCCATTCAGCCATCTCATCCTCTGTTGTCCCCTTCTCCTCTTGCCCCCAATCCCTCCAAACATCAGAGTCTTTGCCAATGAGTCAACTCTTCGCATGAGGTGGCCAAAGTACTGGAGTTTCAGCTTTAGCATCATTCCTTCCAAAGAAATCCCAGGGCTGATCTCCTT
>NW_011494885.1:609574-610350 GCF_000754665.1 Bison bison bison
CCATCTACACACACACACACACACACATACACACACAGCTACACGCAGACACCTGCATACACACACATCTATACACACACACACGCACACACACACACCCTTGTCTGGAAAAGCACAACCTTGGGGTGTCCGGGCCCGAGGTTCCCACTGCTCTGGATCAGATGCACACTCAGCCTCCCTCAGAGCCTTCTGTTATCCCTTTCTGGGTTTTCCCTTCAGAGGAGGAGCCTGGGGGTGGGGGGTGCATGAGGAACGTTGTCACAGGGACGTCTTCCCCACGGTGCGTGGGAATCACCTGTGGAGCTTCATGAAGACTGCGAACCCCCAGGTGACACCTTAGAAATGCTGTTTCAGCAGCCGCCAGGTCACACACTCGCCCAGCCTGGCTGAGACCCCAGAACACCGGTTAGGCTGCCCCACCCACCCCAGTGTTGGCCTCTGCTGTGTTTTGGTCTGGGGTCTCTCAGCACAATCACGATCCCGGGGTTTCCAAATTTTGCTGGTAATTGTTCCTGTGAGACCGAAACCCAGCTGGATGCCCAGGGTCTTCCTGTTCTCAAATATCTGAGAAGATTGCATTCACTCCCCGCCTGAAGGTCACACTGACTCTGGAGGAGAGAAAGGAGTCAGATTAGCAATGACTGGAGAGGGGACCTGACCTCCACTTTCGAGTGTCACCAGCCTGGCATCTGTTTTCAGGGACAGAGACCCAGAACCGGTGTCAGGAGGAGCTGCAGTTCTCAGGTGAGAAGGGAAAGGCTTCCTGTGTGTCCTGG
>NW_011494885.1:610450-617033 GCF_000754665.1 Bison bison bison
TAAGAATTTTCCACAGTTTGTTGTGATCCACACAGTCAAAGGCTTTGGTGTAATCAATAAAGCAGAAGTAGATGTTTTTCTGGAATTCTCTTGATTTTTCTATGATTCAATGGATTTTGGCAATTTGATCTCTGGTTCCTCTGTCTTTTCTAAATCCTGTTTGAACATCTAGAATTTCACAGCTCACATACTATTGAAGCTGGCTTGGAGAATTTTGAGCATTACTTCACTAGCGTGTGAGATGAATGCAATTGTACGGTAGTGTGAACATTCTTTGGCATTGCCTTTCTTTGGGATGGGAATGAAAACTGACCTTTTCCAGTCCTGTGGCCACTGCTGAGTTTTCCCGGTTTGCTGGCATATTGAGTGCAGGTCAACATTATTTCCACTTAATAGATGAAAAACCCGAGACTTCCAGTGATGATAAAAAAGAAGGTACCCAAAGTCATATAACTAATAAGAGGTGGATCTAGTGTAGTCCTCGACTGTAGGAATACCTGATTTTATAGAGCCCAATGGTAGTAATAGTAATAATAGCATCTAATAGTTATCAAACATTTCTTCAGCATGTGGCATTTTACTAAGGGTTTAATTGAATAGTATGTTAAATCTTTGAAACAATGACATGAAGCAGAGACCTTTTAGTATGATTTCAGTTGAGGACTCTGAGGCTCAGTGAAGTTAAGAATCTCATGCAAGAATCTATAATCGTAAATGGTTACCTTAAAAAAGAAGAAAGATCTCAAATCAACAACCAAACATTACAACTGAAGGAACTCACAAAAGCAGAACAAACCATACCAGAAGCTAGCAGAAGGAAAGACATAATAACAGCTAGAGTGGAGATAAATAAAATAGAGAATGGAAAAGTAATAAGAGAAAAGACAATAAAACGAGAAATTGGTTCTTCAAAAAAGAATAAGAAAGGCTTCCCTGGTGGCTCAGTGGTAAAGAATTTGTCTGCCAGTTCAGGAGACATGGGTTTGACCCTTGATCTGGGAAGATCCCACACACCGCAGAGCAGCTGAGCCTGTGCTCCACAACTACTGAGCCTGTGCTCGAGAGCCAGGGAGTTGCAATTACTGAGCCCACGGGTTGCAACTACTGAAGTCCGTAGGCCCTAGAGCCCATTCTCCAGAACAAGAGAAGCCACCGCAATGAAACGCCCGTGCACCGCAACTAGAGGGTAAACCCCACTCACCACAGCTAGAGAAGAGCCAGCACAGCAGTGAAGACCCAACCCAGCAAAGTAAATAAATAATTGGGGGGAAAAGATGAACAATTCTGACAAAACTTTAACAAGACTGATCAAGAAAAACAGGGAAGATTCAGATTACTAAAATCAGCAAGGAAAGTGGGGACATTGCTACTAATTCTCAAGAAATAATGAGTTATAGGAGTATTATGAATAATTGTATGCCAACAAATTGTATAACTTCAGTAAAATGGACAAATTCCTAGAAACACAGATGCTACCAAAGTGGAATCACAAAGACTGTGACCCCATGGACTGTAGCCTGCCAGGCTCCTCTGTCCAGGGACTTCTCCAGGCAAGAATACTGGAGTGGATTGCCATGCCCTCCTCCAGGAGAATCTTCCTGACCCAGGGATTGAACCTGCATCTTTTACATTTCCTGCCTTGGCAGACAGGTTCTTTACTACTAGAGCTACCTGGGAAACTCCAGTGTTATAGAGGCCATATATTAAAACCTGCATCTAACACCATTCTAAGTGTGAAAGACTGAAAATTTTCCCTCTAAGATCAAGAACAAGATAAGGATGCCTGCTTTTGCCACTTCTATTCAAAACAATATTAAAAGTAATAGACAGGGCTTCCCTGGTGGCTCAGTGGTGAAGAGTCCATCTGCCAATGCAGGAGACATGGGTTCCACCCCAGTCTGAGAAGATCCAATATGCAATGGAGTAATTAAGCCTGTGCAAAAAAAGGCCACACAGCTACAAAGACCCAGCCCGGCCAAAAATAAATAAATAAATTATTTTAAAAATTAACTAATAAAAAAGTGCCCATTGCATTAAGAACCTATATCAGGTATCTCGTTTAATTCTAATAAAACTTTGTGAATTACAAAAAATTACTTTAAAAAAGGTAATAGACCAATTTGGTGCCAAAGAAAGAAAAAAATAAAAGACACTGAAATTGTCAATTAAGAAGCAAAATTAACTGTTTGCAGAGGATGTGGCCTTATTAACAGAAAACCCTAAAAATTTCACGAAAAACTGTTAGGTGTGATAAACAAATTTGATAGAGCTGCAGGATATGAAACCAACACATAAATGCAATTGTATTTCTATATATGAACAGCGAACAACATGAAAAGAAAAATTAAAAACTTCCCTTTATATGTTGTACGAAGGAGATAAGGCTAACACTCCGCTTGACAAAAACGGCGGAGGCCTTTGGACCTGACAATATGCATACAGTTGAGGAATTGCTACCTGAATCATAGTATCTAACCATCATTTTTATAAAAATAAATTCCAGTTATAACAGCATCAATAAGAATAAAATTTAGGAATTTTGGAGCTGACAGACTTGTACAAGAAAAACTAAAAAAAAATTTTTTTCAAAGAAAAACATAGTATAAGAAATTAAAGAAGACATGAATAAATGAAAAGTGTTCATGGACTGGAAGACTTAATATCGCTTAGATGACAATACTAACCAAGGTGTACTGGATATATGTGGGTAACGATTGCAAAACTATATGAATGGACTTAATACCACTGAGCTATAAACTTCAAAATTATTTCCATGATAAATCTTACATTTTTTTTAATTTACCATATAAAGATAGTGTACCAGAAAAAAAAAAAAAATCTTGTACAAGGTCACAGAGTAAATGCCAGCCCCAGGAATTAGAAACTTACTGTATTTTTTTTTCTGTGTGTGTGTGTGTGTGTGTGTGTGTGTGTGAGTCACCCAGTTGTGTCCAACTCTTTGCAGCCCCATGGACTGTAGCTTGCCAGGCTCCTCTGTCCATGGAATTCTCTAGGCAAGAATATTGGAGTGGGTAGTCATTCCCTTCTCCAGGGGAATCTTCCCAACTTAGGGATCAAACTCGGATCTCCTACACTGCAGGCAGATTCTTCATCCTCTGAGCCACCAGGGAAGCCCTCCACCTTTTTTTTCAGAGATGGAGCTATGAAGATTTTGCCATCTTTTTATTGTAATAGTCTCCTCACTGATACTCTGCCTGCTGTGACCTCGATCCATCGTGCACCCCGTAGGTGGAGCCACGCTCTTGGGAAGACGGAGCATGGGACAAGCGGTCACTTACCTTTCACTTTCAGCTCAAAGGTCTCACTTCTGTTGGAAGTGCCTATGTTGGAGATCTCACACTGATAATCCCCGGCATTTTCCTTCTTGATGGGGTCTATGGTGAGGTTCTTGCTGTCCTCGGACAGGAAGACGTTCTTTGCGGATTTGAGTTGCTTCTTGTTGAAGATCCACTTGACGGTGATGTCCATTTCGTTTGTGATACAGGTCATGACCACCTTGTTCTCTTTTTCTCTGACCATGGGGTCGCTGACTTGGATGGAGGGCTGCTGCAGCAGGCCTGTGGAGAGAACGGAGGAGGTGACTGACTGAGGCCAGGTCAGCGGCCGGGGGCCAAGCTCCTTCCTCAGGTGTCTTAGCCACTGCCGGGGCCCAGGGAGCTCTGTAAAGGTGACCCTGAGGAGGACCCTGAGCCTGTGAACAAGGCTGTGGGTCTCTCTTCAAGAGCGGATGTGTGAGGAGAAGGCTCCCTTTCCTCCCTCACCCAATACCTGGATGACCCTGACCTGTCCACTAGACATCTCTGTAGTGCCTACTCAATCCACGTGTACAGCATCCTCAGCCTGAAGCGAAACTTTTCCTGTGAACTTTGATGGACCCTTTCCTAGAACTTCCTCTGGTTCTAAAAAGTTTCAGGTCTCATTCGTTATATACCCTTCTGTGCATGTTACGGAAGACAGTTTTGCCACCCCTGTGTATCTGTGGGGCCGAGGGAACTTTACACAAAGCAGGAAAGGCAATTACTTCTCTTTTAAAAATTTATTACTGGCTTTCCCGGAGGCTTACAGGTAAAAGATCTGCTTGCCAATGCAGGAGACGTGGGTTAGATCCCTGGGTCGGGAAGACCCCCTGGAGAAGGCCATGGCAACCCACTCCAGTGTTCTTGCCTGGGAAATCCCATGGACAGAGGAGCCTGGCGGGTTATGGTCGATGCAGTCACAAAGAGTCAGACCTGACTGAAGAACTAAGCAACAACAACAAAATAATTTATTAGGGAATGAAGATGGCCATTCCAATCTCCTGGTCTGGATGTGTATAGTGACAGTGACCTTCTGAGCTTGGTACAATGTTGCTGGAAAGATTTCCAACCATAACCGCCCCTCATTTTCCATCACTCTGCGTCTGAGACATTAATGTGTTACTCCCATCATACGGTGATGACAGCTGAAGCTCATTCTCCTGGTGACCTGGGGAAAGTAGCTCGTGCTGGAGCCTCACAGAGGCTGCTGCTCCCAGATTTCTCAGTCCTTTACTATCACCTGGGAGGGTGCGCCTGGCCACAAGCCAGGCTGGGAACAGGGAAGTCAGTCAATTAGGGAAATATCTGTGGAAGGCTTAAGCGCAGGGGGTGGGGGCTTCCCCGATGGCTCAGCTGATAAAGAACCTGCCTGCCAATTCAGGAGACAAGAGATGTGTGTTCGATTCCTAGGTCGGGAAGATTCCCTGGAGAAGGAAATGGCAACCTGCTCCAGTATTTGTGCCTAGAGAATCCCATGGACAGAAGAGCCTGGTGGGCTGCAGTCCATAGGGTTGCAAAGAGTTAGACGTGACTGAGCGCACACGTTTGCGTCTAAGGGCAGGGAAGCTGTGCAAATCAGGGCCAGTCCTTGGCGGAATGAAGGATAAAGAAGGTGAGAGACATGGAAGGGGCAGAGACAGCGAGAAATGTCCATTTACAAGCGACTTCAAACAGCCAGAGGTGCGAGAGCCCCACCACTGCCCAGAAGCAGGATCCCTGCCCCCCACCCCTGGAAACCCTCCCACGGCGGAGCAGCCCACAGTCACCATGAGACTCGGCTCCCAGTGCGCTTTAGGGGCAGGTGGTCAGAGGATAAAACACGGCTCCCCTCCCTGGAGAGACAGGCGCAGGCATGGCCAGAGCCTCCTAGGACTCTGCATCCAGATTCCAGCGCCTGAAGAGATCACAGATCATTCATCCGTCCTTATTCCTTCCGCCCTTCCCTCCACAAAGAGACACTGAGAGCCTGTTGCCTGTCAGGCCCTGCGCTGGCTGCAGGTATAGACTGGGGAGTGAGGGACTGAGTCCTTTCCATTTCACTCCAGTGGAAGTGACGCCCAGCACCTCCAGTAACCAGCAAGTAAATGATCTCTGCTTCACTCAACGCAAGGAGCTTGTCCATCGGCTACCTAAGGAGGGGAGGCCTGGACATTCCTGTCACTGACTTGATGGTTGATGCAGGTAATTTAGTTCTAGAATACAGAGAAATAATTCTGTTTATTCAGAATTATTTCTCTGTTTCCCTGTGACACTCTCTCCCTCTGAGTTGGGGATGCCCCAAAAGAAAGGATCTGAACCAACAGCTGGCTTCTGCATTCCTAGATATTATAATAAGGCCCCTGGGATGGAGGAGAGGTGCAGCTGTGCTGCTGGCCTGACCCTGATCGGGCAGTTATGGTCTGTGTGATGAGCTCTGATTCACTGATTGTATCCCCCTGTACCTCACTTTCTTTTCCATAAAATAGGATAAATGGTAAATGATCTCTGGACTGTCGGTGTTCTGTAATGACCTTAAGTCATTTATAATTAATGATCTGAAGCTGGGCATAGTACTGTGCTAATTCGTTTCAATCCTGCCCGACTCTGTGTGATCCCATGCACTGTAGCCCACCAGGCTCCTCTGTCCATGGGGTTCTCCAGGCAAGAATACTGCAGTGAATTGCCATTTCCTTCTCCAGGGGATTTTCCCGACCCAGGGATTAGACCTGCGTCTCCTACATTGCAGCTGGTTTCTTTACCACTAGCGCTACTTGGGAAGCCCAATCATTCATAATTAATTACCTAAAGCTGAACATAGAAGAGTCGCCAAATAAACTGTTTACTATTATTTGCGTCCACAGGAGAGGGCTCCCTGGGCTGCCCACTGAGGGGTGAGGAGCTGTCGGGAGCGTCTTCTCTCTTCTGGTCCTTCTTGGGGATGCTGACCTTCCTCTGGAGTCGCCTCTGACCCCCAGGGAGTCAGCTAACGGCGTGGGGACCCAGCCTAGCCTGCTCTCCATGCTGAGTCTCAGGGGAAGGACTGGACTCTACCCCTGCTCAGATGCGGCTCTTGGGGCAGAGCCCTGGCTGGTGACCTGCTGAGAAACCTTGGCCTCAGGGATTTGGGGAATCATCCGCCCCAGTCAGCCCCGCCTGGGAGGCCAGCACCCACCAGCGGCACAGGTTCCCCATGGTCGCTGGAGCCGGGACCCTGGGACGGGGTCTGGGAGGGGCTTCCCCGTGGGCCTGGGCTTCTCTGTGAGGATCCCTCAGGCCAGGGCCCTGCT
>NW_011494885.1:617133-617481 GCF_000754665.1 Bison bison bison
GTGTCTGTTGCCTGAGCCTTGGTTCAGAACTATTCAGGTCCTTCTTGCCATTACAGGGCCTCCTCTGTCACCCTGGCTGATCTTTCTGTGGTCACTGTGATCTTTCCCATGGGTGGTTGCAGGCAGGGATGAGAGCTGGCATGGGTGCCCATAGGCCCCTAGAAGGTGGGCAGCATAATGTGGGCACATATGAGGGGCTCTGAGGGTCTGTAGAGGAGGGATCCCCTGGGGTCTAAGGCCTGATAATCCGAGGTGGAGTTGATGTAATAATAATAGATGTAAGTGCACAGTATGTAATGCGCTTGAATTATTCCAAAATCATCTCCACCCTCCGCAATTGTCTTCCAT
>NW_011494885.1:617581-619020 GCF_000754665.1 Bison bison bison
AAACCCCAACACGGGACATAATGCAGAGGGAGACGAAGGCGCCATCCGGGTCGGTCAGTCCTGTCAGTGTGAGCAGAATGCACCTCACCCAACACCCCGAGGGCAGAGAGGAAGCACTCACTGTATACTTGGAGCTGTCCAGAAGCCGAAACGTTCGTTAAATCAGCCTTGACAGTGATCACGGTGTAGGTTCCTGCGTCCTGCTTCTTGACGGACTGGATTACCAGGGAGCCATTGGGTTTTATTGTCTCTCGACCCGTGTGTGAAGGCCCAGGTGTGTGTGAATTGTTAATTATTTGGTAGGCTTCAATCGCAGCTCTTTCATCTATCCTGTTCCCTCTGAACCAGCCATAGCCGATGATCAACCCTTCCTTTTCGAGGATGTTAAAAACAGCGACCGACCCTTCTGCAGCAAGTGGGGGCACCGTGTCAACAGTGAGGCGGGCAGTGGTGGGCAGGGTCCAGAAGGATAAGAGCGAGACTAGGACGGAAGAGAGAGGAATCAGTTAATATTCTGACCTGTGTGGGGGATGGGGAAATGGTGCGCTGGGTTCTGAGCAGGTCTCTTCATCCCTCAGCCTTGGTGTGTTTTTATACCGTGTGTGTGTGTGTGTGAGTGTGCGCGCGTGCGTGTATGTATACATCCTGTTGGTTCAAGGTCAGCAGCATGACCCCCATCACTTCAGCGCCTCTGGGCTCATTTTTCCCTCTGCTTCCCCGCTGTCCCCTGGCTCACTCCCTCACTGCCCTCACACGCCTGCTCACACTCAGGGCCTCTTGGGAGATGCTCCTCCCCCCGACCAGCTGCTGTAAAGACCCTCTGTGCTCACTTGCTGACCCTTCCCGGCTCCCTTTGCTGCGTGACGCCTGTAGCACCTGCCAGCACACTTTCGATCTCTCTGCTTGTCTGTCTTCCTCCCCACAGAGTGTAAGCTCCGTGAGGGCAGGGGCTTGTCTGATTTTCTTGTACCCAAATTCCTGGTGAAGGAACCTCTACAGCCTGGTGTTTGTCAACTTTTAAGAGTTGTAGGGAAGGGTGTTGTTTAGTGTCCTGGTGTGTTCTTTCTGGAGTAACACCCAGACATAAATTGTTATTATTGTCATCAGTCTTTAACAGTTATTGCTCAGTGAAGAATAATTTCTTAAATAACTTGTAAAACCTACAGCAGTTGAGGTCTTCCCGCCCCTCACCAGCTCTAGTTCTTGGAGAGTCTCCTCTGGCTGAGCCCCCCACCCTCCCCTGCTCCCCTGTCCTCTGCCCTCAGGTCTGAACAGAAGCCCTCTGTCCCCTCTCAGAGCCCTGTCTCCCCCAGACACCAGCCAGTCTCTTGTTCTCCAGTCTCTGCCCACTCCCTGAAAATTGTCCCCTCTCACCTGCCAGGAGGAGCCTGTTCCAGGGGACATGCCTCCTGCTTGCAGGGCCTGACGGGGGCTCCATG
>NW_011494885.1:619120-619606 GCF_000754665.1 Bison bison bison
TGTGCATCAAGTCGCTGATGCCATCCAGCCATCTGATCCTCTGTTGTCCCCTTCTCCTCCTGCCCCCAATCCCTCCCAGCATCAGGGTCTTTTCCAATGAGTCAACTCTTCGCATGAGGTGGCTAAAGTATTGGAGTTTCAGCCTCAGCATCAGTCCTTCCAGTGAACACCCAGGACTGGTCTCCTTTAGGATGGACTGGTTGGATCTCCTTGCAGTGCAAGGTACTCACAAGAGTCTTCTCCAACACCACAGTTCAAAAGCATCAATTCTTCAGCACTCGGCTTTCTACACAGTCCAGCTCTCACATCTGTACATGATCACTGGAAAAACCATAGCCTTGACTATACAGACCTTTGTTGGCAAAGTAATATCTCTGCTTTTTAATATGCTATCTAGATTGGTCATAACTTTCCCTTCAAGGAGTAAGCGTCTTTTAATTTCATGGCTGCAATCACCATCTGCAGTGATTTTGGAGCCCAGAAAAA
>NW_011494885.1:619706-620817 GCF_000754665.1 Bison bison bison
ACACACACACACACACACACACACGTACACACACCCTACACACCTACACACACATTCCTACACACACACCCCCCTACACACACTCCTACACACACACTCCACACACCTATACAAACACACCTACAAACACACATCAACACACACCCCTGCACACACACCCCTACACACACACTTGTGTGGACAAGCACAAACCTGGGGTGTCCAGTTCTGGGGTCCCCACTCCTCTGGACCAGATGCACACTCAGCCTCCCCCACAGCCCTCCCTCATCCCCTTCTGGCTTTTCCCTTCAGAGCAGGAGCCTGGCAGGGGAGGTTCATCAGGAACTATTATCACAGGGACGTCATCCCCACAATGCATGGGAATCACCTGTGGAGCCTCATGAAGACTGCAAACCCCCAGGTGACACCTTTGAAATGTTTTAGCAGCTGCTCAGGTCACGCGCTTCCCCAGCCTGGCTGAGACTTCATAATATGGGGCGGGGCAGCCTCTCTCCAACTTCTGTGCACAGGGAGGGTCTGCAGATCCTATTAAAATGCAGAGCCTGACTCAGCAGGTTTGAGGTGGACCTGAGAGTCTGCATCTAACAAGCTCTCAGGTGATGCTGACCATACTGGACTGTGGGGCACACTTTCAATAGCAAGGCTGATGGTGACAAGTTAGATGAGAGGCCTCCCCCACCCAGTGTCGGCCTCTGCCGTGTTCTGGTCTGGGGTCTGTCAGCACGACACAGAGACCCCGGGATCTCCAAAATTGGTGATAATTTCTGTGGTGACATAGAAACCCAGATGGGTGCCCCAGGTCTTCCCATTGTTCTCAAACATCTGAGAAGGTTAAGGTCATAGATGACTCTGGAGGAGAGAAAGGGGTCAGCTGAGTGATGACTGGTGAGGGGACCTGACCTCCACTTTCGAGTATCACCAGCCTGGCGTCTGTCAGGAGGAGCTGCAGATTGCAGGTGAGAAGGGAAAGGTTTCCTGTGTGTCCTGGGAAGAGAGGAACCTGGCGCTGGAGAGTGGGCTGACTGTGGGCTCCCTGGTCCTCGGAGGAAGTGTTTGGGGAGACCCTCCTGCTTTGTTCTGTTGGCTGAGTCTTCACTCATAAACTGTCCAT
>NW_011494885.1:620917-621322 GCF_000754665.1 Bison bison bison
CAGAGCTACCTGAGCGGAGTCTGGCCTTCAGGTGGGCCTGGCTGGGAGGAGGAGCTGCCAGAGTCCAGTGTGGGGAACTGGGAGAGTGGAGAGGACTGTGGACGGAGTAGGTTGGTGAGGGTCAGAGGCTGCTGGGCGGTGGGAGCTGCTAAGTGGGAAGGAGGTGGGCAGCCCTGTGGAGGCTCCAGACTATGGAGGAGCTCTGCTGCCCTCTGGCGGCCACAGAGGGGAGTGTCGAAGGGAAAGTTGAGTTCAGCTCAGTTGAGTCGCTGACTCTTTGCGACCCCATGAATCGCAGCACGCCAGGCCTCCCTGTCCAGCACCAACTCCTGGAGTTCAACCAGACTCACGTCCATCGAGTCGGTGATGCCATCCAGCCATCTCATCCTCTGTCTTCCCCTTCTC
>NW_011494885.1:621422-621778 GCF_000754665.1 Bison bison bison
GTTAGAGGTAGCCCTGTCACCCTGGTTGATTTTCCTGTGGTCACTGTGACCTTTCCCATGGGTGGTGCAGGAGGGATGGTAGCTGGCATGGCAGGGTGTCCTTAGGCCCCTAGAAGGAGTGTGCGGCATAGAGCAGGCACAAAAGGAGGGGCCCCGAGGGTCTGTTTAGAGGGAAGGATGGATTTCAGGCTCCTTCTCCACCTCCTTCAGTTCAGTTCAGTTGCTCAGTCATGTCCGACTCTTTGCAACCTCATGGACTGCAGCACGCCAGGCCTCCCTGTCCATCGCCAACTCCCAGAGTTTACTCAAACTCATATCCATTGAGTCAGTGATGCCATCCAACCATCTCATCCTCT
>NW_011494885.1:621878-622190 GCF_000754665.1 Bison bison bison
AATTCTTGATTCCAGCTTGTGTTTCTTCTAGTCCAGCGTTTCTCATGATGTACTCTGCATATAAGTTAAATAAACAGGGTGACAATATACAGCCTTGACATACTCCTTTCCCAATTTGGAACCAGTCTGTTATTCCGGTTCTAACTGTTGCTTCCTGACCTGCATACAGATTTCTCAGGAGGTAGGTAAGGTGGTCTGGTATTCCCACCTCTTAAGAATTTTCCACAGTTTGTTGTGATCCACACAGTCAAAGGCTTTGGTGTAATCAATAAAGCAGAAATAGATGTTTTTCTGGAATTCTCTTGCTTTTTC
>NW_011494885.1:622290-625832 GCF_000754665.1 Bison bison bison
CTTCACAGAAGGTGGCCAAAATATTGGAGTTTCAGCTTCAGTATCAGTCCTTCCAGTGAACACTCAGGACTGATTTCCTTTAGGATGGACTGGTTGGACTTCCTTGCTGTCCAAGGGACTCTCAGGAGTCTTCTCCAACACCACAGTTCAAAAGCATCAATTCTTCGGCGCTCAGCTTTCTTTATAGTCCAACTCTCACATCCATACATGACTACTTTGATGGACCTTTGTTGGCAAAGTAATGTCTCCACCTCTTTAACCAAAGTGAAGTTCACCTGTTAATTTCTTGTATGTTCTCTGTATGACCCGATGACGCCCGCTGGAGGTCATGAGCAGACCTGGGGCCAGTGTCAGGATGTACCAGGTGTGCTAACCAGGCTCCAAAGGGTGTGAGCCAGCCCTGAGCCCTGGGCAGAGGTGGGCTCTGACCCCCAGACCTGGTCCCTGGTCACTGTGGGTCCCCAGGTTTCCTGACTTCATCCCAGCACAGGTTGAGCCCGGGGAGAGGATGGGCATTATCCAGTGTCAGGAGAACCGTCCATCCAGGTGGACATGTGCTGAGGAGGAGCTCTCAGTCCCTGAGACATCAAAGGAAGGGCTGTGGGGAGTCTCTGGGGCTTTGGGGAGAGGGTGGTGGCCTGTGGGCTGGACCCAGAAGGCCCTGTTCTTTCCCTTCTCACAGCACTGGGGCTGCACCCTAGTTCTCTGTGCCCCATCAGTGGTCTGTTCTTGGCCTCCCCACGGTGCCAAGACCTGGGGCAGCTCTATCTGGAGACTCTGTCACACAGGCTCCCCTGTCAGGGGATGGGAGACCCCCATGGGACCCCAGCCCCTCTGAGATGGAGCAACTGCAGAAGCTGGGCTCCCCTCTTCCACCCTGCTCCAAAAGTTCCCCAACTTTCCCCAGATGCCTGGGGAGGCTGAGATGTCTCCAGGGACCAGACCCAGGTGTCCCCACAGATCAGGGACCTTGGGATAAGGAGCTGCTCCCCCTTTCCCGTGAGTTCATGCTGGGGCTCCCCCCTCCGCAGGGTGACTCCCGATGGGATGGAAGATCGAGAGTCTGAGCCAGGTCATTTCTCCATGAGAAGGGGAAGGTCTCAAGCTGCCGGCCCAGGCCCTCCAGGGAGACTACAAGATTCTTCCCCAGTAGAGATGGAAAGGGGTGTGATTATCCGGGAATGAGCAGGAGTATAACTCCTCACAGTTAAGCGGATCCTGTCATCTCCCTGGGTCAGGAAGATCCCCTGGAGAAGGGAATGGCAACCCACACCAATATTCTTGCCTGGAGAATCCCATGGACAGAGGAGCCTGGAAGGCTCCAGTCC
Organism: Bison bison bison; assembly: GCF_000754665.1. Lineage (NCBI taxonomy): Eukaryota > Metazoa > Chordata > Mammalia > Artiodactyla > Bovidae > Bison > Bison bison. The sequence goes on from NW_011494885.1 coordinate 623,619, forward strand.
ATAGGGTTGCAAACAGTTGGACACGACTGAAGCGACTTAGCGCTTGGCATGTCCTCTCTCCTGATTCCCAGAGGAATCAAGTCCTGTCATGGAGTAGCAGCCGTAGACACTTGCAGTTCTCCTCCCAGGCTGATGCCAGTGCCCCTGTGTCCACAGGAAATGTTCTCTGACCTCTAGGTGTCACACTAGGGGGGGACCATTGTGGCGTCCCTCATCCATTTTATGAGTGTTTATTGATCATCTATTACTGAGTGCACACATACTGTTGAATATCTTTTCTGGCTTTCGTTTCATCCTTCCAGATGTCGTTGCTAGAGCAGAACCTTCTGTTCAGAGCTCCCTGTGGTCTCAAGTAACTGTTAATTGCTCAATTGTGTCCAGCTCTTGGCAACCCCATTGACTGCAGCCCACCAGGCTCCTCTGTCCATGGGATTCTCCAGCCAAGAACACTAGAACGGGTTGTCATTTCCTTCTCCAGGGGAATCTTCCCAATTCAGGGATTGAAACCGAGTGTCCTGCATTGCAGGCAGACTCTTTACCATCTGAGCCACCAGGGAAGCCCCTGTCTCAAGGAAATGACAAACACATTTTTAAAAAGTAATCTTATTTATTTAGCTATGGCTGTGCTAGGCGGGCTCCCTCTAGGTGTGGTGCTTGGGCTTCTCATTGTGGTGGCTTCTCTTGTTGCAGAGCATGGGCTGTAAAAAGTAGAGCCTCGGTAGTTGCAGCTTAGTTGCTCCGAGGCACGTGCCAGGGATCAAGATTGTGTCTCCTGCACCGGCAGGTGAGTTCTTTGCTACTGAGCCACCAGGGAAGCCCCGATGAACACATTTGCTGTCAGGGGCTTAATGCAGAAGTCCCTTGCCCTGGCTCCGCCCCCTGTTCTCCCAGTTGGCTCTCATAACTCTGCCTCCTATCCCTGAGTTGCCCGAGGTCTCACACAGCCTCCCTGGCACAACAGTCTGCATTCTGGGTGCTCTTGAAGCCGAGTTGACCGCAACCCAGAGCTTCAGTTGATTCTTCTAGTGCTGGGGAGAAGGTCCAGGTGACGGCATCAGGCAGTCTGTAGGAACTTGCCTCCAAGGCTTGCTGACCACCTCTTGAGGGAATTGGCGGGTTCCTCCCAGTGGCATCTTGGCAGGGGGCGCAGATCAGGTGCTGGAGGTGTTCCGGTGCCCATGAGACCTGAGGGTAGAATCACTGCCTTCCAGTAGGATTAAGCTTCAGGAGTTTCCAATGTCCCTGGACAGGGCTGGAGGTGAAGCCTATGGTGGTAATGTTTTGGACTGAGCAACTAAAAGAGCCAGAGACCCCCCTGGGCAACTGCAGGGCCCTGTATCCACTAATTAGCCTTCCAGTGAATTCAGGGGCTTCGTGGCTGAAAGCCAGCTCAGGGGGACAGTTGGGGGTGGCTTCTCTGTTCTCCTGAGGACCAGGGGAGCCCGAGCCTCAGCTTATCCTGCTGCTGGTCACAGGCAGTTGGCTCTGGGAAATGGCCCAGGAGCAACCTCCAGTTTTTTATTTGATTTTAAATGGAAATGAAAGTGAAAAGTAAAAATGTTAGTCAATCAGTCGTGTCCGACTCTTTGTGACGCTATGGACCATAGCCCTATCCATGGGTTTCTCCAGGCAAGAATACTGGAGTGGGTTGCCATTCCCTTCTCCAGGGGGTCTTCCTGACCCAGGGATCAAACTCACATCTCTTGCATTCATAAGCAGGTTCTTTACCATTAATGCCACAGGCAACCATAAACAGTGCGGTTCAGTCGCTTAGTGGTGTCCGACTCTTTGCGACCCCATGAAGTGCAGCACGCCAGGCCTCCCTGTCCGTCACCAACTCTCGGAGTTCACTCAAACTCATGTCCATCGAGTCGGTGATGCCATCCAGCCATCTCATCCTCTGTTGTCCCCTTCTCCTCCTGCCCCCAATCCCTCCCAGCATCAAAGTCTTTTCCAATGAATCAACTCTTTGCATGAGGTGGCCAAAGTATTGGAGTTTCAGCTTTAGCATCAGTCCTTCCAAAGAAATCCCAGGGCTGATCTCCTTCGGAATAGACTGGTTGGATCTCCTTGCAGTCCAAGGGACTCTCAAGAGTCTTCTCCAACACCACAGTCCAAAAGCATCAATTCTTGGCGCTCAGCCTTCTTCACAGTCCAACTCTCACATCCATACATGACCACTGGAAAAACCATGGCCTTGACTAGATGGACCTT
>NW_011494885.1:626035-629515 GCF_000754665.1 Bison bison bison
ATGATCTTCGTTTTCTGAATGTTGAGCTTTAAGCCAACTTTTTCACTCTCCTCTTTCACTTTCATCAAGAGGCTTTTTAGTTCCTCTTCACTTTCTGCCATAAGGGTGGTGTCATCTGCATATCTGAGGTTATTGATATTTCATTAACCCGCCCTAAATATGCCTCCTGAACCCGAATGTGCCCTTTGTCCAAGGTCAGCCCCAATCTCAACTCCCCAGAATCCTCTTTGCTCCTCTTCTAGCATGATCAGTCCACTAGAGGGCACTCACGCTCCGCTTTTGCCATCACCTGAGACAAATGCCCGTGTGTTCATTGCCACAACCACCAGCCCTCAAACACTCTCTAGATTTGCTCTGGGCGAAGCTCCTGGGACAGACATCAGGGTCCTCCAGGAAGAACCTCACATGGAGGAGGTGGCAGGATGGACTGACGACCTGGAACCCAGCCCAGGACCCAAGTCACTGCTGAGGGGGACGGCTCCAGGCACAGAGGGCAGTGTGGGCTGGACACGGGTGCCCAGACACCTAGGCCACCAGCGAGGGCACTGGGGGAAACAGCTGTGAACCTTCGGCTCCGTCACTCAGGATCTGTGCATGTGCCCTTGGCTAGGCTGCTGAGGAACCTTCCAGAACAGACCCTCCACAGCAGGAGACAAGTCCTCCAGGGCACTTCAGGAGCCCTCGTGCCAGGAAGAGTCAGGGGAGATGCACCCATCACTGTGCCACAGGTTCTCCCGGGGCCTGAGGGGGCAGATGGGGTCCCAGGTTCACCGTCAACCCCAGATCAGGAGCTGGGGTGCTGGGACGGGGAGGTCCTGCCAACACTTCTGAGACCATCTATCCACCACTGTTCCATCTCAGCCCTCACAGCATACTCTGAGTGAATCTGTCACTCAGACTGTCCCCGAGACATCACGTGGGTCACTCCGATCCTTTGCTTTGATCCTGATGTCTGTCTGGGTTGTGCAGGGTCCTGGAGTTTCCAGTTCCCTGATATAGTGGACGTGGTTACAGTTCATGCATGCCTTCCCTGATTAAGCAAATGAACTTTTGGAAGCCTGTGTGCCTGGCATACCAGACTCTGTGATTGTGGGGTAAACAAAATGGACACAGCCAGCTCTCAGGGAACTCACAGTATAGCTGGGGTGACAGTAAGGATCACTTCCACCCTCCTGAGGGCTTGTAGCACCAAACACCCTCCTACACTCTCCAGGCCTCACAATTGCCCAGTGATAGGCATTCCTGTCATTATGCCCATTTTATAGCTCGGAAAGTTGAGGCAGGGAGGGAGGGAGCCTCTGTCTAGTGTACCACCCCCTCACAGCCTGAGGAACCAGGTCTCCAAGGCCCATTTCCTGATCATCGTCTTGCCTCTGGGCACTCGGTCCTGTCTGTGAAACTGTGTCCTGCAGTGTTCAAGGAATGCCCTCGGGCCCCCATCTGAGGTCTGAGCCTTCCTGTGTGCGTCTGGAGCCAGCTGCACTTCTCCCCTTGGCTACTGATAACGTGTATGGGAGGGACGGTGATGAGTTTGGGGTCTCTGGGCCTGAGGGCTAAGTCAGCTTCTTTCCTGCAGAGGAAATTCCCATAGGTCTTCACTTGGGTCGACACTCCTAATCCAGCAGGGACTTCACGTGGGCCTGAGGCTGGCAGGATGTCTCGTCTGTCAGTTTCTCCAGCCTGCTGAGACTTGTAAATAACGTGACAACCTAGGGAACCCAGGTGGTAGCTCTCCTTTCTCCCAAGTGAAGGTTAAAAGTGAAAGTGTTAATCTCTCAGTCATATCCAACTCTTTTTGACCCCATGGACTGTCGCCCACCAGGCTCCTCTGTCCATGGGATTCTCCAGGCAAGAATACTGGTGTGGGTTGCCATTCCCTTCTACAGGGGATCTTCCCGACCCAGGGATTGAACTTGGGTCTTCTACACTGCAGGCAGATTCTTTACCTTCTGAGTCACCAGGGAAGCCCAAGTGAAGGTCAGGCTGTCCCAAGTCGACCCACAACCCCTTGTCCTAAGAGTAGGAGTCAGGAAACTGAGGTTGGTGGGTTGACCATGCATAGATGAGCAGACTGAGTGAAGAATCCTGGAACCTGGCTGTTTGAAGCTGTATTTCACCCCTCCTCCAGGCATGCCCCTTCCACCTACCTTTCCCTGACTCACTGCTTAACTTCCTCTCTAAACCTCTCCCCCATTACCGTCTCAAGAGTGTCAGGGACAGGAAAATCGCACTTGAACCATTTCCCACGTTGGAAACACCGAGGGCAGGAGTCGGCCACCGTCACGCAGCGAGTCTGGAGCCGGAGCAGGAACCCTGGTTCAGGACACTCACATTCTGGACTCTCCTCCAGATCCAATAGTCTCTATGCTATGTGTGACATTCTGTTGGCACATCACCCCCTTCTCTCAATGGATTATGCCCGCACCCACCCAGTGAGCCAGTCCATGGGCTCCCCACTTCTCGTGGCGGTGGGTCAGTGCACTCTTGTCCTGCTTCTTGTAGGATATCTAAGGTACCATCAGGGCCACTCCCTAACCCCACCTGTTCACCCTTGGCTTTGCCTTTTAGCCACCACGGTGGTGGCTATGGCTCTTGGACCCCTTTTGGGCCCTTTTTCAGGCCGGGGCCCCAGTGGCCAAGGCAGCTCCATTCTCTTAACTTACTTCCTGAGATCATACTCCATGTGGCCACGGGCCTGGAAGGACTGGGACTCCCTAGGATGAGTGTCCTCCTGCCCACTGGGCACCCTGGAGAACTGAAAGGCTGCCCCCGTCCAGTGTCCGGCCTGGCCTGCGTGGCAACCCGCCGAGGGTAAGTGTCCCTGGTCAGCGAGGCGCCTGCCCCCAGCAGTGCTCAGAGTTCTGGGCCCGGGGGATGAGCACCCACCCTCGCCCACAGCCTTAGTTTCTGTTTGATTCCCCCCTGTCCCCGCGGGCAGGTGGCCTGGAACAGGGCAAGGAATCCGAGGCTGGCTGGGGATCTTGGTGCCGCCGGCCACCCCTACTGCCCAGTCCCCTACAGGCTCCTTCTCTTCTCCAGGCCTCAGCTCTCTCTTCCATTAGAGGGGGCTCTGGCTCTGTGTCTGGACTGCTGGAGGATGACCTGAGCTCACCTGACGTCTGGCAGGTCTTAGTTCTTGACTGAATGAGTGACCATCCCTGGGAGGCCCTCCCCCTCTCCCTTCCTCCAAGTTCAACTCATCCGTATACCGGTACTGTCTGGGATTCTGGCTGCTGGTTTTCTTCCTGGATGTTGGTGTGACACCACCCTCATGGCAGAAAGGGAAGAAGTACTAAAGAGCCTCTTGATGAAAGTGAAAGAGGAGAGTGAAAAAGTTGGCTTAAAACTCAACATTCAGAAAACTAAGATTATGGCATCCAGTCCAATCACTTCATGGCAAATAGATGTAGGAAACAAGGGAAACAGTGAGAGACTTTATTTTTGGGAGCTCCAAAATCACTGCAGAAGGTGACTGCAGCC
>NW_011494885.1:630130-646940 GCF_000754665.1 Bison bison bison
ACAGAGTCCATCCTAAAGGAAATCAGTCCTGAATATTCATTGGAAGTACTGATGCTGAAGCTGAAACTCCAATACTATGGCTACCTGATGCGAAGAACTGACTCATTGGAAAAGACCCTGGGAAAGATTGAAGGCAGGAGGAGAAGGGGATGACAGAGGATGAGATGGTTGGATGGCATCACCGACTTGATGGACATGAGTTTGAGCAAGCTTCAGGAGTTGGTGATGGACAGGAAGCCTGGCACGCTGCAGTCCATGGGGTCGCAGAGAGTCGGACACGATTGACTGACTGAACTGTTGGTGTCCCACTGAATCCTGGCATCACTTCATAACCAGGTTGCCTCTAGAAAGCCAGCTTCATTCTGGGGGCCACTGTTCACCCCTCCTGGCTGGCAAATCGGTCTCTAAAGTAAACCCCACTTCCGAATCTGCACCAAACTCTATTACCCATTCAAGAAATGTCTTCTGCTCTGAAGTGGGTTTCTGCATGGTGGTAGGTTTGGTGTGTGTATATATATATATATATATATTTAATTAATTAATTAATTATTATGCTGGGTCTGCATTGCTATGCAGGCTTTACCCTAGTTGCAGCGAGCTGTGGTTACTCTCGAGTTGCAGTGCGAGGGTTTGTCATCATAGCAGCTTCTCTTGTTGCTGAGCATGGGCCCCATGGCGCACGGACTTCAGTAGTGGCTTCTGGGCTCTAGAGTTGCTAGTTGCGGTGCACAGGCTCAGTTGCTCCTCGACAGATGGGATCTTCCCAGACCAAGGATCAAACCCGTGTCTCCTGCATTGGCAGGTGGATTCTTAACCACTGGACCAGCAGGGAAGCCCTGGTTTGGTTTTGCTAGAAATCTTCATGGTAAAGACCCCGGCTGGCCTTTGGCTCCCTGGGCTGGAGCTGTGTGCTGAGCCCGCAGGGTCCGACTCTCGCCATCTTTCTCAGGACATAAGTTTAGTCTGGGCCAGTGGTCCATTTTTGGGTTGAGGTCTAGGCTGGGCCAAAGGTGGTTGATCCGGCTTCTTGTGGGGCTACAAGAGGCTCTATAGGACCAGGTTCTGACTGGGGTCCAGATCCCTGTCTCAGTTCTGGGTCCTGTTGAGTTCTAGATTCTTTTCCTGGCTCAGGTCTGTGCTGTGAGGCAGCTTCCTGTTTGCTGAAGGGCACCCTTTGGATGGGGGGCAGAGGCCTGTGGGGCACAAAATTCCTGGTGCAGAGTGGATTTTTGTTGTGCTCGAGGTTCCTGCTGGGCTTCAGCTTGGTGATGGGCAAGGGGCTCCTGCTGAGTGAGGGTCTTTGCTGTGCAGTGGGCTATTGGATCCCTGTCTATTGGGGCCCTGCTGATCCTCAGATGCTGGCTGGTCTGGATGTTTTTTCTGGTGCAGGCTTCCCTGGTGGCTCAGAGGTTAAAGCGTCTGCCTCCAATGCGGGAGACCCGGGTTCAATCCCTGGGTCGGGAAGATCCCCTGGAGAAGGAAATGGTAACCCACTCCAGTATTCTTGCCTGGAGAATCCCATGGATGGAGAAGCCTGGTAGGCTACAGTCCACAGGGTCGCAAACAGTTGGACACGACTGAGCGACTTCACTCACTCACCAGCTGGGTTATAGTTGTCTGGTGTGGCTTTGATTCTCTAACAGGCTTAAATACCAACTTAGAACCTGGCTCTACTGTGCTTTTCTCCTCAAGGGAGATATATTTTTTTTAAATAATTTTATTTATTTATTTTTGGCTGTGCTGAGTCTTCGCTGCCGCACGGGTTTTTCTCAAGTTGTGGTGAGCAGGGGCTGCTCCCTAGTTGCAGTGGCTTCTCTTGCTGAGGAGCACGGGCTCTAGGGCGCTCCGGCTTCAGTAGTTCCAGCACGAGGGCTCAGTAGTTGCAGCTCCTAGGCTCTGGAGCACAGGCTTGGTAGTGGTGATGCACGGGGTTTAGCTGCTTAGCGGCATGTGGGATCTTCCCGGACCAGGGATCAAACCTGTGTCTCCTGCATTGGCAAGTGGATTCTTTACCCCTGAGCCACCAAGGAAGCCCTTGTGGGAGATAATGATCTCCCTGGCTTCATCCCCCTGGGTCCCCACAGACCTCCTTTGTCACAGATGCCTTGTGGGTTACTCATGATGGCTCTCCCACCACCTTGGGTTCCACTCCTTCAACCTGGCATCCCTGGTCTTCCTTTCAGAGGCGGTTGGCAAGTGGGCTGAGCACCGCTGGCTCCCCGCCCCTGTGCCGAGAGAAGCACTGGTGTCTCTTGCTGTAGGAGGAAGGGTGGGGACAGAAGGAAGCTGGGTGTCCATCACCCTCCCACCAGAGGGTTATGTCTTGAAGGGGCCCCATTCCACTCCCCGCTCAGATAAAATATTTCTTCTCATGAAGGCAGCATCCCAGCTGAGTCCTCTGTTTCATCCAGATGACAGCAGCTAGACTCTGGAGGAATGTTCCTTTTCTTTCTCGATTTAAAAAAAAATTTACTTGGCTGCACTGGGTCTCAGTTGTAGCACGTGGGATCTTCCTGTTGACATCTTCCTGTCGGCAGGATCTTTAGTTTCAGCATGCAAACTCCCAGTTGCAGCATGTAGGATCTAGTTCCCTGACCAGGTACGGAACTCGGGGCCCCCTGCATCAGGAGTGTGGCGTCTTGACCACTGGACTTCTAGGGAAGTCTCGACTGTTCCTTTTCTTACTTCTCCGTCTGATGTTTGAGGAAAGGGTCAGAGAGGGAAGCGGGATCTACCCTGTTGTAACTTTCCCCTCTTTATTTATTCTTTCTAATGGTTCCCACTTTAATTTCCTTATATTATTGTTCTGATCATTTTATTCCCGTGTTAAAAAAGAAAAAAAAAGATATCTTCCCATTTTTGCAGCTGGAAAGCCCTTTTCAGTGGCATTTGAGATCTTCCACACTGTCTCTCCCAGGTGGCTCAGTGGTAAAGAATTCACTTTATATGCAGGAGACACAGGAGATGCTGGTTCGATTCCCTGCGTCGGGAAGATCCCTTGGAGGAGGGCATGGCAATCCACTCCTGTATTCTTGCCTGGAGAATCCCATGGACAGCGGAGCCCAGCAGGTTATAGTCTGTAAGGTCACAAAGAGTCCGTCGTGACTGAGCAACTGAGCACTCTGCTTGAGCCCTGCCTCTGCAAGTATGTCTGCTGTAGTTGCCTGGAAACTCACAGAGTCCGGTGACCATTCATGATGGTGACGGTGGTGATAATCACAAATACTGGGGAGGCATATTATGTGCTAGGAAATGGTGCCAGGCTCTTTTTAAACTTACATGATCATTAGTAAGACGATGTCTGATTCATTGCTCTCACTGCTTTTCTTTGCCCTACCTAGCTCTTGCCTCAGGAAGGTTTGCTGGATGAGGAAAAGTAAAAATTTGAGCAGCGGAGACAGACTGAAGGCGGTGCTGGATAGAGGTGTGCATATAATCTGGGAACGGTTTGGAATGAACAGGGTTAAGTGGGTCATCGGGATTGAAAGTGCATTTCAAGACCCCGTTTCAAAATGATTTTGATTTATTACATTTAAGTATATTTATTGATTTTGTTTGCTATTTTCCTGCTTGTGTTTACAGTCGGGAGGACCACCTAGGTACTCAGAAATTCTTGGTTTCTTTCAGGTAAGTAAGCGTAAGGCTGTGTGAAGGGGCAGCCCCAGGAAAAGACTGACAAGTGAAGAAGGCACTGGAGGGGGCAGTAATCTCAGGGGAAATGCTTTGGGGATGATTTAGGGAGTGGGGACAGGAATGGGGGAACGTGAGATGGGAGAAGAGCTGCCTCTAGGTGCACTCGCGGCTTTGTTGACTGAGAATGTTTCATCTGGAGGGTGGGGTCTCAGAGCACCTATAAGGGCAGAGCAAAGCTTTCTAGCAGACATCGTGTGAGAAACTGCTGGCAGGCTCTGGAGGGCTTGTTTGACTTCCTGTGATGTCTCTGGTGTCCTAGGGTGAAGAGGAAAGGGAGACACTGCAGTTAAAAACATTCTTAGAATTTAAATTTTCTTATGAGAGCTTTTAAAATGTTACCAGTGAGACTCATCCCGGGGAGGGGGGTGGAATTTTAAATGAAAAAATATCTACAAGGAGATAAAGGATGCCCCAACCCTGTCTTCCACTCCTGATTCTGGTGAGCAGACTGTTGTTACTAGTTTGCGGCATAGTTTTCCATACCTTTTGTATATAAACATAATTGTTGTTGTTGTTTAGTCGCTAAGTGGCATCTCTTTGCCACCCCATAGCCCGCCAGACTCCTCTATCTGTGGGATTTCTCAGGCAAGAATGCTGGAATGAGTTGCCATTTCTTTCTCCAGGGATCATCCCATTCTTGATCATATAATATCATAATAATGCCACAATATCCATCAGTTTAACACTTGCCAGTATACTTTTTATAAGACATTTAATTATACCTAGACTAGGGAGGAATCCCATTGTTTGACACTGATACTGGTGGTGTTATCAGAGATCAGTGGCCAGGTCCCCAACAGCCCCATCTCCCTCCACTTTGATAAGCAATGGCATTCTATCATCAGAGGCTTTGGCGAGCCATCTCTAGTATTAGGGGAATTGTGTTTTGCTTTTCCTGCTCTTCCTGTTTCCCCACACGTTGACCTTGAGTGGGATGAGCTGAGATGCGTGCTAATCCTGATCTTCATTTAATCTCTCTTGTCTCTTAACCTCTGCTTCGTCCCTAGCTGGGGCTTCCCTGGTGGCTCAGATGGTAAAGAATCCATCTGCAGTGCAGGAGACCCAGGTTTGATCCCTGGGTCAAGAAGAACCCCTGGGGAAGGAAATGACAACCCACTCCAGGATTCTTGCCTGGAAAATCCCAAGGACAGAGGAGCCTGGAGGGCTACAGTCCATGGGGCCTAAAAGAGTCAGACATGACTGAGTGACTGACACTTTCATTCTCATCCCTACTTGATTCCACAGAGCAACTCTGGTTTAAGGAGGGTCATTCTTTGACAACTTACTGGTTTTCTTCATCCTGCCCTTGAAACGATCACAGGGACACGGCTTTGTCAGCCTGGGCGCTGCCATGAGCGTTCTTCTGGGGGCTCTCAGGAACCAATCTGAAATAAGGGGGTTGCTGCTTAGGACGGTTCATGTGTTGGAGGGCCAGGACTTGACTTACCATCTCCCTTGCCTCCCAGTTGTTTTTCATATGCAGTGGGAAAGGGTCAACACAGAACAGTCATATGACCACCAGGGTCTCTAAGTTGTTTTGCTGACCTGTATGGACAAGAATGGGCTTCCCCGATAGCTCAGTTGGTAAAGAATCCACCTGCAATGCAGGAGACCCTGGTTCAATTCCTGGGTTGGGAAGATCCGCTGGAGAAGGGAAAGGCTATCCACTCCAGTATTCTGGCCTGGGGAATTCTCTGGACTGTACAGTCCATGGAGTCGCAAAAAGCCAGACATGACTGAGCGTGTTTCACTTTCAAGGGCAAGAATTTGGTGGCAGGTTTGGAGGAAGCATCAGAGTGTCATTAAGGAGACCAAAAAAATGAGCAATGAGTGGCAGGGAGGTTCGAGAGGGAGGGGACATATATACACATAGGCCTGATACACGTTGTTGTGTGGCGGAAACCAACACAATATTGTAAAGCAATGATCCTCGAATTAAACATAAATTTCAAAAAACGAGGAATAAGAGGTGTCTGCCTTTCAGTGGCTGCTTTACTTCGACTAAGCCATTTTGCCCCTCTGATTTCTGTCTTGCCTGTGAGTAAAATAAGGCTGAGAATGGGGTCCAGTAAGGTCTTGGAAGGCAGCCCTGGGCTGTCGGGGTAAAGGGCAAGGGAGAGGGGGCTAGCCAGACCTTCAGCCAGCTCCCCTGGACCCTGGAGGAGTCTGGCTCTTATATGAGACTCAGGAAGAAATGAGTGGTGGGCTGGGGGAGAGGGCAGGGGGCAAGGACAGCTCAAGTAACATCTGCTCTGCTCTCAGAGGGATTCAGGAGAGCAAGTGGGGATCTCCACGGCGCACTGTTGTCGATATTTGTGTTGCTGACCTTGGCATTCACATTCTTGGCCTCCTTCTCGGAGCCACCTCCCAGAAGCCTGGCGTTGGTCCCTCTGGCCTCTCGCGACCCCTGTAGGAAGGAAACTGGTCACTTCCAGGCACTGGAAGGGGAAGGCGCCAAGAGACTTGATCCCTGATCACTGTGCCTCTGGGTCAGCATAGCTCCATTGCTCTTCCTTCTTACTCAGGGGTCTAGGGTACTTCAAGAGAGGAGTATTTTCTATGTATAAGGAATTGAAGTGTAAAATCTGGCCTAGAGAAAAGCTTAGCTGGAGGTAGGCAGAGAAAGAACAGCTTCTGGATAGAAGAGAGGACAAAAGGTCGGGGTGTTGATAAGACCTGACAACCTCCCCATTAAGGTCCCTGCCCTGCACTCATTATAATCCTCCTGACTCAAGAAATAAGAGCAAAGAGTAGATTATTCCATAAACCAGCCAGGAACTTCACCTGGCCTCTGTGTTTGCTTGTGTTTGAATCCATAGTCCCAGTTTAACTATTAATATAAGAGGATGGTATTTATCTTTGTCCCTCTGGAACAAATCCATTTCTCCTTTTGTCTCTATTCAAGTCTGCCTTGTTGCCTGATGCTCTCTGATTTCCGTTTTGTGTTTCTTGATATCATTACCAAGCTGTTGTTATAGCATTGCACTAATTAAGTGAATCACCATCTCTTTTATTTTGAGGTGAGAACACTGAGGCCCAGAGACAGTTAATGCAATGCCCAAGTTCACAGGTGACTCATCAGGAGCTAAAACCTAGGTCCAAGGCTCTTAGCCTATTATTCTGTCTTCAAACCTACATGACCTAATGTCATGGGAGCTATTTATCGTAAGTAATTTTCTAATTAGTAGGCAATCTTATAAGGAATTACTCTGTTATTGTCATTTATTTCCTAACTTTGTCATTGCTTCTCAGTTATTTATTTTTCCATGAGAAGCATATTAAGCAGGTATGTGGTTATTGTAAGAGATAAAGCAAGATCAGGTTTTGTTTGGAGATTTCTGGGCAGGAGGATTGTGTAGTGTTATTTCTGCTCACCAGACTTGGTCCGACATTGCAGCTACCCTTGCCTGGGAAATGGGAATTGAGCCTGTAAATGCACCCCTGGTGGCCCCAGTGAGCTTTCCCCATCTCATTGCCCTTGTGCCTTTGTAGCTACTTGAGAATGAAATTTTACTCACTCGATTTACTGAACACTGAGTAAGTTCACATTATCCATCGTTTACTCTTCACAACAGTTATACATGCTAAGTGGTATTTCACTCATTTCAAAATGAGGCTTAAAAAAGTTAAGCATCTTGTCCAGGCTTCCAAGAGGCTTCCCAGGTGGTGCAGTGGTCAAAGAATCCACCAGCCAAGCAGGAGACGTGGGTTTGATCCCTGAGTGGGGAAGATCCCCTGGAGAAGGAAATGGCAATCCACTCCAGTATTCTTGCCTGGAGAATGCCATGGACAGAGGAGCCTGATGGGCTGTAGTCCATGGGGTCACAAAGAGTCGGACATGACTGAGCGCGCGCACACACACACCCCCCGCCAGGAGCCAAGATTTGGATCACGGTCGATCCCCTGAATTCAAGTCTGAGTCTAAAGGTCTGGGTGGGTCTAAATGTGTCACCGTGTTTGAGAATTATTGGTAAAGCAGTGGCTCCCCTGGGGAGTGGGTCCCCCTCCAGGGGATGTTTGGCCATGTCTGGAGATATTTTTGGCTGTATTAACGGGGTAGGGGCAGGAAGAGGCTGCTGTTGGCTTCTAGAGGGTAGAGGCCACTCGGACGTTGCTAAACAGATTAGAAAGAACATAGAAGTGCACCCTACCCCCCTTGCAAGAATTATTAATCTCTAATGTCAACAGAGCTGCTATGAAACCAAGGTGTCCAGTCTCCAAAGGGGAACATTTTGAACTTAGAAACCTGAGGATTTATTCTTCCACTTAGATATGTTTACCTAGCACCTTGCCGGGTCACAGGAGGGACATGGAAACAAGACACCAGGGTGTGCCAGTGGCGAGGTTACAGCGCAGAAGGGCAGTGGTTGGGGTAGGAGACGCACCAACACTCAAGGTGGAATGTGGATCGTGCAGAGAGAGTGCAGTCGGGGCCAAGCTTGTGCAGGGGAGGGAGGAGGCTCATGTCTGCCTCTGGGTCACATCAGGGCAGCGGTGGGAGCAGAACCGAGCTGGTGGGAAGACACAAGAGCAGCTGGGGAGCAGCCGAGGTTCCGAGATTCTGGCTGAGAGGAACACGGGCCCTTGTTAGTGCGGGGTGTGGGGGGATGGCCGGGAAAGGCGGCTGTAACTGAAGCTTGGAGTCCAGGCAGAGGTCTCCAGCCTGGGGGCTCGTCACAGCGGTGGAAAAGACTTCCCTCCCAGAATGCAGGTCTAGGGCCTCCCCCGCCGGGCCATGGGGCTCAGCGGCTTCCCCACAGAAGTGTATAAGGGAGAAGATGCTGGAAATGGGTGCAGGAGGGTAGACTTCTGATTTTAGGACCCACTTGATGCTGAGTGTGTAACAAAGCTACTTCACCTCTAAGTAGCGCTTGGGGAGATGGTCACTTAGAGTGGGAACGTAGGTGGGGAGGGGGCCCCGTCTGCACAGTTGTTCTGCTAAGAACTGGGCCACTCCGGCTATAGGGAACAGTGGGGTGGATTCGGAGCTCCTAAACCAGGATCTGCTTCCTAAAGGTGAGCTGTTTGAACAGGGCCTGTGTCAGTCTTGCCCCCCGCCAGGCCACAGGCGTAAGGCCATGTACCAAGAACACAGAAGCAGAGCTGAGAACCAAAGTCGCCTCCAAAGCTGACTGAGCCCCTTTGTAACTGTTGCCTGGAGAGTCCCATGGACAGAGGAACCTGGCGGGCTACAGTCCATAGGTCACAAAGAGTCTGACGTGGCTGACTGAAGTGACACGCACACACGCATGTAATCATTGCCAAAAGCCCATGATCATCACTAACAGGTTTCCTGACTCCAAATTAGGCAAAGATGCCCACTCCAGTAAACACCCTATAAAGCCCCAACCAGTCCCCTAACGCCAGCCTTCCAGCAGGAATTGTCTTTGTCTTGAGGCTATAAAAATTGGCTATTAACCCACGAACACTATCGACTCTCCCTGGCCTGTCAGGAGTTGTCGGCCCGCTGTGCTTGCAGGGCCCACGTTATCTCTGCTCTTTGTTCTTAATAAGCTCACTCCCTTCTGCAGTGCTCTGTGTCTGGAAATTCTTTTCCAATCAGCACTCGGATTGCCCCAACAGCTCGGTGTGGTCACAGCTTCAAACATGGGTACTACCTGGTGATGTGATTTTCCGGTTTATCAACTTACCATGAAATAGCATTAAGAACTGTTGGGGCACGTCTAGTGTACTAGGAAAAATATAATCGAGGATGACTGACTGGATGCACACTTGCCTTCAACACCCTCTCTGCACGGCCTCCAGGCCCGGCCCCCAGGACACTCAATACCCCCAAACAGGGACTGGGGGAGAGGTAAGGTCCTCTCCCGCCAGGTACCCTTGCAGACACTCCATACACATGGGCTCCTTTAACTTCACGACACTCTTAGGATTTACATTCTGTTCATTCATTTTTGTAAATAAAGAAACAGGCGCCCAGACAGGCTAACTCACTGCTAAACCCCGTAGCCTGCAGGGGCTACATTTTACCGCGTGTGCAGTCATGCTCTTTCCTGTTTTGCCACGTTTCTCCCCTCTTTTTATCTTTCATAGAAAGTGGACTTTTTTTTTACCTGTGTGTGAGCTGCTGGAGACCACAGACATCAGCATTAGTGGCAGCAACAGGAGGAGGGAAGAGATCAGAACCTTCATTTCACCTGTCGATGCTGCTGCGCGTCGACTCTTCAGCAGCTCCCAGTGAGAGGGTCTCCACTGCTCCTGGCGGCTCAGGCTGTTCGTGGTATGTGGCTCGGGTGGGGGGGTGGATCTGCACTTTACTCCCAGGCCAGCATTCTCATTAGAGGGCGGGAAGGGCCGAGTGGCGCTGGCCTTGTTAGGTAACAGGTTGGACCATGTGTTTTATGGGAATCTGGGAGGCAAAACTGGCCAAACAAATGAAGCCTTTATAGGAACATGAGAGGGTGACTGGTAACCTGGCCGCTGTACTCGTCCCCTCCCTCCCTCCTGCCTCCCCACCCTGCAATGTGCTATGATTTCTTCTTTTGGCTTGTTTGAATTTCCTTATACGTTTGAGTAACGTTTTCTAGCTCAGTGTCTGGCAGGAAAAGTGAGGGCTAAGGGTTGGCAAAGAGGGTGACACGGCCTGTCTCCCCTCTGTCCTCCCCGCTCCCAGCCTCGGCACAGTATCAGATGTTGCCATGTCCCCCACTGTGGACAGCGTCTTCCACATCTGTGGCCATGTAAGGAGGGAGGCAGAGAGGATGGAGGAGAGGCTCTTCTCCCTTGCCGAAACCCTGCCCTGGGGCACTGGGTCAAAGCAGGCCTCCTTGTTGTTGGTCAGGCTGGTGGCCGTGGCCTCGTTGTTCAGTTGCTTAGTCATATCCAACTGTCTGTGATCCCATGGCCTGCAGCATGCCAGGCTTCCCAGTCCATCACTAACTCCTGGAGCTTGCTCAAACTCATGTCCATCGAGTCGGTGATGCCATCTAACCAACTCATCCTCTATCGTCCCCTTCTCCTCCTGCCTTCAATCTTTCCCAACATCAGGGTCTTTTCCAGTGAGTCAGCTCTTTGCACCAGGTGGCCAAAGTATTGGAACTTTGTGGTATATGGCCTCATGGCTCCTGCCTAGGGGAGAGGGACATGGGTTGGCGGAAGACCCTCAAGGCTTCAGGTCCAAGAGGATTTGAGAAGCAAAAGACACAGTAGGGACAGTGTCTGCCCAGGCTGTTGGGGCTCCTGGTATGGATCTTGTTTGAAATCAGTCCAAGATGAAAGAGAGAGGTGATACTTCTTGGAGCAAACATCAAGGGTCCAGAAGGGCAGCACTTACTGACGTGACTCATTCCAGAGACTTCAGGAACTGGGCTCAAAAATAGAAGAGAGGCTGGTCTTAAGGGCTGAGAGATGTTTGTGGGGCTAAAAGAAAGAAAATAAGTGCTTAGTCATGTCTGACTCTTTGCGACACTTTGGACTGTAGCCCACCAGGCTCCTCTGTCCATGGGGTTTTCCAGGCAAGAATACTGGAGCAGGTTGCCATTTCTTCCTCCAGGGGATCTTCCTGACCCAGGGATTGAACCTGAGTCTCCTGTGTCTCTTGTATTGCAAGTGGATTCTTTACCTGCTGAGCCATTGAAGAAGCCCTTGTGAGGCTGAGGGGAAGGTTAAAAAGGAAGTCCTCCCTGTTCCTCCAGGCAAGTGTGAGAGAAGGTGATGTGACTTTGTTCTAGTCAAGAGGAGGGAAGAGGCCAGGCATGGCTTCTGTTTGCGCATTCCTACCCTATCAATTTCAGATTATTTTCACCTGTGGACCTGGTGGAGCCTTGGTTGTAGACTTTGCTACAAAGTTGATGAGCATCTGCAGCTGCCTGGCACTTCACTGGACAGTGGAGATTGTCCTTGAGTTGAAGGTTCCGTCTGAGCTTGGTCTAATGTGTAAAGTACTAATGTGGCTCCTCCCTGGAAAATTATTATTTAAAAAAATTTTTTTATTCATTTACTTATGGTTGCCCTGAGTTGTTGCTTTGCACAGGCTTTCTCTAGTTGCCGTGAGTGGGGGCTACTCTTCATTGTGGTGTTTCTCATCATGGTGGCTTTTCTAGTTGTGGACATGGGCTCTAGACACACGGGCTCATGAGTTGTGGCACCCTGGCTTAGTTACTCTATAGCATGTGGAGTCTTCCCGGACCAGGGATCGATCCCATGTCCCTCGTTTTGGCAGGTGGATTCTTATCCACTGAGCCACTACTCCCTGGAAATTTCTAACCATGGTCTCAGTCCTCAGGACGCTCAAGTTTAACCAGGGAGCTGACACACACTTCATAAAACCTAGGGATATTATGCAATCAAACTTCAGAAGTGGCAGCAGTTCACTGTGGACGGTGAGTAGCTCAAAAAACTTGGGGTTCAGTGGAACTTGGGCTGGGTCTGGAGGGTGGGGTAGGGTTTCTGTTGATGGAGGGCAAGGAGGAGGGCAGGACCGAGAAGGAGCACAGAGCTGACTGGGTGGGGATTTTTGAGGCAGGGCTGTTAATTGTTCACTTGTAAGTTCCTAAACTTATGTAGGGCCTGGCACTTTGTGGGTGCTCTACAAATATTTGTTGAATTGACTGATATTTTTGTAAGCCTTTATCTAGACATGGTATGTTAGAAAGCATGTGACAGTGCAGTCCATTATCGGTAAAACATTTTTCTGATAGAAGGTCACGCACACACGTGGAGCCTGAGGTGGTATTTTACTTCCCCATCGAGTCCTCCTCCAGTCTGCCCCAAGGCTGCTAATCAGGGGGTTCCTCCCCGCAGCTTCCTCCAGGTCCCCTCAGTCTGTTCACCCCCATCATCTCCCCAAGTCCTGGCTCCCTAGCGGTTCACTCCATCTAATCTTCCCCTCTATGGACTTGAAAAGGGATGTTGGGTCCTGTTTCCCATGGGAGAGGACTTTGGGTCTCTCAACTGCATTGATGTAAGACACTCCCGAGACAGACTTTTCTCTTGTTAATACAGACAGCCACTTAGGGCTTCCCAGGTGGCGCTAGTGGTAAAGAATCCACCTGCCAATGCAGGAAACGCAAAAGACATAGGTTCGCTCTTTGGGTCAGGAAGATCCCCTGGAGTAGGCAAAACCCTCTCCAGTATTCTCGCCTGAAAAATCCCACGGTCAGAGGAGCCTGGGGAGCTGCAGTCCATCGGGTCATAAAGAGTCAGACACGACTGAGCACGCACACTTAGAGCTCATCCCGAGAGCTTCAGTTATGTCAAGCACAATGTTTGTGTCTTACAAAGGTCTCCTTCCAGGAAGGAGGTGAGGGGAAAGTGGGAGAAATAACCATTTTCTACTGTTATTTCGTTTCCACACTCTTCAGTATACTTAGTGTGTGTGTGTGTGTGTGAGTGGGTGTGTGCGTGTGTGTGTGTGTGCGTGTGTGTGTGTGCTCAGCCGTGTCTGACTCTTTGCCACCCTATAGACTGTAGCCCGCCAGGCTTCTCTGTCCATGTACAGTGCACTTAGACATTCAAAAATGCTTGTTGATTGTATCATACCCATGCTTCCTGTTGCTCTAAGAAGAGTCATTTATTCACACACACAGTCAGTGACACAAGAGATGTAGGAGGAGGGCATGGCAACCCTCTCCAGTATTCTTGCCTGGAGAATCCTATGGACAGAGGAGCCTGGTGAGCTACGGTCCATAGGGTTGCAGAGAGTTGGACAGGACTGAAGTGACTTAGCACGCACAGTCAGGGAGCATCGGAGTCCCCAGTGTATTTGGGTGGTGGCTTCTGAGAAGAAGAAGGTGTGACGTTTCTCTGAAGGGCTCTCACCCCACACATAGACCTGTGGAGGGTTAGTCCAACTGCTCCGTAATTTGTTCAAGGTCACAGTCAGTTTGCCAGTGAAGTTTGCCAGTCCAAGCCAGAGAAGAACTCCAGTTCCCTGACTTGCTGGAATTGCCTTAGTGGGCAGCTGCCTGGCTGCTGTGTGCGCCAGTGTGGTGGGTGGGGGGGCCCACCAATACCCTGCATTATCCAGAGGTAAATGTCTGGTTGAATCGTGACTGCAAAAATCTGGGACACTTGCATTCTCTCTCTTTTTCGCTTTGAACTTGGAATGAGGAAAACGAGAGCCTAGAAAACCCGGAGTGGATGGTTTTCTTGGGGGGCTGATCAGTTGTGCCCAGACGCCCGTGTTTACCTCTTATCAACATGTTTCTCACGAGACTGCAGTGCTCTGATGCTTGGTTGGATTCTCTCCCTCAGTAAGGGCAGGGACCAGGTCTGATTCATCCTTGTGTCTCTAGCGCAATGCAGGCTCTAATAGATATTTCTTTAAAAAAAAATTTTTTTTTATTTTAATTGGAGGATAATTACAATATTGTGATGGTTTTTGCCATACATCAGTATGAATCGGCCATAGGTACACATATGTCCCCCCACCCCCATTCTGAAAGCCCCTCCCACCTCCCTCCCTACCCTCCAGGTTGTCACAGAGCACCAGCTTTGGGTGCCCTGCTCCATACATCAAACTTGGGCTGGTTATCTATTTTACATATGGTAATGTATATGTTTCAAAGCTATTCTCTCAAATCATCCCACCCTCTCCTTCTCCCACTGAGTCCAAAGGTCTGTTCTTTACATATGTGTCTCCTTTGCTACCTTGCACGTAGGATTGTCGGTACTGTCTTTCTAGATTCCACATATATGCGTTAATACACGATATTTGTCTTTCTCTTTCTGACTTATTTCACTAAATATTTCTTAAAAACAAAACAACAGGGTTTCCCTGGAGGTTCAGTGGTAATGATAACCTAGAGATGTGGAGGAGGGAGGGAGGTTTCAGAGGGAGGGGGACATGTGTTTGCCTGTGGCTGATTCATGGTGATGTATGGCAGAAATCATCACAATATTGAAAAGTAATTATCTTCCAATGAAAACAAAAAAAAAAAAATCTGCCTGCCAGTGCTGGAGACATGGGTTCTATCCCTGGCCCGGGAAGATCCCACATGCCGTGGAACAACTAAGCCCGTGAACCACAACTCCTGAACCTGTGCTCTACAATCCAGGATCAACAACTACTGAGCCCACACACTGCAACTGCTGAAGCCGGAGCGCCCCAGGGCCCGTGCTCCAGAGCAAGAGAAGCCACGGCAATGAGAAGCCTGTGCCCTGCAACTAGAGAGTAGCCCCCGATCACCACAACCAGAGAAAAGCCCGTGCAATAGTGAAGACCCAGCACAGACCGTAAGTAAAACAACAAAAAGTATACACATCCACAGATATGGAGTGACTGGGGCAGAAGCATAAGTCGAGACTCCAATCTCCTTGTATGAACTGAGGTGGAATTTGGCTTCTAGATACAGGGGAAGTGCTCAGCATGAGGACGTGGCTCATCCTATGGCTCTGCAGCTGTGCTTGGAACGCTCCCAGGATTGGAGTCTCTGCTCTGGTTGACATACTTCACTTACCTGTCAGAAAGTGACCGGAAAGTGTCGGGGAGCTTCAGAATACGTCATTTTGGAAATGGCTCAGGGAAGACGTAGGGGGTGCATGGTGGTTCTTTACAAGTATTTGAAGGTCTGTTGTGTGAAAAGGGTTGAGACTTGTTTCCATGCCTACAGAGAGTAACAGGAGGCTTGGCGAGTCTGCACCAGACACATTTTGGCTCAGGATGAAAAAGAACTGTCAGATGAAAGTACGTTTCTTTGGAAAGCTCCAAGTTTACTGGCAGAGTTCAGGCAGGAGCAGGGTGTCTGAAAATAACTGTCACAGTGACTTATTGTTTCTTGAAGATTCCAAGAGTAGAGCTTGGCTTGGAACCCAGGATTCCATTAATACCACATTTTATTAGGTATTGTAAAATCTGCCCTTTGAAAAGTGACATTACTCTATGAGGTCAGCCCAGGTCTCTGTGACTCTCGCTTCCAGTCAGTTTGGGTGGTTGTGATGCTCTTACCTACGCTGAGACTTGGACTTCACCCGCTCCGCCAACCTCCCGCCTCCTTTATAGCTGCTGCTGCTGCTGCTAAGTCGCTTCAGTCGTGTCCGACTCTGTGCGGCCCCATAGATGGCAGCCCACCAGGCTCCTCCGTCCATGGGATTCTCCAGGCAAGATTAGTGGAGTGGGGTGCCTTTATAGCTGAGAACGGTCAAAATCAAGTGTATTTATTGCATGTTCATACCCACAAGGTGGCAGCACTGCCCCACCTGTGTTTCCAACCACTTTATTCTGTTAGTCGCTCAGTCGTGTAACTCTCTGCAATCCCCTGGACTGTAGCCCACCAGGCTCCTCTGTCCGTGGGGATTCTCCCGGCAAGAGTACTGGAGTGGGTTGCCCTGCCCTCCTCCAGGGGATCCTCCAGACCCAAGGATCGAAGCCGCGTCTCTTGCACTCCAGGCAGATTCTTACTGTCTAACCATTACAAAGGCTCCACTCTATTCTGGGATGTGGCCAAATCTGAGAGCTCTGATTTGGATTAGAAAACGGGCACAAGTGAAATGACTCAGTTCAGTTCAGTCGCTCAGTCACGTCCGACTCTTTGCAACCCCATGAATCGCAGCACGCCAGGCCTCCCTGTCCATCACCAACTCCCGGAGTTCACCCAGACTCACATCCATCGAGTCAGTGATGCCATCCAGCCATCTCATCCTCTGTCGTCCCTTTCTCCTCCTGCCCCCAATCCCTCTCAGCATCAGAGTCTTTTCTAATGAGTCAATTCTTCACATGAGGTGGCCAAAGTACTGGAGTTTCAGCTTTAGCATCATTCCTTCCAAAGAAATCCCAGGGCTGATCTCCTTTAGAATGGACTGGTTGGATCTCCTTGCAGTCCAAGGGACCCTCAAGAGTCTTCTCCAACACCACAGTTCAAAAGCATCAATTCTTCGGCGCTCAGCCTTCTTCATGGTCCAATTCTCACATCCATACATGACCACTGGAAAAACCATAGCCTTGACTAGACGAACCTTTGTTGGCAAAGTAATGTCTCTGCTTTTGAATATGCTATCTAGGTGGGTCATAACTTTCCTTCCAAGGAGTAAGCGTCTTAATTTCATGGCTGCAGTCACCATTTGCAGTGATTTTGGAGCCCCCAAAAATAAAGTGTGACACTGTTTCCACTGTTTCCCCATCTATTTGCCATGAAGTGATGGGACCGGATGCCATGAT
>NW_011494885.1:648236-648974 GCF_000754665.1 Bison bison bison
TCCATGGGGATGGTCTTGATCCCTGTCTCCTGTACAATGTCACAAACCTCATTCCATAGTTCATCAGGCACTCTATCTATTAGATCTAGGCCCTTAAATCTATTTCTCACTTCCACTGTATAATCATAAGGGATTTGATTTAGGTCATACCTGAATGGTCTAGTGGTTTTCCCTACTTTCTTCAATTTAAGTCTGAATTTGGCAATAAGGAGTTCATGATCTGAGCCACAGTCAGCTCCTGGTCTTGTTTTTGCTGACTGTATAGAGCTTCTCCATCTTTGGCTGCAAAGAATATAATCAATCTGATTTCGGTGTTGACCATCTGGTGATGTCCATGTATAGAGTCTTCTCTCGTGCTGTTGGAAGAGGGTGTTTGTTATGACCAGTGCATTTTCTTGGCAAAACTCTATTAGTCTTTGCCCTGCTTCATTCTGTATTCCAAGGCCAAATTTGCCTGTTACTCCAGGTGTTTCTTGATTTCCTACTTTTGCATTCCCGTCCCCTATAATGAAAAGGACATCTTTTTTGGGTGTTAGTTCTAAAAGGTCTTGTAGGTCTTCATAGAACCGTTCAACTTCAGCTTCTTCAGCGTTACTGGTTGGGGCATAGACTTGGATTACTGTGATATTGAATGGTTTGCCTTGGAAATGAACAGAGATCATTCTGTCGTTTTTGAGATTGCATCCAAGTACTGCATTTCAGACTCTTTTGTTGACCATAATGGCCACTCCATTTCTC
>NW_011494885.1:649074-653061 GCF_000754665.1 Bison bison bison
ACTTTCATTGAGTTAGACAAGGCTGTGGTCCTAGTGTGATTAGATTGACTAGTTTTCTGTGAGTATGGTTTCAGTGTGTCTGCCCTCTGATGCCCTCTTGCAACACCTACCGTCTTACTTGGGTTTCTCTTACCTTGGACGTGGGGTATCTCTTCACGGCTGCTCCAGCAAAGTGCAGCCGCTGCTCCTTACCTTGGACGAGGGGTATCTCCTCACCGCCACCCTTCCTGACCTTCAACGTGGGATAGCTCCTCTAGGCCCTCCTGCGCCCATGCAGCCACTGCTTCTTGGGCGTGGGGTTGGTCCTCCCGGCCGAACCTTTTTTTCCCCCCCCCTAAGTGACAGAGTTGAGGTGAGTCTCAAGCAATTGCTTTGTAAAAGTGGCAGGCACGTTAAGGTGCTAATTGATCTCCTGATTATCTTGATCAAATACAGATCTGATTCTTCTAGTGGGGCCTGAGAGTCTGCATTTAAAAAAATATTTGTTTGTCTATTTTTGGCTGTGCTGGGTCTTTGTTACTGCACAAGCTCTTCTCTAGTTGCTGCAAGCAGGGACGACTCTCAAGTTGCAGTCCAGGGCTTCTCATTGTGGTGGCTTCTCTTGTGATAGAGCATGGGCTCTAAGGGCACGCAGACTTCTCTAGTTATGGCTCCTGGGTTCTAGAGCACAGGCTCAATAGTTATGGTTCATGGACTTGGTTGCTCTGCAGCATGTGGAATCTCCCCGGACCAGGGATCAAACCTGTGTCTCCTGCATTGGCAGGCAGATGATTTACCACTGAGCCACCGGGGAAGCCCAAGATTCTGCATTTTTTAATAAGATTTTGAATGATGCCATTCCTACTGGCTATTGGACCACACTCTGAGTCATAACGCTTAGAAGTCATTTACCTGGGCCTTTATCGAGAGGAAAGTATAATTCAAAAGGATACTTGCATCCTACTGCTCATAGCAGCACTGTTTACAATAGCCAAGACATGGAGCCACCCTAAGAAGATGTGGTGTGTATGTACACAATGGAATATTATTCAGCCACAAAAATCATGAAATAACGCCATTTGCAACATCATGGATGGACCTAGAAATAATCATACTAAGTGAAGTAGGTCAGACAAAGACAAACATCACATGACATCACTTATATGTGAAATCTAAAAGAATGATGCAAATGAACTTATTTACAAAACAGAAGTAGATTCAAGGACAAATGACCCCGGGATCCAACCCGAGTCTCCTATGTCTCCTGCGTTGCAGGCAGATTCTTTGCCTGCTGAGCCATCGGTGTAATTTGCCATATATTGAAGGAGATGTTGAGACGGAAGCCATAGTATCAATAATATATTGTAATTGGACTTCGCTGGTGGCACAGTGGATAGGAATCCACCTGCCAGCCCAAAAGATATTGGTTCAATCCCTGGTCTGGGAAAATTCCACATGCTTTGGGTCAAGTCACGGCAGTGAGAATCCCGCACATCACGATGAGGAGTAGCCCCGGCTCACCATAACCAGAAAAGCCTCCGAAAAGCAACAAAGACTCACTGCAGCCAAAAATAAATAACTAAAATAAAAAACAATAGATTGTAATCAATTGTGTAACGTATTCACCTTGTTTAAATTTTCTGTATTATCTATAGATGGCTTATAAAGTGATTATAGTCTAAGTAATTAAAACTTGAAATTACTCCCCTCTTCCCCCGCCCAAGAAGTCGTTAGATTAGTTCTCCCTTCCCCCGATTAATGGATGAAGAAAGACTGACATCCAGAGAGAGAGGTTTCTTGCCTGACATAGCCGTGACTTCGGCACTTAGCTTTATACATCTTAACCCAAGCTTCTCACTCTCTTAGTCCGATTTTTACTCCACTATATGCTGTGGCCCCCTTTACTGCTGTGATGGCATCTCTGTAGCCTAGAACTCCCATTTTCACCACCATCCCCTCTGGTTTTTGCTCAAGGCGTCACTTTGCTTAACCTGTGTTTATGGAAATAATCAATAGCCCATCTATAATAAGAATAGAAAAGAGGTGTTTTTTTTTGGTTGTTGTTTTTTTGAGCCAAAGTGAGGGTTGCAGCCTAGGAGACTAGATGGCTCTGAGGAATTGCTTGGGAGAAGCATGGTTTTCAGCACAGCTTGTATCTTGTCAGAAGAAAGTCCACCAAACATGTCAGGAGTACATTCCTTCAAGATTTCAAATGAAAACAGGTCAGCAGAGTTAGTATGGCCTTGGCGCCTGGGAAGGCGTTCTTATTGTCAAGGAGTAAATAGCACCGGTATCCCTGGGAACCCCACGGACAGAGGAGCTACAGTCCATGGAGTCGCACAGAGTCGCACACACCTCAGTAACTGAGCACTGAGCACACACAAGTTCCAGGAAGGCAGGCATTTAATTGTTCTGTTTGTTTGTTTCTAAGTATCCTGTTTCCTTACTTCCTTTCTTCTCCTTTCTTTCTTTTTTATTGAGGTATAGTGTATTTATAATATTAAATTAGACTCAAGTGTACACCTTAGTGATTCGATACATTTATAGATTATACTCTACTTATTATGAGGAGCTTACTAGGTGGCTTTGGTGGTAAAGAATCCACCTGCCAACGCAGGAGATGTGGATTCTATCCCTGGGTGGGGACGATCCCCTGGAGCAGGAAATGGCAACCCACTCCAGTATTATTGTCTGGAGAATCCCCTGGACAGAGGAGCCTGGTGGGCTACAGTCCATGAGGTCACAGAGTCGGACACGGCTTAGTGACTGAGTATGCGTGCAACCGTATACAAGGATTCCATTTTCTCCACCTTCTTGCCAGCATTTGTTATTTATGGTATTTTTGATGATGGCCATTCTGACCAGAATGAGGTGATATCTCACTTTGATTTTGATTTCCATTTTTCTGATTAAAGATAAAGATGTTGAGCATCTTTTCATAAACCTGTTGGCTATCTGTGTGTCTTCTTTGGAAAAATGTCTATTTTTCAGTTGGGTTGTTTTTTGATACTGAGTTCTATGAGCTATTTATATATGTTGGATATTACTCCCTTACCCGTCATATCGGGCTTCCTTGGTGCCTCAATGGTAAAGAATCTGCCTCCAGTGCAGGATTCACAGGAGACGCAGGTTTGATTCCTTGGTCAGGAAGATCCCCTGGAGGAGGGCATGGCAACCCACTCCAGTATTCTTGCCTGGAGAATCCCTTGGACAGAGGATCCTGGTGGGCTACAGTTGATAGGACTGCAATGAGTTGGATGTAACTGAGAGGCTGAGCACACACCCAGCACAGCAACAGACCTCTAGTTCTGGTCTAAGAAGTGAAGGCCTGGCGGGACGGGCTGAGGAAGTCAGAGGTTAACAGGAATGGAAAGAGGCGGATGGGGCTGCCATTGTTGAAAGGCTCTAATCTCTGGGTGTGTTTTCTGACCGTTTCTGCATTTGCGATCTCCTGCTCTTTGTGACCCTTCCAGGGACTCTCCCCACTCCTGCTTCCTCCTTACTACACACTTTTTTTCCCAGTGCACACCTTCCATGGCCAGAGAATGGCTGTGCAAACAGCTGACAGTTCAATAAAAATGACGTTTTATGGGGACAGGGATCCTGCCCCTTTCTTCCCGGACAGAAGCTGCAGTTTATAAAAGCAAGCTCTTATGAAGAACGACGTGTAATTGTGAGTGTGGTGTTAGAGAACAGGTGCCTACGTAAAGAGCAAGACAGGAAACAAAAGGCTGAGTGTGGAAATGGAAAGGGGCAAAATCCTGGAAATGGAAGGGGAAAAGAATCCCTCTAGAAGGTGGATTTCACTCAGGAGACTGCCAGGGTCCAGCCCCGGTGGATCCAGGGAATTCGAAGCGGGGATGGCGTCGGCGAGGATCAGGAAACGATTGCTTAATTAAATGTTAATTAAGGATATAAAGAGTAATAGAATAAGGATAGCTCAGTGAGGAAATTCAGTGGAGAAAAGAGGCTGAATAATTCAGCCAGAAGGTGAGAGAAAGAACAACA
>NW_011494885.1:653161-679280 GCF_000754665.1 Bison bison bison
GGAGATGTGGATTCTATCCCTGGGTGGGGACGATCCCCTGGAGCAGGAAATGGCAACCCACTCCAGTATTATTGTCTGGAGAATCCCCTGGACAGAGGAGCCTGGTGGGCTACAGTCCATGAGGTCACAGAGTCGGACACGGCTTAGTGACTGAGTATGCGTGCAACCGTATACAAGGATTCCATTTTCTCCACCTTCTTGCCAGCATTTGTTATTTATGGTATTTTTGATGATGGCCATTCTGACCAGAATGAGGTGATATCTCACTTCGATTTTGATTTCCATTTTTCTGATTAAAGATAAAGATGTTGAGCATCTTTTCATAAACCTGTTGGCTATCTGTGTGTCTTCTTTGGAAAAATGTCTATTTTTCAGTTGGGTTGTTTTTTGATACTGAGTTCTATGAGCTATTTATATATGTTGGATATTACTCCCTTACCCGTCATATCGGGCTTCCTTGGTGCCTCAATGGTAAAGAATCTGCCTCCAGTGCAGGATTCACAGGAGACGTCAATAAAAATGACGTTTTATGGGGACAGGGATCCTGCCCCTTTCTTCCCGGACAGAAGCTGCAGTTTATAAAAGCAAGCTCTTATGAAGAACGACGTGTAATTGTGAGTGTGGTGTTAGAGAACAGGTGCCTACGTAAAGAGCAAGACAGGAAACAAAGGCTGAGTGTGGAAATGGAAAGGGGCAAAATCCTGGAAATGGAAGGGGAAAAGAATCCCTCTAGAAGGTGGATTTCACTCAGGAGACTGCCAGGGTCCAGCCCCGGTGGATCCAGGGAATTCGAAGCGGGGATGACGTCGGTGAGGATCAGGAAACGATTGCTTAATTAAATGTTAATTAAGGATATAAAGAGTAATAGAATAAGGATAGCTCAGTGAGGAAATTCAGTGGAGAAAAGAGGCTGAA
Organism: Bison bison bison; assembly: GCF_000754665.1. Lineage (NCBI taxonomy): Eukaryota > Metazoa > Chordata > Mammalia > Artiodactyla > Bovidae > Bison > Bison bison. The sequence goes on from NW_011494885.1 coordinate 654,077, forward strand.
TAATTCAGCCAGAAGGTGAGAGAAAGAACAACACGGGGAGACCAAGCTTCGGTGAACAAGGCTCGCACTTTACTTTTCAAAGTAGTTTTTATACCTTAAGTTACGCATAGAGGATAATGGGGGAAGGGGTAGAGTCATGCAGTAAGCCAGGCTTTCTTCCTGCAAACATATCATATGCAAAAGTTTAGGTGATTTGCATCATCTTCTGGCCCGGAGGCCTGTTAACATTTTAAGACCTTTTCTTCAGAAAACATATTTTTCTCTAAAGGTGATTAGTCGGGCGCCACCCTCCAAAAGCATTAAAGTTGCATTCCTATAGGGCAAAGGTGTGGTGGGCTATAACAAGAAAAAGAATTAACTTAAGGGTCCAAGGTTACAAACATTAAAGCTACTACTTACATTCCTGAATGTAATCAGTGCACTGCCAGGGACACAGTAGGTAAGGGATATGGAAACTTAGCAGCAAACATTGGCCCAACAAGTGAAAAACCCTTCACCAATACAATTTCTAATCAATCTTTTAACTGCTCAAAGGAATCTGTATTTAGACAGTTTAGAACATCTCACGCCTCTCACAGTTGGGAGGCTCTGAGCAATCACATGTGGCCGGAAAAACCTATTCAGGCAGGCTAGAGGACTTCCAAAGGAGTTTGTAGGTTGAAACACCATCACACCCAGGAATTATTAACTGGAGCTGTAAGTTATTTCTTTTTTCAGAGAGAGGTAGTGGGGGACAGCCCCCCGTAAAGTCAGAGGTGTAGGTGAAAGCACAAAGCAGAAAGTAGGCAGACTCTGGTTTTGGGGGTAGATGCTCGAGAATTTCCAGGGAGACTCCTGAGGCTCGATCCCGCCTTTGCGTATGCCGAGCCTCCTTCCTCATGACCATTGCCATGGGCGGAGCTTCTCACGCCGGCTCCTGGCAGGAGACCTCAGAAATCTTAGGGTGTCCTCTGCAAAGATGGAATTATTAACATTTATTTGGGTGGGAGAGGAGATTGAATTATGTTGTTACGATGCTGTCTTCTTCTGATGCTTAACTTCTCTGTCTCACTTTTGTTGTATTTTTTAAATAATTTTTTATAATTAAATTTTGGCTGTGCTGTGTTGCTGAGCACAGACTTTCTCTACTCTTCATTGAGGCACAGGGGCTTCTCATTGCAGTGACTTCTCTTGCTGCAGAGCATGGTCTCTAGAGCACAGGCTCAGTAGTTGTGGCAAATGGGCTTTATTGCTCTGGGGCTTGTGGAATCTTCCCAGACCAGAGATCAAATCCGTGACCCCCTGCAACGGCAGGCAGATTCTTTACCACTGGACTACCAGGTAAGTCCTGTCTTAGTTTTTTTTTTAACCTGGCAAAACATGGGTGATAACACTCATGGTATTTGCCTGGCAGTTGGTGAGTGTGAGTGAGTGTGAGCTCTTATAATTATGGCAACGGGTGAAAGTGTCACCCTGGTCATCTGAGGGGAGGGGTCTTGTAGCCAAGGGTCTGGGCAGGCCAGCTGGAGACGAACATGATGGGCAAGTCTTACCTTGCAGGACCAGAAAGACTGGGTAGCTGTAACTCGTGAGTGACATTCTGGAAAATGCCTTAATCCGAAGACAGGAATATTCAGAAGGCGTGGGGCTTGTGTCACAGTTATTGTCTCTGGGGGTCTGGGAGTGCGTCCTAGAGTTAGATGGCTTTGCTGAATGCCAAGCCTAGAAACAGGCTTCATAAGGGATGCCTTACATTCATCTTGTTGAAGGAATTCCCTGTTGTGGTCCACGTATTATTTTTGTCTATGTACTATCCTTAATTATAATATGAAAAGGAAAGACTGAAAAAAGATGAAATAAGAAAAGGCATGTAGAAATTATCAGGGCAGAATTAGGACTGGCAGGTATAAGTTACAAAGATGTCTATATAAGCTTCATGTGAGCAGAAAAGGACTTTATATATTAAAAAAAAAACAAAACTGGAGTAGGCTGCCATCCTCTCCTCCAGGGGATCTTCCTGATCCAGAGATTGAACTGGCGTCTTTACTTCTCCTCTCATGGCAGGCAGGTTCTTTACAACTAGTGCCACCTGGGAAGCCCCTTATACGAAGCAGATCTCTCCATGTAAATGCAGTGAGCTATCTTGAGTGATATCAGACTCCATCTGAAGAAAGATGGAAGCAGAATCCCAGATGGGTTGGTGGATGCAGGGGGCGGGGCACCAAGGAATGTGGGCGTCTCTGGAGCCTGGATCAGGAGAGGAAGCGGATTCACTCATTGGATCTCCAGAAAGAACACCGTCTGCCAAACACCTTGATGTGAGCCCAGTGACACCATGTTGGACTTGTAACCTCCAGAACTGTACGAACGGGGGGAAAGTATATTGTCATTAGGAATTCCCTGGCAGTCCAGTGGTTAGGGCTCTGTGCTCCACTGCAGGGGCACAGGTTCAATCCCTGGTTTGTGAACTAAGATACCGCATGTCACATGGACAAGAAAAAAGTATAGCATCCTTGCATTCCGGGAGGTTACAGTTTGCCACCCCAGAAAAGGAAATTGGAAGAAACATGCCAAGTTGCTAAATAATGATTAAGTCTAGACTGCCAGACACGACCAAGGCGACTTAGCAGCAGCAGCAGCAGTGAGTAGAAAGGGCTTCTCTGATGCCTCAGACTGTAAAGAATCTGCCTGCAATGCAAGAGACATGGGTTTGATCCCTGGATTGGGAACCCTGGAGGAGGAAATGGCAACCCACTCCAGTGTCCTTGCCTAGGAAATCCCAGGACAGAGGAGCCTGGCGGGGCTACAGTCCAAGGGGTCGCAAAGAGTCAGACACCACTGAGTGTGTGGCTAACACTTTCACTTTCTATGGGTAGAAAATGGAATTCTTGATGATAGTTTTCTGTTTCATACTTTATCTTAATTTTCAAAATCATTATGGGGTGTAGTTACAAACGGAGGCACATCCAACGAACTGTGGGCGCACGGAGATGGAACCACTACTCGTCTGCCTGTGGGCCCCTGAGAGAGCTCGCCACTCGAGTGTGCTGAGGGCAAGGGCTGGAGAAGGAAGGACTTTATGGTGGAGGAGAGGCTTGTGCAACGGCAGGAAGCCGGGATGGTAGCCTTTGTCTGGGGCTGAGCATAAGACTCTGTTCTTCAGTCTTAATGTTCCATCAGGGACTTCCCTGGTGGTCCAGTGGTTCGGACTCTGTGCTTCCACTTCAGGGGGTACAAGTTCAAACCCTGGTCCAGGAACTAAGATTCCACGTGACATTCAGTGTGGCAAAAAAAAAAAAAAAAAGGAACTAAGATTCCGCATGACATACAGTGTGGCAAAAAAAAAAGGAACTAAGATTCCACATGACATGCAGTGTGGCAATAAAAAAAAAAAAAAAGTTCTTTGGCAAAAAGACCCAAAGGAATGGGTCTCTGGGCATCAAGGAAGACAGTCAGAGACGTTTTACGGAGCCAGGCAAGGCATTCTGGCAACTCGAAATTACAGCAAGTGGCTTCAGACTTACTGGCTGGGAGGATGTGCTCATGAAATGGTTGTTTAAGGCTCAGGCCTTTTTGCTCGCCGCCCCCCACTCCTGTTTCTTGCCGTACTGAGAGGGGCAGGGCCCTGGTCCCCAAATAGGGCCCTTGTATTTTGCAGAGGGGAGTATTTTTAGGGGTGGAGTGTTTTTTGTTTTTTTCTCTCACCAGCAGTTAGGGAACTGATAGAGTGACTTCTTTTTCTACTAACAGTACAGTCATAAAAGAGAGCCATCGAATCTCATCCTGTGTCCTCCACCCTCCAGGGAGCCACTCCTTTTCCTGGTCTTTCTAGATCCTCAGGGGACTCAGAGGCCTGTGTGAGAAATGAAAAACAAAATAAAAATCCATTGAAAATAAAAAACCAGGGGCGAGTAAGGACTATTGCAATTGCCTTTATTTTCTTAAAGCATGTGGTTCTCTTGATTCCTCTCCACCTTGATACTGTGGTGCCACGTCCTGATCTCTGGATATAGAACTGGTTTCCTTGATCCTGCTGTGGTTTGCTTCCATCCTTTAAGACAAGGGGCTTATTTTTCCCTCTACAGTCAAAAGCCCTCGTGTTTGTTCTCAGGAGTTTCCACCCTTGACTGGTGCCATGGTTTGAGGTTCCCTGTTCCGTAGCTTGTAGGGTAGGGGGGTCCTGAGTTACGCGCAGGGGAAGGTTATGGAAATCCCAGACAGTTGCGCTTGGGAGCGTTTTCTAGGTCTGTTGGCAGGAGAAGCAGAATTGTGGGCCAAGGAACCTGGGCCCTGGGGCCGGTGACTAAACGCTGACCTTAATTAATAGATCAACTTTTCAAGGCTCCCCAGGTGGCTCAGTGGTAAAGAATCCCCCTGACATTGTAGGAGACATGGGTTCAATCCCTGGGTCAGAAGATCAGTGGAGAAGGAAATGGCAACCCACTCCAGTACTTGTGCCTGGGATAATCCCACAGACAGAGGAGCCTGGCTGGCTACAGTCCATGGGGTCATAAAGAGTCAGACATGACTTAGCAACTAAGCTACAACAATAAAGTTCAGTATTAATAAACTCTTAGTATTTGCTTCTCTGAGAAGCTTTTTTTTAAAAATCTCTCCTTCGATTCAAAATTATAATCTTGCTGAGTAGAGTATCCTAACTGGTAGGTTTTCCTGTTTCAGCAGTCTAAATATATATTACCGCTCCTTTCTGGCCTGTACAGTTTCTGCAGAAAAATCAGCTGACAGCCTTATGATGGTTTTCTTGTATGCAGCTCTTGGGTTTTCTCTTTCTCTATTCAACTCCTGCCATTTTCATGATGACCTATCTTGGTGTGGGTCTGTTTGGGTTCATTTTGTTTGGGATCCTCTGTGCTTTTTGTCCCTGGATAGCTGTTTGCTCTTTCAGGCTTGGGCAGCTGGCAACCGCCATTTCACCAAATAGCTTTTGGACAGCTTTCTCTCTTCTCCACCTGGGACATCTATAATGCTAATGTCCGTCGGCTTGATGTTGTTCTAGAGATACTTTAAACTGCTCTCATTAAATGTTTTTTTTCTTTTTGCTGTTCTGACTGGGCGATTTCCATTATTCTGTCTTTCGTATCACTTACGCATTCTTCTGTATCCCCTGGTCTACTAGTAATTCCATAGAGGTATTTTTCCATTTCAGTTATTGTCTCCTTCAGTTTTGTTTTTTTTTTTTTAACATGTTTTCTAATCCCTTGTTAAAATTCTCACTGTGTTCATCTAGTCTTTGCTTTTTTTTGATTTTTGTTTTTAACTGGAGGATAATTGCTTTACAATGTCTCGCTGGTTTCTGCTGTCTCTGTCGGAAATTAAGTGAAATGGTTACCTGTTTAGGTGCGCCCTCCTGCAGGACTGTCCCTATTGGTTTTACATGCGTGCCCAGTGGGAGAGCTGAGTCTGATGTGAACATGAGTCCCGTCTTTTCCCTGGCTGTGCTGACAGCCATCAACTTGGTAGGAGGCGGAGGGGCTAAATCGAGAGCCAGGCCTGAGCTGGGGCTTCTCTGCACGGTGGCCAGCATCACCCTATTCGGGCCGGGGGTGAGTCTCAAGCTGCTGGAGCAGAAACCCCCAGGGCCGGTCTGTAAGCAGCTCCATTCCCGCTAAGTGTGTGTCCCTGCCCTCCCCAGCTGGCACCCTCGCCCCAGAAGGGAGCTAGGCTGGAGCAGGAGGAGCTGGGCTGGGCGCTGGGTGGGGCAGGGTCACGTGCCCAGGCACTCCTAGGAAACCAGCCGGAGTCCTGTGCAATGTCAATCTGCCGCCTCCCTCCTGTTTTGGGAGTCAGCAAGCGTGTGTGCGTTCTTCAATGACATATCGGTCTCAAAGAGCCCCACTGTCAGTCCCACTGGTTTTGAATCTCTTGTCTTCCTAGTTTTGGACCCCACGTCAGCAGCACCCAGAATGTGGTTCGAACAGCTTACTCCCCAGGGACGATCTCTCAGGCCCTGTAACCCCTGTAACCCCCATCCTTCTCCGTGTCCCTTCCCAGGGGCGCAGGTCCTGACCTGATCGCCTGTCTTCTCTGCCTACCAGAGTTTGTGTGCATTGCTCTGCCAGCCTCACTATGAAGATATATATATTTTTTCAAACTTTACATGTTTAATTTTGTACTGGGGTATAGCCGATTAACAATACTGGGGTAGTTTCGGGTGGACAGCGAAGGGACTCAGCCATACATATGCGTGTGTCCATTCTCCCGCAAAACCCCCACCTTCCACCCAGGCTGGCACATAAACTGAGCAGAGTTCCATGTGCTCTACAACAGGTCCTTGTTGGTTATCTGTTTTGAATACAGCAATGTGTACGTGACCTTCCCAAACTTCCTAACTACCTCTATCTCTTACCACCGCCCCCCACCCGCCGCAAGTCAACCGTAAGTTTGTTTTCTAAGTCCGTGAGTCTCTTTCTGTTTTGTAGGTTCGTTTGTATCATTTGTAGATGTATGTTTGGATGGGTCGTACAGAGAGATGAGCTCCTTGTCCTTCTACTCTGCCATCTTAATCTCCCTCCAAGTGTGTGTACAAGTTCTTATGTGGGCATAGATTTTCATTTCTCTCCATATAAAAGTGGGGGTAAAATTGCTGAGTCATGTGGAGGCCTTAGGATTCTTAAGAAGAGACACAGGGGCTTCCCTAGTGGCTCAGTGGTAAAGGATCTGCCAGCCAATGCAGGAGATGTGGGTTCGATCCCCGATGCCTCAGAGTAACTAAGCCTATATACCACAACTACTGAGCCTCTGCTCTAGAACCCGAGAGCCTCAACTACTGAGCGCAACTGAACCCATGCACCCTAGAGCCCATGCTCCGCAACAAGAGAAGCCACCGTAATGAAAAGCACGTGCATTGCAACTAGAGCGTAGCCCCTGCTTGCTTGCCGCGACTAGAGCAAAATCCACGCAGCAATGAAAACCCAGTACAGCCCAAAATAATTAAATAAATACTTTTTTTTTAAAAAAAAAAGAAGAGACCTCGCCTTAGAGAATAAGCTCACGAACACTTGAAGCACTTTGAATGACTCTTGCTGTTTAACTTGTTAATTTAGTGAGAGTCACATGTTTAGTTGGTTCTTGGAAGAATTGATGTTAATCAAATTTCTCTGTCTAATATAAGTGGGTGGGTTTTAGTCAGTTGTGTCTGACTCTTTGTGACCCCATAGACTGCAGACTGACAGGCTCTTCTGTCCATGGAATTTTCCAGGAAAGAATCCTGGAGTAGGTAGCCATTGCCTTCTCCAAGTGATCTTCCTTACCCAGGGATTGAACCTGGGTCTCCTGCACTGCAGGCAGATTCTTTACCATCTGAGTCACCAGGGGAGTCCCCGTCTAATGTAAACTAGCCAACAAAATTTAGCTCTCCGCTGTACAGTGATAAAGCCCTTGTTGGGTTGAGAAAGTTTCAACTGGGGGAGAGGGCCTGCTAGCCGATTTTAGCCATAATTAACTCTCTGCTTCCTTCTTTGCATTATGATGGGAATTTATTGTTCCTTTTGTATTACTCTTTTTTTTTTTTTTTGGCTCTCCTTTTTTCTTCTTTACATACCTATGCCACCACACATACTCCTATTTTATTCCTGCTTTTCTTTTCTTCTTCAAACTCCTGGTTGTATCAAAATGTTCCCCAGTCTTATGTCAGTTAAGACAATAAAATTATGAGACTCAAATGATTTTTCAGTTTCCTTTACAAGTATGTCATATTCAGATAAATATGGGCATTTATTCTAAAAGTCCAGAAAAATACTAGGCATTTATTCTAAAAGTTCTGTCATTACTGAAAATATTTTGCCCACTTATCATGTGGTGCATGCTGTGTTAAGTCACCTCAGTTGTGTCCTACTCTTTGTGACCCCATGGACCATAGCCCACTAGGCTCCTCTGTCCATGGTATTCCCCAGGCAAGAATACTGGAGTGGGTTGCCATGCCTTCTTCCGGGGGAACTTCCTGACCCAGGGACTGAACTCGTGTCTCCTATTAAATCTCCTGCATTGACAGATGGGTTCTTTACCACTAGCACCACCTGGGTAGCCCACGTAAAAGTTACTCTCAAAACCTGTCTGAGCCCTATGAGAAAACTAGTTTCTCTTCCTTGTAATCACACTGAGTATTTCAGGAGTCTTGCCACTCTGCTTTTCTCATTTGTCTTCCTGTTTCCAGTTCTCTTATTAATGTGTTGCTCTAGTCCCCAAGCAAGAAGAGTTCTGGGTTCAGTGGGGCTCAAAGTACAGGGCAAGGCTTATGGTCATAGAGAGCCCAGCAGGGAAGGGAAGTTGGCCTGGCTCAAAAAGCCTTGACCTTTAAACAAAGCATGCTTGCTGCTGCTGCTGCTGCTAAGTTGCTTCAGTCGTGTCTGACTCTTTGCGACCCCATGGGCTGCAGCCTACCAGGCTCCTCTGTCCATGGGATTTTCCAGGCAAGAGTACTGGAGTGGGGTGCCATTGCCTTCTCCGAAAGCATGCTTATGCAGCTCTTTTTAGTCTCTCCTTTCCTGTGTCCCGTTTCTGCTCTGTGATTCCTCACCCACCTTTATAACAGAAAAGAACCATCAAATCCTAGGGCTGGGTCATAACCTTGAATTGCCCAACCCTCAGGGGTAACTTCCCTGGTGGCTCAGATGGTAAAGCGTCTGTCTACAATGTGGGAGACTCAGGTTCAATCCCTGGGTTGGGAAGATCCCCTGGAGAAGGAAATGGCAATCTACTCCAGTACTATTGCCTGGAAAATCCCATGGACAGAGGAGCCTAGTGGGCTACAGTCCATGCGGTCACAAAGAGTCGGGCACGACTGAACGATTTCACTTTCACTTTTCAGGGGTAACTTGGGGAGAACATGTAGAGAGAGGCCCTTCTGAGGCTCCCTTTCCTTCTGCCCCTGGGTGGTTAGTTAATGTCCTACCAGCACTTCCCACTTGTCGGGGGCCAGGACCATGTTCCAGCCCCACATCACTGCTCAGGGCAGAGGGCACTTTGTCCAGACAGCTTAGATTCCAGAGAGACCTGCCTCTGAGCTTCACACTTCACCTTAGTGTCTGTGTCCATTGTGGTCTTGTATCTTCTCAGGTCTCAGGTTCTGGCTCTTCTTCTCTTCCTCACTGTTCTTGTGGGGGAGGGCTGTGTGAAAATGAGAATGTCTGTTGATGGAGGAAAAAGAAATCAGTTTGCACTGCAAATAACAACCTGAAGCTGTGCTCCCTGCTCATTGTGACTCCCTCTCCTCCCCAGAAGTTTCTGAGCACCAAACCCCAGTGAGATGTGAGCTGATTGTATAAATCCGTCTACAGGGTCTCCTTGGCGGTGGGGTTATGTTTGAAGGCTTTATGTCCTGGCTACTATCTTACTTGCTTTTCTCTTTTCCAGAGGAGTCTACTTCTCACTAGTAAGTATGAGGCCCATGAGCTACAGATTCATCCTCATTTCACCCTTTATTAGTTGCGGAATAAGTGTGGCTTTGTCTGTTTACATAATACAGCGGTGGGGAGAGAGAGCAAGGAAGCAGTGGCTCACCTGCCAGGGAGGGGAGCAGAGAACACCTTTAGTGAATGAACAGCTCTGCAGCAGAGTGAAGGGCGAGGTGCCAACAAGGAAGGAAGCGACAGGAAGCCAAGAGTTGTAAGCATTGAGAGTCTAATCCCTAGGGGAACAAAGAGGGGGCTAGACAGAGCCTTTGGGTGGTCCCAGCTCTGCTGCCTGAAAGAAGAGTTGCCTGATTGTCGCCTATTGTGGTCATGGCCTTAGGCTTCCCTGGTAGCTCAGTTGGTAAAGAATCTGCCTGCAATGCAGAAGACTGTCTGCAATGAAGGAGAGCTGGGTTCGACCCTTGGGTTTGGAAAATCCCCTGGAGAAGGAAATGGCAACCCACTCCAGCATTCTTGCCCGGGGAAATCCCATGGACAGGGGAGCATGGCAGGCTACAGTCCATGGGGTTGCAGGAGCTGGACAGGACTTAGAGACTAAACCACCAAATCCACAGGGGAATGAAGAGGTGGCTAGACAGAGCCTTTGGGTGGTCCCAGCCCTGCTGCCTGCAAGAAGAGTTGCCTGATCCCTGCCTTTTATTGGCAGATTCTGGGCTTAGGCTAGGTTCTGGGCTGCAGAGATCAATGGGCGTGGCCCCTACTGTACAAGTGTACACTCTAACTAACCAAAAGAAGATAGTAACAAATAGAAATCAGATGAGGTTTTCAAGATGTGTGGTATCGTGGGCTGAGATTACTGCTTCCATCACTGACAGCTAATGTTTATTCTTCCCCCATTTTCTTCTAAGTGCTCTGCACGTGGATTAACTCACTGACTCCTGACAACAGTCCTGGGAGGTAGGTATTGTTACAAGTCCCCTTTCATGATGAAGAATCAGAGGCACAGAGACAACACACACAGCTTGCCTGAGGTCTCACAGTAGGGACTCAGGAGCAGGCGCTCCAGCACGGCTGGTCTGGCTCTAGGACAGGTGCTCTGAAGTAATACAGCTTCTAGTAAGTCATGTGAAGACCACAGAGCTCTGTGACTTCACATTCACATGCCTTTGGGTCCACTTGCCCAGCCCTTTGCCTGGAAGACTCTTTCTTATAGACTCCGGTCAAGGGAGACTCCTTTGACATCTTGTCTGACTCCTGTGTATCCCGAGGTGGTCAGTGTCCTCAGAGCTTGACTAGCACTTTGCGTATGTTTTGTTAAACTGCTTCATGGTCCGTTTGTTGGGATATCTGACTCTTTGTGTTATAAGCTTCTGGAGAGGAGGTACCTTTTTATTTTGGAAAATTTCAAAAATAGTTGCAAAAATGAAAGCAATAATATAATGAATCTACCTGTACTTATCGTGTAACTACAGCAGTGATCATTCTATGGCCAGTCTTGCAGCATCTGTACTTCCTCTCCAACCTAGATTTTTTGTTGTTGTTGTTTTATTTTTGGCTGTGCTGGGTCTTTGTCGCTGTGTGCACATTTTCTCTAGTTGCGGCGGGCAGGGGCTACTCTTCAGTGGGATGCATGGGCTTCTCATTGTGGTGGCTTCTCTTGTCACAGACCACAGGCTGTAGGCGCACAGCCTTCAGTGGTAGCAGCACACAGCTCAGTATTGAGGCTCACAGGCATTAGAGCACAGGCTTAGTAGTTGTGGTCCATGGGCTTAGTTGCCCCTTAGCATGGATGATCTTCCTGGACAAGGGATCGATCCCATGACCCCTGCATTGGCAGACAGATTCTTAACCAGTAGACCACCAGGGAAGTCCCAACTGGCATTGTTTAGAAACAAATCCCAGATATCACTTCACTGCCTCTGTAAATATTTCATTTGTGTTACTAAAATAGAAGGGGTCTTTAAAAAACATAATCCTAGTATCATTGTCCCACTAAAAAGTTATATTTCGTTAAGTATCATAAAGTATTCAATGTTTGAATTTTAGCAATTTTCTCACAATTTTTCCCTTCCCGTCTCATTCTTCTTTATTCCTTCATTTCCTCTATATCTCCCCTCCCTTTTTTAGAGTCGAATTTTTTGAATAAAGATGCAAATAAGGGCTTTATTTTATAATCATCACATGGTTCTCAGCAAGTGGCTTAGTGTTTGTCACATAGTAAATCCTCAGTAAATGATGCTGAATGAACGAATCAGCAGAAGTCTATAACAAATCCTAGTTGAATTACTACAGCCTTACTGTCGCTTTTGGTTGGTTTGTCGGGATGGCTTTTGGTTTCTGATGACTTTAGTTAGGAGTTAACTTCGGTGCTAGCTACTCTCAGTGCCTGTGACCACTACTAAAGGTCTGAGGGCAATATATGCACCTGTGACTCAGATTTACAGGTGAGCAGGGAAGGGGCCCTTGCTTTCTCATCTCTATTTTTGTCTTCAGTGCCTTGTAACATCAACTTGAGTCTGGACCGACCAGGTTTGGCTTTTTTGCTTCTGTAGAACAGAGACCCTGAAGGAGCTCCCTGAGAACAAGAACAGCTTCCATATGGTGCTGTTGTAAGCAGCATTCTAGGATGGAACCTCAAGACTTACTCCTAATCCCTGGACTGAGAACATGTGATGAGTAATCCTGTGGGTAATTGTGTTAAGGGATTTTGCAGATATCCTGTAAGTAGGGTCACTCATCAATTTACTTTGAATTTAACAAAAAGAGATGTGATCTAAGTGGGCTTAATGTAATCACAGGAGCACTTTGAAAGCAGACTGTTTTTTTTTCAGCTGGCCTCAGAAAAGAAATCAGTGAGATTAGAAGTATAAGAGGGATTGGGTTTAAGGGATGTTCTCTGAGTTATACTTCTCTGAGTCACTGAGATAGAGGGAGCCTCATGCCTAGGACCTGAGAAGGTCTTCTAGGAGCTGAGAGTGTCTGTACTATGAAAATGCAGAGTTGCCTTATGGCCTCAGAACAGGCTGTTCCTAAGCTGATGTGACTTCTAGTGAAGGAGATGGCAGGTGGTGGGCGGGTTGGGGGCCCATGATTAAGACTTAAGGATTTCGCTTCCCTCAGTCTGTGGTCCAGACCCCAGTGCATTAGACCGAGGTGGTGGTGGGGCAGGGTGGGGGGGTTGAGGGGAGGCCTCAGTGCACTTCTGAAGATTTCTGCCAGTTCGCAAGGCCTGAGTTTTGCCCAGGTATGTCTCACAGGTGTGTGTCTTGGCAGCAGGCTCCAGAGGCAGGAGGGGCTGAAGCCCACAGCACCCAGAGCAGCAGAGACAGGGAAAGTCTCACCATAGGAGATGCCCGCATCCATAACAGAGGCAGGAGGGGGAAGGAGGCAGAATGAGGAAAGGGCTCCTGGAAGCTCGGCCATCTCACGGCTGCCTGGCTTCTGTGGCCCCGGAGGGGCCATGTCTCCAGGGACTCTTACATGACTAGGAAGGGTGTGAGGACCTGTGCCAAACTGAGGGTGGGGACTGAGATCACCTCTCATATTTCAGAAGGTAGGGATTCCCTGGTCGGTCAGGGCACGTGGTGGAACAAACCAGCTCTCACTCAGTTCCAATCTGGCCTTTCGGCACTCAGATATTTTTGAAAGCTTTGGAAATGTAAAAAGGACTGATGGTTATGTTGTGTGTTATAACTTCCCACCTTTTCATGGTTGCAGCTTTCTGGGTACCAGGTGTGACAGGTATGAATATGCCTCTCAGGTGTCTTAGGTATGAATATGCCTCTCAGGTATCTTGGGGTGGGGATTTACTGATGGAAGGCCCTCTGAATTCACTGCCCCTTTGCAGAGAGGAAACACTTCACACCGGCTCCCAGTAGGGATTCCCAGTAGTGAATTCAATCTCAATTCTGAGAAACGATCTTTCTCCACGGATCTTCCCTGCCCTACCAGGGAATCCTGGGTTTCCAAACGAATCTCTACCTCTAGAATTTTTAGTGTCCCAGCCTCAGTTTGGGATAAGTCTTCACACCCTGCCTAGCCATGTAAGATTCCCTGGAGACAAAGTCCCGGGAGAGACACTCACCATATTTCTATACATAAACAGTGAACAGTATGAAAAGGAAAATTTCAAAATTCCATGTACAATAGCATCAATAAGAATAAAATACTTAGGAATTAACTTAACCAGGTAAGTGACAGACTTGTACACAGAAAAACTAAAAAACAACTTTTAAAAAGGAGAACACATAGCAACAGAAATTAAGAAGACATAAATAAGTGGAAAGATATTCTGTGCTCATGTACTAGGAGACTTGATATTTTTAGATGACAATACTAATGAAAATGTAGTGGATGTACATGGGTAATGATTCCCTGCCCAGGGACTGAACCTGGTTATCCAGCGTCTGTGGGATCATGGAAAAAGCAAGAGAGTTCCAGAAAAACATCTATTTCTGCTTTATTGACTATGCCAAAGCCTTTGACTCTGTGAAAGTGAAGTCGTGTCCGACTCTTTGCGACCCCTTGGACCACCAGGCTCCTCCGTCCATGGGATTTTCCAGGCAAGAGTACTAGAGTGGGTTGCCATTTCCTTCTCCAGGAGATCTTCCCGACCCAGGGATTGAACCCAGGTCTCTTGCATTGTAGGCAGACGCTTTACCATCTGAGCCACTGTGTGGATCACAATAAACTGTAGAAAATTCTTTAAGAGATGGGAATACCAGACCACCTGACCTGCCACTTGAGAAACCTGTATACAGGTCAGGGAGCAACAGTTAGAACTGGACATGGAACAACAGACCGGTTCCAAATAGGAAAAGGAGTACGTCAAGGCTGTATACAGTCACCCTGCTTATATAACTTATATGCAGAGTACATCATGAGAAACGCTGGGCTGGAGGAAGCACAAGCTGGAATCAAGATTGCCAGGAGAAATATCAATAACCTCAGATATGCAGATGACACCACCCTTATGGCAGAAAGTGAAGAAGAACTAAAAAGCTTCCTGATGAAAGTGAAAGAGGAGAGTGAAAAAGTTGGCTTAAAGCTCAACATTCAGAAAACTAAGATCATGGCATCCGGTCCCATCACTTGATGGCAAATAGATGGGGAAACAGTGGAAACAGTGGCTGACTTTATTTTTCTGGGCTCCAAAATCAGTGCAGATGGTGATTGCAGCCATGAAATTAAAAGACGCTTACTCCTTGGAAGAAATGTTATGACCAACCTAGACAGCATATTAAAAAGCAGACATTATTTTGCCAACAAAGGTCTGTCTAGTCAAGGCTATGGTTTTTCCAGTAGTCATGTATGGATGTGAGAGTTGGACTATAAAGAAAGCTGAGCACGGAACAATTGATGCTTTTGAACTGTGGTATTGGAGAAGACTCTTGAGAGTTCCTTGGACTGCAAGGAGATCCAACCAGTCCATTCTGAAGGAGATCAGCCCTGGGTGTTCATTGGAAGGACTGATGTTGAAGCTGAAACTCCAATACTTTGGCCACCTGATGTGAAGAGCTGACTCATTTGAAAAGACCCTGATGCTGGGAAAGATTGAGGGCAGAAGAAGGGGACGACAGAGGATGAGACGGTTGGATGGCATCACTGACACAATGGACATGGGTTTGGGTGGACTCCGGGAGTTGGTGATGGACAGGGAGGCCTGGCGTGCTGCGGTTCATGGGGTCACAAAGAGTCGGACACGACTGAGCGACTGAACTGAACTGAACTGAATGAAAACCAGGAATCCTAGTCGTGAGGCCACCAGGGGCTAGAGGCAAGGTTCCCCTGGCTTTACCCCCCACTGAAAGCAAGAATGTTTCAAGGAGGCAAAAACTAAAAACAATAGCAAATTTTATTAGAGACACAGCATAATATGTGGGAGAGCACACAGAGAAGCAGTTTGCTTATTCAAGATAGAAGCAAGGCAGAAATACACTCCCAGAGAAGAATGTGGGTGTCCTGAATGAGAAGCACAGTTAAGACATGATTTAAATCAGTCATCCAGGACAGTCCTTCCAGGTCTTTGTTTACCTTTGGCCAGTTATATAACTTCTTTTTCCACATCAGACCTGTCCTAGGAGCCACCCCAAGTCACATGGGTAACTTTGCTGAGATGGATCCCACCACAGAGGCATGTCCACATGTATTGGGTGACGAGCCCCGCTCCCTTTTTGACTCCCAAGGAGCCTTCCTACACAGGTACATACAGGGAAGTTTTCCTTGACCTCAGGAGTGGTCGTCTTATCTCTTTACTTCAGCAGAGCTCAGCTCCTGCCACTAGCTCTATCCTCAGAGTGTCTGGATGAGAACCAAGCTTCGATTTTACTCCACTGGACAGACACCAGCAGTTCGGATCAGGGGCCCATCCATCTCCTACATCAACCTTGGTAAAAGCAATTTTAGAGGAAGAAGAGAAAGAAAGAAAGCATGAAGGAGTGAGTGAAAGGTGAAAAAATAGAAAAAAAAAATTCTGGGCTTCCCTGGTGGTCCAGTGGTTAACAATCTGCCTGCCAACTCAGGGAATGGGAATTTGATCCCTGGTTTGGGAAGATCCCACATGCCTCGGGGCAACTAAGTCCATGGGCCACAACTCCTGAGCCAGCACTCTAGAGCCCATGCTCTATAACTAGACAAGCCACTGCGATAAGCCTGTGCACTGCAGTGAAGAGCAGCCCCCCTGTGCTCCACAACAAAAGAAAGCCACAAGCAATGAAGACCCAGGGCAGCCAAAAAATTAAAAAAAAGAGTCCAGATAGTTGAAGATGCTTGACCCAGAAGGGAAGAAGCAGTGAATGGGATGGAAGATCAAGGAAGTGAGTTTTTTTCAGCAGATTGCTTTAGAGGATGTGGGGGGTGGGGGACAAAGCAGATGCAGAGGGGGAAGTTGAAGGCTGGCAGGGCACAGACAGTAACCCCACGAAACCATGAAACCACATCTCTGGATGTGAATGTCCACTTGGCGAATGACTATTGTAGATTCTGTAAAGTTTGAGTTCGCAGTGTAGAGAGAACTGGGGTTTAGGGTCAGGGTTAGGGCTTAGCCTGGTCAGGATCAGGAACTGATTGTGAGAAGATGCTGATAGTCAGAATGTGGGCTTGACCTGGGATCAGAGTTAAGAATCAGTCTGGTTCTGGGATCAGATTAGAAGTTGATGTCCAAAAGAGAGAGGCTGATCTTTAGATATCACAAACCTAAACCTCATTCTGTCTCTAGTATTTTCCCTCCTTCTCCATTCTGTCGCGAATTTTCTTTTGGTTTTATCTTTCATTTCTCTCCCTCCCCTTCTTTCTCTCTTTTCTCTCCTCTCTTTTTCTTAATCCCTCTTCTTTCTCCTCCACCTTTGCAACTCAAACTAGAAGAATTTAAACAGCTTGAAAAGTTGATTCTTTGCCAACTGAAATTGACTTTAGTTCCAACAGGAATAATTTAGAAACCAAAGGAGCATTAGTTGGTTCAAGGCTCTACAAATAAATAAGTAAAATCTAAATTCCAATACTTGTTTTTTAACCCACTGTTGAGTTTTTGTAATGAATCAGGAACTTCTGACTGATTTTTTTTTTTTTTTTTAGACTAGAATAAAACAAGCTTTACTCAGTGCCAAAGAATGGAGAAGCTGGAACTGGTACACAAATTAACTTCTCTGAAATTGATTTTTAAAATCTTGTAACCTTGTTTCACAAATATCCTTGGGCAAAAGCCTTAACTTTCTGTAAGAGGAAATCAGACTTGGCTAATACTCAACAGGTTCTGAAAAAGTACAATTGCAAGTTGATAAATGCAGATACATTTTAATATCAAACAGTAGGGATAGTAAGCCATCGGCCATATAGGAAGTAGCCATAAATTAGAAAAAAGAACAAACCATTTAAACTACAAAAGAGTTATACTAGAAACCTCCCCCCTGGAAATATTAAAGTGTTCTTCTAAGTAACTCCTGGGTGATTCTATTCAGAAAATAATGACTGTAAGAATGTTTATGTTTCAAACCCAGTATATTACAACATGGAACATCTTACAGAGTCTAATAGAATCACAGTGCAGAACTTGTTTTGGAGAAAATTCATGCCTTCTTCTGAAGATTGCAATCAGACATTTGGAAAGGGGCGTTAGGCTTGTTGTTATTGTTGTTTAGTCACTAAGTCATATCTGATTCTTTTAAGACCCCCTGACTGTAGCCTGCCAGGCTCCTCTATCCATGGGATTTCCCAGGCAAGAATACTAGAGCTGGTTGCCATTTCCTTTTCCAGGGGATCTTCCTGGCCCAGGGATTAAACCTGCATCTCCTACATTGGCAGGCAGATTCTTTACCAGTGAGCCATCTAGGCTTATTCTGGGCCCCAGTGGAGGCTGAATGCCTGGTGCACTGGAAATGCTAATCCCAGTATGAAGGTATTAGGAGCTGGGGTCCTTGGGAGGTCATAAGATCATGAGGGTGGAACTCTAATGCTGGGATTAGTGCCCATATTCATCAAAATTCTTCAGAGAAACAGAATCAATAGGGCATAAACAGATATGTGTGTGTGTGTGTTAGTCACTCAGTTGTGTCAACTCTTTGTGACTCCATGGACTGTAGCCCACCAGGCTCTTCTGTCCATGAAATTTCCCAGGCAAGAATACTGGAATTGGGTAGCAATTCCCTTCTCCAGGGGATCTTCCAGAACCCAGGGATCAAACCTGGGTCTCCTGCATTGCAGGTGGGTTCTTTACCATCTGAGCCACCAGGGAAGCCCAAACAGATATATAGAAACATATGTAGATATATTATGAAGAATTGGTTCATGAGATTATGGAAGCTAGGAATTCCCAGGATCTTCTGTCTGTAAGCTGGAGGCCCAGAAAATTTGGCAGTACAGTTGAAACTTCAAGCCTGTTAACTTGGGGAACAAGCAGTCTAAGTCCCAGTCTAAGGTAAAAGCCCTGATATAAGAAGGCCTGATAAGACTGAAGGCGGGAGGAGAAGGGGAGGACAGAGGATGAGCTGGTTGGATGGCATCACCGACATGATGGACATGAGTTTGAGTAAACTTCAGGAGTTGGTGATGAACAGGGAGGCCTGGCGCGCTGCAGTGTATGGGGTCGCAAAGAGTTGGACACGTCTGAGTGACTGAACTGAAATGAACTGCTGTCCCAGGGGAGGATACGGTGATGTCTCAGCTCAGGCAGAGAGCAAATTCTTCCTTCTGTTACCTATTTGTTCTACTCAGGCCCTCAGTGAACTAGAAGTCCACTTGCTTCTACAAGGGCCATCTTTATTCATCTTTAAAAGACACTTGCTCCTTGGAAGAAAGGCTATGACAAACCTAGACAGCAAAATTAAAAAGCAGAGACATCACTTTGCCCACAAACATCTGTATAGTCAAAACTATGGTTTTTCCAGCAGTCATGTTAGAATGTGAGAGTTGGGCCATAAAGAAGATTGAGTGCTGAAGAACTGATACTTCGAACTGTGGTGTTGGAGAAGACCCTTGAGAGTCCCTTGGACAGCAAGGAGATCCAACCAGTCAATCCTAAGGGAAATCAACCCTGAATATTCATTGGAAGGACTGATGCTGAAGCTGAAGCTCCAATACTGTGGCCACCTGATGAGAAGAGCCGACTAATTAGAGAAAACCCTGGTGCTAGGAAAGATTGAAGGCAGGACGTGAAGGGGACAATGGAGGACAAGATGGTTGGATGGAATCACCGACTCAATGGACATGAGTTTGAGCAAGCTCCAGGAGATGGTGAAGGACAGGGAAGCCTAGTGTGCTGCAGTCCATGGGGTCGCAAAAAGTTGGACATGACAGTGACTGAACAACAACAAAAATCTGTATTCAGTACACCAATTCAAATGCTATTGTCTCCTGGAAACACCCTTACAGAAACACCCAAAAATCATGTTTTACCAGCTATCTGGGAACCCCTTAGATGTGGCAAGTTGAACATTAATTACCACAGTGCCCTTTTATGAGGAAGGCAGAGCTAGTTGGCTCTCCTCCAGCCATGTGAGGATGCAATGAGAAATCTACCATCTGCAGTCCAGAAAAAGGTCCTCGCCAGAACCTGATCACATTAGCACCCTAAGCACTTCCGGCCCCCAAAACTGTAAGAAAAATTCTATTCTTTAAAAAAAAAAAATTGATTTATTTAATTTTCGCTTTGCTGGGTCTTCATTGCTGCAGGTGGGCTTTCTCTAGTTGCTGTGAGCCAGGGCTACTCATTGTTACAGTGGGCAGGCTTCTCACTGAAGTGACTTCTCTTGTGGA
Organism: Bison bison bison; assembly: GCF_000754665.1. Classification (NCBI taxonomy): domain Eukaryota; kingdom Metazoa; phylum Chordata; class Mammalia; order Artiodactyla; family Bovidae; genus Bison; species Bison bison. Next base: position 673,675 of record NW_011494885.1, read on the forward strand.
GCACAGGCTCTAGGTGCACAGGCTTCAGCAGTTGTGGCAACATTGGCTTAGTTGCCTCACAGCTTCTGGAATCTTCCTGAACTAGGGATTGAACCCCATCCCCTGCACTGGCAGGTGGAGTCTTAATCTTGGGATCACCAGAGATCCTCCCATGAAGTATTGCTTCCAACTAGAGGATGTATTTTAAGGCAAAGGAACTGAGGCAGTTAACTCCCCGCATGGAGCTCACTGACTTCCAGGTGCCCCACTATACAGACACAGTTGGCTTATCAGAAGGGTCAAAAGGCCATGATGGCTTTTGAAGGCACCAGGTAGAGAAGGTACCTTGCCACCCAACAGGAGATGCTCTAGGTCTCAAAGTGGCCAGTCTATCATGTCACCTGCCCTAGAGCCAGAATGCAGGGGTCCATGACACAGGGGAGGATAAGGGAGTGTCCCCGCCCATCAGTACACATGACAACCCACTTAAAGCATTTTTGCTCCTGGTCTCTGTGACCTTGGGCTTGGTGTGGGTGAGAAACCCAATCAGAGCTCTAATCAACCAGAAGCCAGGACTGCCCCCATGTGTTCATTGTGCTGCTGAAACAAGAGGCGGAGAAGACAACCAGAGGGACCGTGACCACCAGAGGGAGACTGGTTTGCCAGGTCAAGAAGGACTACGTTTGGAAGCCAGGGGATGCATTGTGGGTAATACTGACTCGCCGGTGGCCCTGTTCAGCAGAAAGTGGCCAAAAGCCAATAAAGACAAGACTATTGAACACTTACTTCCTTTAGGAATGAAACCTTGTGTCTCAACGATGTCCAGAGGAGGTGTTGGCAGGTGGTAAGAGAACGTAGAAGGGGTGGTAGAAGCAGGCGGCTCTCATTACCACCAGCCGCACAGTCAGGGCCTTTGCAGCTCTGTTATAGGTTTTCCCCCATCTTCCTCTGACTGTGGTTCATGAAGAACTGGTCATCTAAAGCTGTGGGTGTGTGACCCCTTGCCATTAGCACAAGACAGTTCTATGATTAAGTACCAGACGGGAATTGTGTGTCTTCTGTATTGCGGACTCAAGGGGTGGGTTGTGCGGTTTCCTTTTTCACATTCATTCTCTCCCCTTCTCCCCCTGCCCTGTGCTGTGGGGACTGTTAGTGGGATCTCCCACCTTTCAGCTGGGTTCGGTCGATGGGGAGCCCCAGCAGGAGACCACAGGGAGGACACTGAGTGAAGTTGGGGTGTTAATTCCCCAGCTCCCTCCCTGTACTGTTGCTGTTGGATGTGTGAATTTTGCAGCCTGAAGTTGGAACTCCTGTCAAATAGCCATCTCCAGAGCGGGTTCTCTGAGTCTCTGTTTGCAGCCCCTCTGTGTTGCTGTAAAGCAGCAACAGAAACACAGTGCTATCAGAACCAGGAAACTGCTCTAACCCTTATGTCTCCAAAACAGTCTCATGCTTTTGCAAATTGTCTCATTTAAAATCTCTTTTCAAGGTATGCAGGTGGAATGGGTCCCCATTTGAGCTGGGGCCCTGACTGCTAGGGAGAATCTGTATTGAAGTATACCTTCACCTCCGAGGTCACGGTCATGGGCACATACTTTTGACCGTAGCACCCTGGGGTGCTAGTGGTTAAAGAAAACAAAAACAAAAAAAACCCCGCCTGCCGATGCAGGAGACTAAGAAATGCAAGTTGGATCCCTGGGTCAGGACCATCCCCTGGAGAAGGGCATGGCAACCCACTCCAGTATTCTTGCCTGGAAAATCCCATGGACAGAAGAGCCTGGTGGGCTACAGTCTATGGGGTCACACAGAATTGGACACGACTGAGCGACTAACACTTTCAGATTTTCACTTTCACTTTTCACAAAAGGGCAGAAATGAGTTCCAGGCAGAGGACCCAGAATGTGCAAAGGCCAGGGGGTAAGACAGTTGAGTCAAGTAAAGTTCAACTAACTCACTTGGGTGATTAAATGAGCTAAGACACCTGAAGTACCCTGTACACAGTGAGTGCTATGTAAAAGCCAGCAGGTATAATTATTGCACACCGGAGAAGGCAGTGGCACCCCACTCCAGTACTCTTGCCTGGAAAATCTCATGGGCGGAGGAGCCTGGTGGGCTGCAGTCCATGGGGTCGTTAAGAGTCAGACACGACTGAGCGACTTCACTTTCACTTTTCACTTTCATGCATTGGAGAAGGAAATGGCAACCCATTCCAGTGTTCTTGCCTGGAGAATCCCAGGGACGGGGGAGCCTGGTGGGCTGCCGTCTATGGGGTCACACAGAGTCGGACACGACTGAAGCGACTTAGCAGCAGCAGCAGCAGTGTGCACACATCCAGGGTATACCAACTTGGGCGTATTAGTGGTGGAGTAATATTCTCTCCTCCTGACAACACAGGCAATCCATAACCTCAAGCCTTGATTACAGCTCTGCTGCTGCTGCTGCTGCATTGCTTCAGTCGTGTCCGACTCTGTATGACCCCATAGACGGCAGCCCATCAGGCTCCCCCGTCCCTTGGATTCTCAAGGCAAGAACACTGGAGTGAGTTGCCATTTCCTTCTCCAATGCATAAAAGTGAAGAGTGAAAGTGAAGTCACTCAGTCGTGTCTGACTCTTAGTGACCCCATGGACTGCAGCCCACCAGGCTCCTCTGTCCATGGGATTTTCCGGGCAAGAGTACTGGAGTGGGGTGCCATTGCCTTCTCCAATTACGGCTCTAGGGAGCTGTAATGGACAGGCAAGAAACCACACACGTTTGAAGTATATAGTTCAATGAATTTTCATGTGCACACACACTCTGTAAGGTCATCAACACAGTTCAGATAGTGAATGTATCCATTCCACCCAAGTTTCCACATGGGGACTTCCACCTGGGGACATCCTGGCTGGCCCCATGGTGAAGAATCTGCCTTGAAATGCAGGGAACTCGGGATTCTATCCCTGGTCTGGGAAGATCCCACATGCCTCAGGGCAACTAAGTCAACTAAAGAAAAAAAGAAGAGAATCTGAAATTTTGAACAATTTTACATGTTTACCTAATATTTTTCCACATGAGCCTTTGTAATCCCTACCTCTGTACTCAGCCCCACCCTGATAGTACCCAGGCACTCACTCACCTTCTTTCAGTTACTATAGATTAGCTTGTAGTTTCCAGAATTGTATATAAATGAAATCTTATAGTATGTTCTCTTTTTTCATCTGGCCTCTTTCATTCAGTGTAATAATTTTTTATTGAAATGAAATTCACCAAATGGAAACCATTTTAAAGTGAACAATTCCGTGGCATTTAGCTCAGTCACAAGGTTGTATGACCACCACCTGCTGCTGCTGCTGCTGCTAAGTCACTTCAGTCATGTCTGACTCTGTGCGACCCCATAGACGGCAGCCCACCAGGCTCCCCCGTCCCTGGGATTCTCCAGGCAAGAACACTGGAGTGGGTTACCATTTCCTTCTCCAATGACCACCACCTAGATAGTCCTAAAATGCTTTCATCGCTTCCAAATAAAACTCTACTTATTAAGAGGTTGCTCCCAGTTCCCCCATCCTCTAACGCCTGGAAACCACCAATTATGTCTCAATGGATTTACTTATTCTGATTATGTCATCAATGAATCATACAATATGTGACTTTTTGTGTCTGGCTTCTTCCAGAAATGGCTACCTACTCCAGTATTCTTGCCTGGAGAATCCCATGGACAGAAGAGCCTGATGGGCTACAGTCTATGGGGTCGCAAAAGAGTCAAACACAACTGAGCAACTAATCAATAACAGCAACAACCTATGGGCCTCTTTGCCCCTTTCCTTCTTCCTCCAGGGACGTTGCTTCAGTACGCACACAACTCCAGAGGCCACCATTCACACAGCCACCGTGTGAATCATAGCGCACAACCCATACAAATGTAGTGATGGCTCCATTGTATCTTTCCTTCCTTCCTTCCTCTCTCCCTTCCTTCAATAAATATTTATTGAGCATCTAGGCTCCGTCACGATAGTGGTGGAGACACAGTAGCAGATGACCAGAACATGCCTCTGTCCATGGAGCAAATTTTACACCTGCAAAACAGGGGCTTCCCTGGTGGCTCAGTGGTAAATCTGCTCTGTCAGTGCAGGAGATGTGGGTTCGATCCCTGATCCGGGAAGATTCCACATGCCTCGAAGCAACTAAGCCTCTGTGCCGTAACTATTGAGTCTATGCTCTAGAGACTGGGAACTGCAATTATCGAGCCCACGGGCCCCAACTGCTGAACCTGTGCACCCTGGCACTCATGCTCTGCAACAAGAGAAGCCACCACAATGAGAAGCCCGTGCACCGCAATGAAGAGTAGCCCCTGCTCTCTGCAACTAGAGAAAAGTCTACGCACCCATGAACACCCAACACAGCCAAAAATATAAATAAGCAAAATTATTATTTTAAAAATTCTTAAAAAAATAAACTTGTACATGCAAAGAAAAATAAAATGTATAAGGATGTTGAAATAAACGTGTAATTGCAACTTTCATATTCATTTCTTTGTCTTCTGCTGCTGTTCTCAATCTTTTCTCCGTTTCCCCTCTCTTTCTCACACATTCACATCTGGCCTCTGCAGTCACAGATAGACACCTCCTATTCTTCCCTGTCTCTTCCTAGCCAGCATGCTAGAGCTGGTTTGTGCAGGTTTGCAAAAGCCAATTGTTAAATACTTAGGAATTTTTCGAGCTGGTTGTGAAAATGATTAGTAGCTTAAAACCAGACAGGATAAGAGAATTTACACCACAGAAATAGGCTGATGCTATGATGTTGTTTTTCTGAAAAGCTGATCTTCTAGCACACCACTATTCCATCTATTTCTGGCAAGGACACTTTGCTTTGCCAAGGAATATCCTAATTCTCTGATAGATATCCAGTCTCCACCACCACCTGTCCTCTCCCACCCCCGCCATTCCTCACTTCCCTCCTGGGTGGTGGGAAAGCGGAGGTTCTAGGACCGTGTTGTGCTGACAGTGGAGAGAACAGAAGAAGAAGAGGAAGCATGAAGGAAGTTCATGAAAAAGGGAATAAAAAGGACAGCAGTATAGGAAGGCGGCGCTAGAGGTAAAGAACCCGGCTGTCGGTGCGGGAGACCTAAGAGACATGGTTTCCATCCCTGGGTGGGGAAGATCCCCTGGAGGAGGGCATGGCAACCCACTCCAGTATTCTTGCCTGGAGGATCCCATGGACAGAGGAGCTTGGCGGCCTACAGTCCATGGGGTCACAAAGGGTCAGACATGACTGAGCGACTAACACGCACACAGGAAGGAAAGAGAAGGAAAGAGAAGCAGGAATCCATGGGGGGCAAGGGTTCAGGTAGAGAGAGCAGAAGGACCAGGCAAGACTCACCGCCCAGTGTCCTCACAGGCAGTTGGGTCATTTCCCCATCTTGGGCCAGAAGGTGGCTGAGCTGCTAGGAGATGGGGAAACCACCTTCTCAAACTACCCTTAAACAGGGTGGGGGTGGGGACCCGCAGAGCTGGGCTCTGCAGGAAGGAGGGCTGGGGACCTGGACCAATGAGGTCTCGGGGCTAGGATGCCTCAGTCTCTAACTGTTGAGAGGGGCTGTTGGCCCAGACTCTTGGGTCAGAGGGGGAGCGGGGGAGGGGGCTGAATCCTGGGT
>NW_011494885.1:679471-725564 GCF_000754665.1 Bison bison bison
CTTTAAGCTATGGAGACTCAGAGGGAGGCCCTGGCCTCCTTTAGCAAGACCCTGTCCCCACCCTTTCCTGGACTACCTGGGTTGTGACAAGATATAAAAGTGCTGTTTCCGGGGAGAAAGAGCGGGAGCGAGCATTCCCGCCACCCAGACGATGAGCCCTGCCCTGCTGCTGGCCCTGCTGGGCATCACCCTCGCCCTGCCCGGTGAGTGAGAGACCCGGCCAGGGAGGGGATCCACCTGGAGGCTGAGCTTAGATGGATTTGTTCCTCCCATTTCAGGAGCGAGGGCCTTGAACTGCTACTCGGGGGTAGCGGAGACCATAAAGAATGTATCGGAACAGCCCTTTCGGTGGACGACTTCCCAAGTGAACTGTGGAGAAGGTTTGGGCTGCCAGGAAATGGTGTTGATCACCCAGAACGGTGAGACGGGCCCCGCGCCTGACTTGCAGCCTCTCCCTTGGAGAGATGTCCCTATCACCCCACCCTCCAGTCCTACCTGCATTCTGTGTACAAACTCAGAAGACCGCTCCCCGAAATACCAGGAGCGGCGCCCACCTTAGCTGCCCAGGGGCCTCCTCTGCACCCTTTCGGATGCACACCCTCCCTCTAGGACCCTGGAGTCTGACCCCACCCTGGCCTGCTTCTCTCTCCGTGCAGACCCCCTCCTGTACCTGGTGCTCATCAAGGGCTGCACCCAGGCAGCCAATCAGGAGGCCCGCGTCACCGACCACAGGGCAGGCCCCGGCCTGTCCATCGTCTCCTACACCCGGGTATGCCGGGAGAATCTGTGCAACGATCTCAGCACCAGCCTCCCTCTCTGGACCCCGCTCCGACCCACAGGTGCCGGAGGTTGGGGGGAGAAGGGGACTGCCCGGAGGAGGGGGGCAATGGGGTTGAGGGGGTTGGGGTGAGCACACAGGCAATGTTCTTTTAGAAGGCCTCCCTGCCTCCCCTCAGCCCCGTCCAGCCTCCCCAGCACAGCTTCTTCCAGCAGTCCCTTAGCAGGGCACTGGACTGATGTTCCCTCATGTTCGACTACCCACCTCCGACTGCGGCTCTGGCCCTAACCTGCTGCCCACTCCTTCTTTTTTTCCCGTGGGGTTTGGGAACTTGCCCTTTGGGGTTTCAGCATCTCCTCTTCAGAACTGAAATTGACCTGTGGCTTCCCATTGTCCTCTTCTGTCTGAAATCATAAATCGGATTTCGCTCTGCCCTTTGTGTTTCTCTACTCTTGTGCATCGCTGGTGGACATGGGCATCTCGTCTTCTTCCACGGTTCAGTGGAGCCTCTGGGTCCTCCCAGGGCACCCCTCCCCTCCCCTTACTAGGCAGCCCTCCCTAAATCTCATGCTCCCTCCCCGCCTTGGTCTCTCTCTAGTCACGGGTCCTAATGCCCTGCTCCCCAGACCTTCCTGAGAGGAGGCCAGGGAGGCTAAGGGAGCTGATTCTTGGGAGCCGTGAGGAGCTGAAAAGCCGAGGAGGGTGGAGGGAAGGCGCCTGGTCTGAATTCAGAGCCCCCTTATTCCTCCCTCCCTTTGTCTCCCACCTCTCCAGTCCCAGGTTCTGTGCGGTGTCCAGTCTGCTTGTCTAGAGAAGGCTGTCTGTCGGCCCCAGAGATGACCTGCCCAGCCAAGAGCTCACACTGCTACAATGGGGTCCTCCAGCTCACTGCTGGTGACCCACCGGGAGGTGGGGTTGAGGCCAGGTTTGGGGGAGGCTGGGGGGTGGTGTGGGGCTGAGGATCAAGATCTGAGTCTCTTGGGGAGGAAAGGGAGGTGAGGATGGGGACCCTGAGGAGGGCGGGCCTGGCTTCCCCCTGAGTGTTGGCTGGTCCCAGTAACAGTGTCTCCGCCTTCTCCCACTTTCCAGGGAGCAGCACCAGCATACTCAAAGTCCAAGGATGCGTTTCTCAAGCAGGCTGCAACCTGCTGAATGGGACCCAGGAAGTCGGGCCCATCAGCCTGTGGGAGACTTGCATTCCTAAAGGTGAATGTCACGGCGACAAGACCAAGTGACAGGGGCGGAAGTTCCGGGGTATGATAACCCTGCGAAAGGCAGGCATCCAAACATATCCCACCAAAACCAGCATCACAGGTCATTCAGATGTTACTACTCACTCAGGCAGGTGTGATGGGAGGGATTGTCCCAGTAGGCACTTCGGGCGAGGATGCCAGGAAACAGAGAAGGTACGTGGTCCAGGGAACAGATCTATAGGACAGGAGATCTATAGGACAGGTGTTTTAAATGATGCTGAGCCTGGCTCAGTTAGGACAGCCTGTCCAGGTGGGAAAGGAGCAACAGAGCTTGGAGAAAGGTCAGAGAGGCAAAGAGGGTGGGCCACATCGAATGCCACTCTATCCATTGTCTGCAGGAGTTGCCTGCTGGTTTCCCTGCTGGGCGTGACTAGCTGCTTCTGATTCTATTTCTCCACCTCCCCGACCTTGGGGTCTCTGGCTTCCCCTTGACCCCCACCCCAACTCTGGCATTCCACTCTCGCCCAACCCCCACCCCTGGTACCGGAGGCCCCAGCAGCCCTGCTGCAGAGAAAAAGTGATCAGAAGGATGTCAAGGGTGCTTCAGGTGTGACAGGGAAAGTAAGAGCCAAATGAGGACCCGTGGAGGGTTCCCACTCACGCATGGAAACCCAGTCCAGGTGGAACACCGGTGGATGAGCATGGCCTGGCGTGTCTTGATGTCAGGGAGCAGGATGAGGAGAGGGGTGGGGCGAGGAGGGAAGTGGGGTCTGGAGAAAGTGGGAGGAGGGTCCTCCCTGACCAAGCTTCAGGCAGAGAATTGAGTGAGTTCAGCAAACGTTCCTGTTTGGATCTCTCTGGCTGGACTGGGAGCTTTGAGGACAGAACCCGGATGTTCCTGACACCAAGGTTTTCAGCCTCGGGCAGCACAAGGGCTTGGTAAGGGTAGGTTCCCCAGGATGTGTTTGCTGACAGGAGTCCATACAGTATTCCAAGGTCTCCCGTGGAGACTCCAGAGGACTCAGACCCTGGCCCTGCCCTAAAGGGCCTCTGGGACTGGGAACAGAGACATCACAGACACAGGTAGCCATGAGGCTGTCATGAGGGGGCTTGGGGGAGCTCAGAGTAAGAAGATACTGATGTTCTGGGAGGGGGAGATCGGGGAGGACTTCACAGAGGAGGTGACCTATGACCCATGTCTTAATGATGAGCTGCTGTTCATTCACAGAAGAGGAAAGGGGCGCAAACAGGCAGAGGAGACAGTATGGGCAAAGGCTTGGAGGTGGGGGCAGCCTGCTGCTTTCAAGAAGGCTCCCTGGGCTCTGCCTGAGGAGGGCTCATGGCGAGGATGAGGTACAGCTGGGAGCAGTCAGCAATGACAAGTTTTCCAGGTGGACAAGGTGAGTGTGGGTGGTGAAGGCAGAGCCCTTCCAAGCAGAAGGAATGCCCTGCTGTGTCTTGGGACTGGATGTTGGTGGGGGAGCAGAGAGGTAGGTGGGGGTCCTGGTGGTGGGTCAAATAGCTTCCTAGCCAGACTGATGGGGCTGGCCTTTCTGCTAAAGGCAGGGGAGCCATGGTTAGGGAGGGACAGAGTCTGCATCTTTATTTTTAATTAATGCTAGTTTATTTATTTGGCCCTCATCTCTGGGACTAGCAGGCATATTAGGTAACATAATCCAGCAGACACTCAGAAACAAATCAGACACATGCCACATGCACCACACATCACAATGCACACAACACGCAATACACACGAGAGACACAACCATGCACACTGTGCCATGTACCACCACACACGTGTTTCCTTACCTCTCACACACCATACAACACCACATGCCACACCCAGCACACACCCAACACCCAACACACACACACAGCACAGAGATGCGGGACATGCACCATGGTACACTCATATGACAAACACACCACATTCATCACCAACACACTCTGTCACTATACGTACACACCACACATCACACACCCACCCACCGTGCACATTTCACACATTCCCATACTACCCCACACCCTCCACAGGCCCGCTACATATTCACACACCCCACACATATCCCACATATGTGTGCTGCCCAGACCACACATGTGTCACATAAAACACAGCCATTACGCCACAAATGGGTATTCCTCATATATGTCCCTATTTTGTTGGCTTTCAGCATCAAAGCCAGATCTTTTTTAAAAATTGTTTATTTATTGATATATGTGGCTACACTGGGTCGTCCACGACTGAGCGGCTTCACTTTCACTTTTCACTTTCATGCTTTGGAGAAAGAAATGGCAACCCACTCCAGTATTCTTGCCTGGAGAATCCCAGGGACGGGGGAGCCTGGTGGGCTGCTGTCTATGGGGTCGCACAGAGTCGGACACGACTGAAGCGACTTAGCAGCAGCAGCAGCAGCAGCAGCAGCACTGGGTCTTAGTTGAGACATGTGAATTCTTAGTTGTGGCATGTGGAGTCTAGTCCCCAACCAGGGATTGAACCTGGGCCCCCTGCAATAGGACTGTGGTGTCTTAGCCACTGGACCAAAAGGGAAGCCCCCAGCTAGAGTGGAGCAAGATGTCAGGGAGTAAGTGGAGAACAGAAGGGCATCCCAGGGAACAGCTCCTGGAAGGCACGGGGGCAGGAAAGGACAGGGTGCAAAACGGGCCACCGCAGGAGCCCAGACTGAAGAAGAACCAAAGGTCCAGGATTTTAACAGCCTTGACTGTCCCCCTAAGGAACTGGATCCTGGTTCCAGCTAGAGCAGTGGGCCAGCCCAGCCTGGGAGAGCACAACCGTTAAGAGCTTAGCATCTGAATGGAAAGACATGGGTTTCAGTCTGGGCTCTGCCACTGAAACAGCTTTTGAGGATTACCACTGCTTAGAGCCTCTTTCACCAAGTTCAGAGAGGAGGAGACTCTCACTGATGGTCAGAGGTGGCAGAGCATATCCAAAGGCACTAGGGCAGACATGTGCCTCCATGTGTGTTTCAAAGAAGACTCCAGAAGTCAGTGGGACTCCAACAGAGTGATTAAGCGGGAGCAGAGCAGGACAGGAGGACTGTGCAGAGGAAGGAGGGCACCTCAGGTAGAGCCTTTGGGGCCATGTTAAGGACTTAGAATTTTATTCTGAATGGGTTGAGGATCTACTGGAGTTTTCTGAGCAAAGGATTGATGTGAATCAACCTTTCTTTTATAGGAATCATTCTGAATGCCTGGTGGAGAATAGAGTGAAGGGGAAGTGGGCATGGGGGAGGGGACCCTCCAGGGAGACTCAGGAAGAAGCAGGTGAGAGCCAAGGAGTCTTAGACCCTGGTGGAAGCTGTGGAGGAGGTGAGAAGTGGTCAGGTTTTGGAGGGATTTTGCAGCTTCAGCCAACAGGATTTCCTGATGGGTGCAACATGGGGTGTAAGAGAGGAGGGATTGTCGAGAATAACAGCAATGTCTTCAACTTGAGCAACTGCAAGAAAGGAGGTGCCATTGGCCAAGACGGGAAAGACAGGGGTAGGCAGAGTGGGAACCAGGCTGGGAGGAAGGCTGCAGGACCCATGAAGTGTCTGTGAAGTGGGGGAATGAGTGATCCTCCTTCATGGGGGCTGTTGTGAAGGTTAACACATTTGTGGGTTACTTGCACGGTCAGCCCTGACAGTTTCTGCATCAGGAGACACATCCCAGCTGATCATGTGATGGTCTCAAGAGTTGGTCTAATGGTTTTCAAACTAGACTGCAGAGGGCTACAGGGGCTGAGGCGTCCCAGGATGGTCATCAATCCTCCTCTTCCCCATCACTCCCTGCAAGGAGCCAGAATAATGCCTGAGTTCCCAGCCTAGCTCCTAACTCACTCGCAGTGGGACACTGGGCAAGCTGCTTTCAAAACTCCTCTGTTTCTCACTTTGAAAATCGGGGTGATGATGATGACAACCTGCTTGGGGTAGGGGGGTGCCAGGAGGAAATGAAGCAATCCAGGTGAGGTGAACTTCTGGGGAGGGTTCATCCTTGGAAACTGATCACGGCAGCTGGGCACCTTTTAAGTGTTCAGTGCACACAAGGCATTGGAGTATTTCTGTTTGGAACATAGCGTTGCTCAGTGAAGACATATATGGTGTCAGGCTACATTTCTCTTTATCCAGATGAGGACCTTGAGGCCCAGAGAGGGAAGTAGAGATTGACTCAGGCTAAGGAGAGCCATCTGTCTCCATCACAGCTGATGGAAAGAGCAGCTGTCCTCAGGGGGCATTGAGAAAAACCTCTGCGGTGTGTTTGAGCAGAAACAGGGTAAAGAATAAGGATGGGGCTCAGACTTCCAAAACGAAAGAAGTGAAAGTGTTAGTCACTCAGTCATGTCTGATTCTTTTGCAACCCCATGGACTGTAGCCAGGCTCCTCTGTCCATGGGATTCTCCAGGCAAGAATACTGGAGTGGGTGGCCATTCTCTTCTCCAGGGGATCCTCCTGACCCAGGAATTGAATCCGAATCTCCCACATTGCAAGCAGATTGTTTATCATCTGAGCCACCAGGGAAGCCCTGAAGGTCCCTTCTAAATCTGAGGTTGAGGGACCCAGTGGCCCATCGGGCTTGCAGGGTAGTTCAAGAATGTGAGCATCTTCCCAAGCATAGGACCAGAAGGAAGACACACAGCGGGTCCCTGGCTTCCACAGACCCTGGTGATTCTTTCTCCGCAGGTGCTCTGACCTGTTATCGGGGTATCATGCTGCAGATGTCTCCAAACCTGAGCCAGGACCCTGTCGACTGGTCCACAACTACGGAGCAGCAGTGTAACCCTGGGGAGGTGTGTCAGGAGACCCTTCTGCTCATAGATGTAGGTGCGTGGGCTGCGAAAGAGGGCGAGACCCCTGCATGGGGTCCTGTGTCTCCCTGCCTTGGATTTTTAAAAAATTAATTAATTTATTTTAACTGGAGGTTAATTATTTTACAATATTGTAGTGGTTTTGCCATACATTGACATGAATCAGCCATGGGTGTACCTGTGTTCCCCATCCTGAACCCCCTCCTACCTCCCTCCCCATCTCATCCCTCAGCATCATCCCAGTGCACCAGCCCTGAGCACCCTGTCTCATGCATCGAATCTGGACTGGTGATCTGTTTCACATATGATAATATACCTGTTTCAATGTCATTCTCTCAAATCATCCCACCCTCACCTTCTCTCAGAGTCCAAGTCTGTTCTTTACATCTGTGTCTCTCTTGCTGTCTCGCATATAGGGTCATCGTTATCATCTTTCTAAATTCCATATATATGCGTTAATATACTGTATTGGTGTTTTTCTTTCTGACTTACTTCACTCTGTATAATAGGCTCCATTTTCATCTACTTCATTAGAACTGATTCAAATGCATTCTTTTTAATAGCTGAGTAATATTCCATTGTGTATATGTACCACAGCTTTCTTATCCATTCGTCTGCCGTTGGACATCTAGGTTGCTTCCATGTCCTGGCTATTATAAACAGTACTGCAATGAACATTGGGGGTACACATGTCTCTTTTAATTCTGGTTTCCTCAGTGTGTATGCCCAGGAGTGGGATTGCTGGGTCATATCCTGCCTTGGATTTAAAAAAAAATACTTATCTGTTTATTTTTGGCTGCTCTGGATCTCCGTTGCAGCATGGGCTTTTCTCTAGTTGCGGAGAGCGGGGGCTATGCTCTAGTTGCTGTGCACCGGCTTCACACTGCTGTCTTGTTGGGGAGCACAGGCTCTAGGGCATGCGGGCTTCAGTAATTGCAGCTCACGCGCTTGGTTGCCCCGCAGCTTGTGGGATCTTCCTGGACCAGGGATCAAACCGGTGTCCCCTGCATTGCAAGGAATCCTCCTTAAGGGGTTAAGGAATTTTAACCACTGGAGCACCAGGGAAGCCCCCTGCCCTGGATTCTGTGCACTAAATTTCCTGCCACGGTCCCTTCAGGCTTGCACTTCTAAGTCCAGTTCTTCCTCTATCTGTGCCTTGGTTTCCCCTTCTGAAAATCGGGACGAGATGATGGCAGTAACAGTAACCTACTTCACAGGGTGGTGACTAGGATATAGCCGGTAGTCCAGGCAAAGGGCTGAGAACAGAGCCGGCACAAAGAAAGCTTTTGCTTAGTCACTTCAGTCGTGTCCAGCTCTTAACTCATTTCATTCAAAGTCTAAGGAACTGCTGTGGTGTGTCAGGCACTGTTCTTGTAGCTTTACAGGCCAGTGGGGAAGCTGCAGGCAAAATGAAACAAAAGAGTGAGATATCATGTGTGAAGACAAGAGCTGTGGACAGAAGTCCAGTGGGGACGGGAGATCGGGAGAATGATGTGAAGGTTGCAATTTGTGCTCTGAAGGCTCCCTGTCAACTAAAAAACCCCCAAACCTAAAAGTTGAGAGTTATTTATTCAGTGGGAATGTTATACACGTTTGCAGCAAGCGGCAGGTAATCTGAATAGGAAAGATTACTGTTAAGAGAAAACTAAATGTCTCACATGAAGAGATTTAGCAATCTTCTATCCTCTATGGGAAGATGCAAATGTCCAGACTTGCTGAAATCATTTCCTTCGTATTTGTTGTTGTTGTTGTTCAGTCGCTCAGTTGTGTCTGACCCTTTGCAACCCCATGAACTGTAGCACACTATGCTTCCCGGTCCTTCACCATCTCCCAGAGCTTGCTCAAACTCATGTCCATTGAGTTGGTGATGCCATCCAACCATCTCATCCTCTGTCGTCCCCTTCTCCTCCTGCCCTCAATCTTTCCCAGCATCAGGGTCTTTTCTAGTGTGTCGGCTCTTTGTATCAGGTGGCCAGAATATTGTAGCTTCATATGCATCTAGCTATCTGGGGCCAGTCCTGCTTTTTTTATTGTTCACAAACTAATTTCTTGTTTATCATAAGAGATGGCAAATGTGGTGGATGGCTGCCTCTTTTTCTCTCTCTCTCTCTTTCTCTTTCTCTCTCACACACACACACACCCAGCTCCTCAGCACTTTCAGAGGGGAGGAAGTAGCTGCTGGCTTCCAAATACATGGCTTAGTTTCACCTGGGCTCAGAAGTCTGCATTACACACACACACACACACACACACACACACACACACACACGCAGAGCTCCTACTGGCTTCCAAAAACCTGGCTTTGTTTCGTCTGGGCTCAGAAATTTGCATTTGAAAAAGACGTGTTGACTGGTAGGGTTTAGAGCAGAAAACGTTCCGTTTCCCACGGGAAATTCCGAGGACCTTCTACTCCGAAGGTGACATTTGAGCCGGAAATGAGAGGCAGCAGATCTGGAAGAGGACCCGACTCTGGCCCCAGGCTGCCCTGTGCTCTCTACAGGACCTGTGCCCCGGTCATCGTCACATACCTGTCCCCTGCCTGACGAGCCCCTGACTCCGCCACCCTTGGAGCCTCCACTCTCGCCGCCCAGCTTTCTCTCTCTCACCCCTCAGGACCCAGGTCGATCCTGCTGGGGAGCAAAGGCTGCAGCCAGGTCAATATCCAGGGTGACTTCATGCACTCGAGGCCCCCCGGAGTGCTGGTCGCCTCCTATGCCCGGGTCTGCTCCTCCGACTACTGCAACTCGGCTGCCAGCAGCAGCGTCCTGGTCAATGCCCTCCCTCGTCCAGGTGTGTGATGCCAGCGGGCTGGGTGGGACCCCGGGTAGGGAGAGATGGGGCCCCAGAGACACATCTCGGCGCTCAAGGAGGGTGGCCGCGGCTAGGCGCAGGGCTGTGTGTTCCCAACCTTCTCTCTGCTCCCCAGCCCCCCCGGCCCCAGGACACCTGCAATGTCCCGTCTGTCTGGCCCTTGGATCCTGCTCACAAAGCTCTAACGTGATGTGTCCTAAGGGCACCAGTCACTGTTACAAGGGTCAGATTTTTTTCCGGGGAGGTGAGTACTGAATGTCAGGTCCCGAGGAGGAATGGGCTAGGGGGCTGGATTCACAGGGTCCCGAGGTGGGAGAGTGCTTGAGACCCTGGTGTTGCGGTCCATGCACAGGCTGGAAAAGAATTTCCAGATATGGGGCAGAACGAGAGGAGAATAAAGTTTAATAGACTGGGAAAACCAAACAGTGGGCTGGTTCAAGGGAGAGCCAAACCCTTTCGCAGGCTAGTAGCCAATTTTTACAGCCTCAAGACAGAGAAAATTCCTACTGGAATGGTGGCATTAGGTGATTGGTTAGGATGCTATGGGGTTGGTATTTTATCTACTACCGGATCAGGGAACTGGTCGGTTTAGATCCAGAGGCTCATGGCAACAGTTGCTATGGGGCTTGGTCAGTTCCAGAGATTTTTATCCTGTAACCTTGGTACAGGGCTCCACACCTATGACCTTGGTATAGGGCTCCATACCTGGCTCACGACTTTGGGGGTGGAGCGGCTTGGGGACCCAGATTTTCTAGGTCTGAGGGAGGAGGGGACTAAGAGCCTGGTCTCTTGGTCTGAGGTGGAGTAGGGGAAGGCCTAGGAATAATAGGGTCTAGGAACTTAAGCATGAGGAGCTTTGAACCCTCCCTGACTCTATCTTCTCTGTCCAGGTGGGTTGACCGCCCCAGTGGACATCCAGGGCTGCGTGGCCCACCCTTCCAGCACCTTGTTGGGCCGTAGGTGGAGTATCGGGGTCTTCACTGTGACTGAGACCCGTGAGGGTGGCACTGAGGTGGATGAGCCTCTAATCTCAAGTGGAGCTGCCCCTGGCCCTTCCCTGGCTTGGGCAGTGGGGCTGGCCCTAGCCCTTTGGTGTGGGGCTCCCTCCTTGCTGACCTTGTTCCCCCAGGATCCTTAGCTCCTGTTGACTCCCCACGCCCCACCTCTCCCTCTGACCTCATAACTCAACAGCCTTGGACACTGAATCATGCCCCAGTCCTCATCACCACCCCCTCCACCACCACCACACACACACACACACACACGCACACACTATCTGACCTGGTGACAGCATATGGAAGGGCCTGAGAACAGCTGAACTGATCCTCTGGGAGGAGGGACATTCAACCAGTGGCCACCTGTGTGTGATAATAAAGACATTGTCCTTTTGCCACATGCAAGGGTTTCTCTATGTGAGGGTAGGGCAGGGCTCCCAGAGATCTGACATGAGGGAGGAGAGGAAGCTGGTGAGAGAGTCACCATCTCGGGTCATCCTTCACTGATCTGGTCCACAGCCCCCCTGGACCAGCTTGGGTGGTAGCAGAGTCTTCCAGGTGCTGCAAGCAGAAGTATTAGGGCCTCTTGGGGAGGGGGGTGCTTTCCAGGCAGCTCAGCAGTAAAGAATCTGCCTGCAATGCAGGAGACCTGGGTTCGATCCCTGAGTGGGGAAGATCCCCCACAGGAGGGCATGGCAACCCACTCCAATGTTCTTGCTTGGAAAATTCCATGGACAGAGGAACCTGGCGGGCTACAGTCCATGGTGTTGCAAAGAGTCAGACAGGACTGAGCCACTCAGCACACACATAAAATGACTTGGGAAGTGAAGGTGTGCCAATGAGGCTTCTATTTTAGTAGCCAGCACCAACAGGGGGCTCACCCCACTTGAATAAATTGACACAATGGTTTATGTGAAGCAGAGAAATGAGAGGGTTGGCACCATTTCCTGAGGCTGATATCATTGGGTCTGTTGTCATAGGCTTGAAAGACTAAGAAGTCATTACTGTTATTAGAATCTGGAAGGGGGTGGTGTTTAGAGAGGGGTGCCTGACAGGAGCTGTGATCTCAGGCTGAAAAATCCACCCAACCCACAGCGACACTACAGGGAGGGAGCTGGGGAATTAACACCCCAACTTCACTTAGTGTCCTCCCTGTGGGTCTCCTGCTGGGGCTCCCCATCGACTGAACCCAGCTGGAAGGTGGGAGATCCCACTAACAGTCCCCACGGCACAGGGCAGGGGGAGAAGGGGAGAGAATGAATGTGAAAAAGGAAACCGCACAACCCACCCCTTGAGTCCGCAATACAGAAGACACACAATTCCCGTCTGGTACTTAATCATAGAACTGTCTTGTGCTAATGGCAAGGGGTCACACACCCACAGCTTTAGATGACCAGTTCTTCATGAACCACAGTCAGAGGAAGATGGGGGAAAACCTATAACAGAGCTGCAAAGGCCCTGACTGTGCGGCTGGTGGTAATGAGAGCCGCCTGCTTCTACCACCCCTTCTACGTTCTCTTACCACCTGCCAACACCTCCTCTGGACATCGTTGAGACACAAGGTTTCATTCCTAAAGGAAGTAAGTGTTCAATAGTCTTGTCTTTATTGGCTTTTGGCCACTTTCTGCTGAACAGGGCCACCGGCGAGTCAGTATTACCTACAACGCATCCCCTGGCTTCCAAACGTAGTCCTCCTTGACCTGGCAAACCAGCCTTCCTCTGGTGGTCACGGTCCCTCTGGTCGTCTTCTCCGCCTCTTGTTTCAGCAGCAGGAGGAACACAAAATAGCATGGGGGCAGTCCTGGCTTCTGGTTGATTAGAGCTCTGATTGGGTTTCTCACCCACACCAAGCCCAAGGTCACAGAGACCAGGAGCAAAAATGCTTTAAGTGGGTTGTCATGTGTACTGATGGGCGGGGACACTCCCTTATCCTCCCCTGTGTCATGGACCCCTGCATTCTGGCTCTAGGGCAGGTGACACGATAGACTGGCCAGTTTGAGACCTAGAGCATCTCCTGTTGGGTGGCAAGGTACCTTCTCTACCTGGTGCCTTCAAAAGCCGTCATGACCATTCGACCCTTCTGATAAGCCAACTGTGTCTGTATAGTGGGGCACCTGGAAGTCAGTGAGCTCCATGCGGGGAGTTAACTGCCTCAGTTCCTTTGCCTTAAAATATGTCCTCTAGTTGGAAGTGATACTTCATGGGAGGACTTCCCTGATGGTCCTGTGATTAAGACTCCACCTGTCAGTGCAGGGGCCAGGGGTTCAATCCCTGGTCCAGGAAGATCCCACAGGCCATGTGGCAAATAAGCTTGTACGCCACAACTACTGAACCTACACGCCCTAGAGCCCATGCTCCGCAACAAGAGAAGCCACAGCAATAAGAAGCCTGTGCACCACAATTAGAGAAAGCCCATGTAGCAAGGAAGACCTAGGGCAGCAAAAAAAAAAAAAAAAGAAAGAAATTTAATTAACTAATTAATTAACTTTAAAAAACTTCGTGGGATCCTGTAGCAATAGAGCAGACATTTCCTAAGTCCCCAGATGGCAGTGTTGACAGAAGCAGTGAGGACAAGGAAGGCAGAACAGCATCCACAGAGTGTATTACCCTGTGGGGAGAAAGGTCAGTCCCGAGAGTTGGGTATATGTCCTGAAGAGTCCTGCTGTAGAAAGATGTCATAACAGGCTGAGATTGGCCTCTGCCTTTGTTGGTTTGGGTACTGAGTGGAGTCAACAGCCAGGTCACCTGGAGAGAGTTAGCTCACTTGTCACTGCATGGAGACATTAGTTAACTCACTAACCCAATAGAGTAGTAATTCTATCCCCAGATGCTTGAACTAATACCTCCACTCCTATATTCCCTGTGAAAGATTTTGGCCCCATGAAGCCTTCCCCTTGGTCCTGTCTAGTCTCACACCCTTAGAATCGGTATCAGTCGGGGTCCAGGCATGTGTCAGGAACCACATGCTAATTTTAACAGGTAAAGTTTTTTGTTTTGTTTTTGTTTTGGCCACGTAGCACATGGGATCTTAGTTCCCTGACCAGGGATTGAACCCCAGTTAGTATAAGGAATCATTATCGGACTTCCCTGAGAGTCCAGTGGCTAAGACTCTGCCCTTCCAATGCACGGGGCTTGGGTTCAATCCCTGGCCGGGGAGTGAGATCCCACACGCTGCAACAAAGACTGAAGACCCCAAGTGCTGCAACTAAGACCTAGCACAACAAAATAAATAAAAATAAATATTAAAAAGGGGAAATATTTAAAAATAAAAGAATCATGAGGGAATTCCCTGGTGGTCCAATGGCTAGGGCTCTGAGCTTCCACTGCAGGGGACATGGTTCCATCTCTAGTCAGGAACTAAGATCCATAAGGCCAAAAAGGAAAGAAAGAATCATTATCTAGAAACACGGGGTGAGGATTAAGAGGGAATTGGTTACTAAGCCTAAAGAACACAGGGCTTTCCAGGTGGCGCTAGTGGTAAAGAACCTGCCTGCCAGTGCAGGAGATGTAAGAGACAGGGGTTTGATCCCTGGGTCGGGAAGATCCCCTGGAGAAGGGCATGGCAACATACTCCAGTATTCTTGCCTGGAGAATTCCATGGATGGAGGAGCCTGGGAGGCTGTAGTCCATAGGGTCGCACCAAGTCGGACACGACTGAGCGACTTAGCTTATGACAAAGATAAGAGAATAGTTCATCTAGGGAGGAACCTCCTTACTTGGGGCCAGAAGACAAGCTCTTCAGCCTGCAGTGTCCCTCTACCACCCTCTACTGGCAAAGCCTAACATTGTGCCTGGAGATGAACAAAATTGCTTGCAGGATCCAGCAGGGCAATGAAGAGCTAATCTGGAGCTGAGAGGCCATAACTGGCACAGAATCTGCTCATACACACGCTCTGGGATTCCTGCCCGTGCAAACTGGTGAGGTTCTCAAACGCTCTCAATGTGTGGCACGTACATGCTAAACCAAGTCCTGTGCTTCTTTGGACTACATTAGAAATTCGTTCTTGTGGGTCTGGAGGAGAAGCAGTTTCCTATGAGTGGTCTCTATCCCACATCTGAGAGTCACACTCCCTTAACACAGACTGGCAACATTGAACATTTTCCTGGCAGTGCATCTCTGCAACGCGTTCACTCAAGCCTTAGGCTTGGTCCTCAGCCATATCTGCCCTGTGACTGGAAACAAGAGATGTTCTGCCAAGGGAGTTTTCTGATTGTCTATCACATTTCCATTTGGACAATCTTATCTTTCCATTGCTCCTCTTCCCCCACGTTTGCTCACTAGGGTCATCGGAAGAAACAGCCGACTCCCCAGTCAACCTGTGCAGCACCACTGTTGCCGTAGTAACAAAGTGCCACACCCACTTCAGCTCCCAACACCTTGCTTTCCATCTGCACTTCTTTCACTGCTACCCCAGTGATAACTTGACCAACTATGAAATTGTCACAGGACTTCTCTCACCTGTGCCCTATCTTTTTCCATCAAGGTGGTCATCCCTGTGCTTCTCCCATGTAGTGGAAACCTAATCCCAGAATACAGTTTTGTTTGTCTGTTGCTGGATGCCACTGCTGATCCAAATTTCTGAATTGGTCAGGGTCCTGGCTTCAGGTTCAGTCGCTTAGTCGTGTCCAGCTATTTGTGACCCTATGAACTATAGCTTGCCAAGTCCTCCAGGCTCCTCTGTCCATGGGATTTTCCAAGGAAGAATACTGCAGTGGGTTGTCATTTCCTATTCCAGGGATCTTCCTGACCCAGGAGTTGAACCCTCATCTCCTGCATTGGCAATGGATTCTTTACCACTGAGCTACCTGGTAGCAGGAAATAAATTGTTCACCCAAGTTGGGTAACAAGTAGAATTTTATTAAGGGGAGAGCTGATTACAATTATTAATACTGGATCCAGGGAAACCACAAAGGATGGTGCAGGAGTTGGGAGTAATCATATGTTTTATTTAATTTTATTTATTTTTGGCTGTGCTGCACAGCTTGTAGGATCTCAGTTCCCCATCTAGGAACCCAGGCCATGGCAGTGAAAGCCCAGAATCATATCCACTAAGCCACCAGGGAACTCCTCCATGTATTTGAAACATATGATTGCAACAATATATAACAAAGAGATTGCTCTGACCACAAATGCTCTACATCTAGGGCGAGGGGTGCCATGCACTTCATCGATTTATAACTGGCATGAAAAGGCCCAGTACTGAAATGGGGGTGCCGGGGACCAGCCCTGGCTGATCCAGGGAATTCGAAGCGGGGACGGCGTTGGTGAGGATCAGGAAACAACTGCTTAATTAAACGTTTATTAAGGATATAAAGAGTGGTGAAATAAGGATAGCTCAGCGAAGAAATTCAGTGAAGAAAAGAGGCTGAATAAAATTCCAAAGCAGGGAATTTACGTCACCTACGAAGGCCGCAGGCGTCCTCCCGTTCTCCCGAAGGAGAGGAGATGCTAAGGCCTCCCCGGTCAGATCTTAGAAGCCCAGGCAAAATTAGTAGGCTTGACGAGCTTCCCTGCCTCAGAGGAAAAGTTCAGCTAGAAGGTGAAAGAAAGAACGACATGGGGAGACCAAATTCTGGTGAACAAAAGGACATACTTTATTTTCCAAAGCAGTTTTATACCTTAAGTTGTGCATAGAGGATAATGGGGGAAGGGGTAGAGGCATGCAAAGACAGCAGTTCCTGATCCTTATCGAAGTCAGGCTTTCAAACTTATCATATGCAAAAGTTTAGGTGATTTACATCATCTTCTGGCCAGGAAGCCTGTTAACATTTTAAGAAACTTATTTTTCTCTAAAGGTGATTATTCTAAAGTCAGGCACCAGCCTCCAAAAAGCATTGGAGAAAGTTGCATTCCTATAGGGCAAAGGTGAGGTGGGCTCAATCAAGAAAAGAATTAACTCAAGGGTCCAAGATTACAAACATTGAGGCAACTACTTACATTTCTATACACCCATTATATCAATCAATACACCGCCAAGGACACAGTAGGTAAGGGATATGGAGACTTAGCAGCAAACATTGGCCCAACAAGTGAAAAACCCTTCACCAATACAATTTCTAATCAATCTTTTAACTACTCAAAGGAATCTGTGTTTAGACAGTTTAGAACATCTCCTGCCTCTCACAGTTGGGAGGCTCTGAACAATCACATGTTGCCGGAAAAAACCTATTCAGGCAGGCTAGAGGACTTCCAAAGGAGTTTGTAGGTTGAAACACTGTCACACGCAGGAACTATTAACTGGAGCTGTAAGCTAACTCTTTTTTCAGAGAGAGGTAGTGGGGGACAGCCCCCCGTAAAGTCAGAGGTGTAGGTGAAAGCACAAAGCAGAAAGTAGGCAGACTCTGGTTTTGGGGGTAGATTGCTCGAGAATTTCCAGGGAGACTCCTGAGGCTTGATCCCGCCTTTGCGTATGTCAAGCCTCCTTCCTCATGACCTTTGTCACGGGCGGAGTTCGCTCCCCACATCGGGAGAGAGCTCCTTTCTACATAAATCCACACTCGAACACAAAGCCACGTGCACTCATGGTGTGCTGGTAAATGAACATCTGCCTCCCTGAAGGGAGAAATAAAAGCTCTGATCTGTAGCATTTGCCAATGTCCTTGGTGTAAATACTCCCACTATGGCTGATTTCAAGCTATCACGATGTCCCTGCCTATGGAGTTGGGAAGAAATAACCATGCAGGAGACACAGGTTTGATCCCTGGGTCAGGAAGATCCCCTGGAAGAGGAAATGGAAACCCACTCTAGTATTCTTTCCTGGAGAATCCCATGGACAGAGGAGCCTGGCGGGCTACAGTCCATGGGGTCATAAAAGAGTCAGACACGATTGAGAGATTGTGTACACACACACACACCATACAAATACAATAGTTATAAATAGCCTCAAGAGCATAGATAATAGTAAAATAGTAGATAATTTAGGAAGTGATGATTTTTGAGTATTTATTACCTTTGTTTTAAAAATGTTATTTATTTATGGCTAAGCAGGCTTTCTCTAGTTGCAGTGTACGTGGTTCTCATTTTGCTGGCTTCTCTTGTTGTGGAGCACAGGCTCTAGGGTGTGCGAACTTCAGTAGCTGCAGTGCACATGCTCAATAGCTGTGGCACGTGGGCTTAGTTGCCCTGAAGCATGTGGAATCTTCCCAGACCAGGGATCGAACCTGGGTCCCCTCGCATTGGCAGGAAGGTTCTTAACCACTGGACTACTAGGGAAGTCCTACCTTTGCTTTAACATAATTTAGTTTTAAGTTGACAAAATTTAATTTTTAATAGTGGTTGTATTTAGCAACTGGCTTGAAAAACTGAAAATTGACTCTCATGAACCAGGTGGAACCACTGAACCACTCCCAGCACAGCACGGCCCACATCCCAGAGAGAGCCAGTGAGCACAAGTGCTCTTGCACAACCTACCCTGACAGCCCTCAAAGATCCCCTGAGCTCTCAATTCTTAAAGAACAGATCCTTATTCTTCCTTCCATCTCTAAACCCATCAGGGTAACCTCACCCAGTGTGGGTGGGTAAGGGACCAAGTTGGCTCACTGCCAGAAGCACGGGCACCTCAATATCCAAGATTTGTGGTGTGTGAGCATTGAAGCCAGCAACACTGTGGGTCTCCCTATTACGTCTTGAGAACCTACCCAAGATGACCAACACCTACAATTCCCAGGATATGAGAAGGATGGGGACTTCCCTGGTGGTCCAGTGGCTAAGACTCCACCTCCTGATGCAGGGAGCCTGGGTTCAATCCCTGGTCAGGTAACTAGATACCGCATGCTGAAACTAACAGATCCCATGTGTGGTAACTAAGACCTGGCACAGACAAATATAAAGAAATAAAAAAAAAAAAAAGAATTTCTACCGAGTTACTGATGGCTTTAAAAACTGAACCCAAAGAAAGATTTACTATATTTATATCAGTGATTAACATTTTAAAGCAGCACTAGCTCTTGTTAAAATGTCTGCTTTTAGTTACTTTATTCAGAGGTGGTTTGGGGCCATCTTAATCATGCCAAAAGTTAATTTAAAACACACAAATAAAATGCCATGTCTCCCTACCAGGGCTAAGTGAGCAGACACAGGCAATTTACTTTAGAATAGAGCAGGCGCGGCGTGGGGGAAGCCCTTTATTTAAGCTTGTGCATTTGGGTGCAAACAACCTTCCAGGGAGAAATACATGGAACAATGTCCAAAGCTCACACAGAAAGAGTCTTCCAGACTCTCAGTCCCATGGCACTTAGCTATGGCAGCCTCAGCAAACTAATGAACAGGCCAATGTGTTATTTAAGATGACCTTCACTACAGTTGCTAGATGCCAGGTATGGGGCTAGAACTGAAGAGGCAGGGTGAGTGCTACTCAGAGGCATGGGAAGGGATAAGGGTCTTAAGACAAGATTCTGGAGATCCAAGCAGGTGTCTATGCAGCTTCCAACCACCCTCTCTGCCCTCCAGTTCCCCCTAACTCATTGGTCCCGCACTGGCAATGGTGGCCAAGATCTGAGACCTTGCTCCAGACCTATAGTTACACAATAACCCAGGAAAACCACATACTGTTACAGATCAGAGGAGGTGAGTTCTGGAGGCCTGAGTCCCCAAAATAAGGGAGTGTGGCTCAGATTCCTGGGTCCTGAGGGGCAGGGTGTTTGGACCAGAATGCTCTCTTACTATGTATATTAACTCTTTCTAATATTTACATGAATAACAATATTAATAATTATATTCTTAATGTTAACAGTCCCCAACTGGAAGCTTTTAATATATTTTCACATAAAGTTAAGAGTTTTACCAACACCATTCTTACTGTGGCATTTTCTCTATGAAAAATAAATATTCATTTATACCACAAAACTCATAGAAACAGTATCAAGTCTGAAAGAAAACATATGGCATCTTTGTTACATCCAGAGAACTTATATTTAAGTATACATATATGTAATATATATATATAAAATGATTTCCAGCCATAAACAAGAAATCTGAATGATGCATCTTGTTCATGATACTGACACCAATATGTGAGTTAGCTACAATGGCATTCTGCCGTTCAAGGGTGCCAGAAATAACGCTGAAGCCAGCATCCCTCTATTCAGTCTTCCAAAAGACCATGGAGGAGGCTGGCGCCCTGGTGTGTACAGAGGATGAGGCCTGAGCTGAGCAGGAACCACTGCAAGTAAAGAGTGAGGGGACCAAGTTGACTCCCAACAGATACGGCCACCGGATGGATGCTGGGAACGGGCCAAGCTGGTACCATGACAGGAATTTGGGCTAGGAGAAGAGTTCGGGGGATGAAAGCCAAAGGTTTGCCTTCCTAGTGCGGCTAGGGAAGTATAACTCTGTAGATCAAACAGAAAAGTTTAAGCAAAGTCATTTGGGGATGCGCCGCCCCCGCACTTAGCGGGCCTAGCACTGCTAAGACCAGCGAGTTCTCGGTCCTCCGGCTTACAGGCCACCCGCCATTCTGCGTATGTGTATGTTCCAAGCCGGTCAGGAGTAGGCCAATGGGTGTGGGGTTCCTCCAGGCTCATCCAATGAGCTATCAGATGCTTTTGTGTCAACCAATGGGGCTTCGAATGAGCTGTCGAGTGAAACAGGTCCCGCCTTCCGTGCCTCAGGGAGCTTGAAGGAGAAGGCCGGGTTGCGAGAGTGTAGCGTTCCAAGGCGTTACTTCAGCACCAGTATATTTTTGTGAGATTATCTGGAAGTCAGGAGGAATTTTGGTCCCTTAAAGAGAAAAAGAGGGACTGGGGACCCAGTTTCCTGGGTCCTGGGTAAAGATAAGGCTGGGGTGGGAGCGGGACTCCTTGAGCTAGCAGGGCGAAGGCTGGAGTCTTGGCCTCGTTGATCTGAGAGGGGGAGAGGGCTGGGTACCCCGAATCACGCGTCCTGCCAGAAAAGGTGGCTGAACCCAAACTCCTGGATCCTTAGTTAGGACCAGGCTGAGACCTCAGAATCCGGGTTCGGATGAAGATGGGGGCCGAGAGACCTGAGCCTCCAGGGCATAGGTTTTAATCTGGACTCCAGAGTCTGAGGGAGAAGGGACCTGTAGGCCGGATTATGGCTCCAGAGGTTGCAGAGTACGGATTGTTGAGCTCATTGGTCTGGGTGGCCGAGTCTGAGAAGTACAGCTATGGAAACTGAGGCTTGTTAACTAGTTAAGTTGCCCAAACTCACAAGCTAGATCGGGACAGACTGACTTTAGAAGTCATTGTTTTATATATACCAGTAAGCTCTGCCCTTAAGTCGGTGCTTGCTTAGATTTTATCTTATTCCATGTGGCTGAAAAGCTTCCTGTCCATGTCCATCAAACCACAGATCCTGATCAGTTCTTCCAAACGTCTCTAAAAGAAGCCATGGGAGCCTGTCACTTTCAGGGTCTGCTGCTCCTCTTTCTTGTAGGAGCCCCGACCTTGATCAGTATGTATTGGAGATGTGGGGGTGGGGAAGTGGTTGGGTCAAGGAGGATGGATTTCTGGTGAAAAAAGAGGGATTTGGGGCCCCGGCAGAGAAGGACAAGTGCTCATCTTTATCTCCTTTTCTCCCCAGTGGCACAGAAATTGTTTTGTCAAAAGGGTACATTCATGGGTATCCAGGAGGATGCAACAAACATGTTCAACTGGACCTCAGAGAAAGTTGAAGCTTGTGACAATGGGACATTGTGCCAGGAAACCATTCTGCTGATCAAAACTGGTAAAATGAGAAAGGGGCAATTGGGCTGGTGGGGGCAGGGGACGGGGGGAGATGATTATGTTCATGTTAAGACTGTTCCACCTGCCCCAGGCCAAACAGTAGCGTCCCCACCCACTTTCTTTCCTTCCTGTCTCACAGCAGGGACCAAGACAGCGATTTTGGCCACTAAGAGCTGCAGCTTGGATGGGACACCGGCAATAACGTTTATCCAGCACACTGCAGCCCCCAGTCTAGCTGCAATCTCCTACAGTAACTACTGCGAGGATCCCTTTTGCAATAACAGAGAGGGATTATATGATATATGGAATATACAAGAGACTGAAGAAGGTACCCTGCGAGGGAAGAGATGGGTGCTAAGGGAAACTCTATACACTCTGGAAGAGAAAACGGGAGGCTTCCTTCTTTGTGTTCTTACTTGGTTTAGGTTCAAGTGGGCCATACACAAAAGGACCTCAGACCTTTTGCTTGTCTCTCTTTTTCTAAATTGTCACCTTGGAGTACTGTAAACAGTGTACTCCGAGCAGAGGACATCAGTGAAGGCTGCAGTGTAAAGTGGATTTGGGGTTTATTAAGCAATAAGATGTCAGTGGAGGTTTCTGAGCAGGCTGGTGGCGGTCTAACTGCTCCAGCTTCCCCATTGCCATGTGGCCACAGCTTAGTTCCTGCATTTGTCCTCAAAGTCTACAGTAACCTGGTCACACCTACCTTTTCAGGTCATTTTCTTCTCTTCCCTCTCTCATTTATTGTGTTTTAGCTAGGGCAGGATTCAAAATACTTAACAATGGAGATGGTACTGACCAATCAGAATGGATGCTGGCTATAAAAAACAGTCCAGCCCTGCCTGTCT
Source organism: Bison bison bison (assembly GCF_000754665.1). NCBI lineage: Eukaryota > Metazoa > Chordata > Mammalia > Artiodactyla > Bovidae > Bison > Bison bison. The sequence continues at coordinate 701,581 of NW_011494885.1, forward strand.
GTGCCTGCCAGCTGAATATCAACACCTGGTGATTTCTCACAATTTCCAAATCCACCAAGCCAGCTCACACTTCCAGGTCTCAGGCCACTGTCCTTGCTGTTGGCTTTTTTACCCTCATGCAACCCCCATTTCACACAACTAACCTCTGTTCTTCCTCCATCTCAACTGAGGTGTCCATTCTGGGAAAAAATTCAACCAAATTATTTTAGATAATTAAGCGTTCTTCCATTTCTTTGGTACCATACCGTGGCCACAGTGCCCACAGAGTTGTATGGTAGTTAATTACTTACATGTCTGTCTCTTTCAGGACAATGCTCCTAGATGGCAGGAACTGTGTCCTTTGTTTATCTGTACCTCCACACCTATACAAAGTTTGGAAGTCATGTTGGATTGTGTTCTGACAACACAGAAATCAGTTGGAGAGGGATGGGGAGGTGGTAGTAACAGGCGTTGAGTAGAGAGGCATCAGCAGGAAAGACTTGAGGAAGAGAAGGCAGCAAGGAGAGAGAACTCCAGAGGCAGGACACATCCTTAACTTTCTCTCTTTTCGCTCTTCAGAAACCAAAGGGACAACAAGCCTCCACTGCCCAACCTGTCTGGCTCTGGGGTCCTGTTTGAATGCTCCCTCTGTTGCCTGCCCCAACAATACAGATCGATGCTATCAGGGGAAACTTCAGGTCTCTGAAGGTAAGCTGAACATCTGATGGTTTCAGAGGCCAGAAAACCTCAGGCATCTGCGTGTAGCCTAAGAGGTTCTGACACTGAGTTCCAGAAATGAGGTGAGGACTGGATTCCTCTCTGATTTCCTCAAACATCTGTGTGTCGCCCCATCCTTGTTCCACAGGAAATGTCAACTCACTTTTGGAGATCAAAGGCTGTACATCGATCATTGGTTGCAGGCTGATGTCTGGGGTCTTTAAAATAGGACCCCTGTGGGTGAAGGAAACTTGCCCCTCCATGTCCATCTCGACCCGAAAGATTGACAATGGGGCCACGTGGCTTCACACTTCAGTTTGGAAGTTAAAGCTACTGCTGATGCTGTTACTGCTCATCCTTGGAGGGAGTGCTTCTGGTCCCTAATCATCTCTTCAGACTGATCATCGGCAGCTTGAGCAGGTGGAGATTTGAAGAGTAGCTTCTGTGAATGTATTTGACATTTCTAATAAAGTTTCTGCTGTGATTTGTGTATGCCTCAAGTCTAGAAGTGGTGTTATTGTGCTAAGAAGAGGGTCCTTAAAATTTGTGCTGTCCAACCCACACATTTGCAGAAAGGGAATCAAAGATCTCAAAAACTTGAGTGAATTCCTTACACTTACATAGCTATGGACAAAGCCATAAAGTCTGGTATTCCTTTCACTGTAGTAGACTTCCTTCTCTTGCTGGCTAGACAGGAGACTAACATTATCCTCCTCTAGAACACTCCCAACCCAGTCATAAGGCCAAAATCATGTGCTTTGGGGTTCTAATAGTTCCTGGGGAGGTGTGTCAGAAAAATCAGACTCCAGTTCTTCAGTTACAATGGGCCCTGTCTCCCCTATCCTGTTTGTTCCTTGCCCACTTTAAATCATTCCTTTTCAGGCCTACATAATGCCTGCTCAGTGGACAGAGGGAACTTAGGATGGAGCTAGGGCTCCATAGGTTCTGGTGAGTGTGAGCCAAACGATAATGTGGATGGGGAGATTTTTTTTTTTCAAATTCTTACACTTTTTTATTTAACTTATTACTCAAGAATACATAAAGTCTATGTTATTGTAAAAGACTCCCGTGATACAGGAGCTATATAGAGCAAAGTAAAACAGTAAAGAGAAACAGACTTTTTTCATTTTTTTTAAAGCAGCTTTATTGAGGCTTAACTGACATACAATAAACTGCACTGGAGGTGGGAGGAAAGACTTTTATTGCAGACTGTTGACCCCTCCCACAAAGGACAGGGAGCCTGATCATAGCATAGTCCAGCCAAGTTCTTTCTAGAAAGTTCTCTAGTTCTAACTAACTTTTGGAGTTAAAGTCTCCCCACACAAGTTAATATTTTATCTTTGTTCTTAGGCATCCAGCTCTCCATTGTGTCAGTTTGGTAAATCTCTCTAAAGAGTGAGAAGAAACACCAACAAAATTTTAACTTAATGAGGGGACATATAAATGTGGGAAATTACAAGCATTCAGAGGCATGACTGGTAAATATTATTTGGGGTAAAACACAAAATCAGAAACAAACTAAATAAACCAAAAAAGCCAAGTTGGTATTTCCCATAGGACACAGGTTTCTTTTTTTTTTCATGATTAAGTTTTTATTGTCACATTTAACTGCTTTGTCAGATATACATTGTAGGTTTCAGTATGGCATAAAAATGAAAATATTTTCCTGAATGTAAAAATCTGAACAGAGGAGATGGCGATGGCACTTAAAAAGAAAAAAAAAAAAAATCACACTGGTGCTGAAGCCACTAGAAGGTGGCTGGTAAACACTGGAACACATTCACAGATAAAGCGTCTGAAGTGAAGTGATGTGAAAGTTGCCCAGTCATATCCGACTCCTTGTGACCTTATGGACTGTACAGTCCATGGAATTCTCCAGGCCAGAATACTGGAGTGGGTAGCCTTTCCCTTCTCCAGGGGATCTTCCCAACCCAGGGATCAAACCCAGGTCTCCCGCACTGCAGGCAGATTCTTTATCAGCTGAGCCACCAGGGAAGCCCTGAAACATTTCAAATCAAATGGCAGTGGTATAAGCCCAATAAAACTGGAGAGTAGGAAGACACAGAATCTGTCGAGTAGCTACCTGAAGAATGGCAGTTTGAGCACTTAATTTCCAGTCAGACTAAAACTTCTTTCTTGTAAAATGAAACTACTTTGAACCTGGATTTTAAGCTTTTTTAACAACTTCCTTATTTGTACAGGTTGTAACTAGTCCAAAGAAAAGGCAGTTATAATCCATGGCATTAGCTTTGTGGGTTGACCCTGCCATAAATGGGGGAGGGGGTCTTTTTTCCAAACCAGGAGTATGTCATACTCATGAACGTCTGTAGTGGTTTCACACATTCTGGGCAAAACTAGAAAAGAAGCAGTAAATAAAAATGTTAAGTGCATCCCCAAGGAAAGTCTCTACACATTCCACAGCTATATGCTGAACGGTAACTTAAAAAAGTATGGTTATTCCAATTGAAAATGAATCTCTATTCAATAACCAAGCTTCCCAAACAGTTTATTAGATGTCTTTCTTCCATAAATAAGACTAACACTAGGATTTGTCAGAAGATCTACACAAGTTATCACCTTTATGTACGAACTTGGCTAAATCCACGGTGTCTGGAGTCTGTTCCTTGTAAAACTCAGGTCTAGAACATAACTCCTTTCTGTTATACTGTTGTGTGTCCTTCACTTAAGACTCCAGAACAGAGACCATAAACATGGCTAGTGCAACATAACAGTCACTGGAATTCCCTGAAAGAAAAATAAGTAATTTATTTTATAACATACTTATTTGGATGATTACTCACTGGTAATTAGTATTTCTACATTTTCTTTTTAAGGCAACCATTTTAAGTGACAACACATGGCAGGCTAGTAGAAAACAAGTGGAAACAAAGCCCTCTCTTTTGATCTCACAAAGTCATGCAGACAAAAGAAGGTACATCTGATTTGTTCCAATCTTTGAACGTTGCTGCTAAACTAGTTTTCCTTTGAAAAAGTAAATTTCAAGGCATGATAGTGCAAGAGACAAGGTTTTTGTTTATAGAACATTTATAGACTAATTGTGCTTGGTCTCTAATTTCCAAATTATTTTAAAGAACAGAAATGGCATTGATAAATTTATCTTTGCCTAAATTTACCAGTACATCATGAATTGCACCAGAATTCGGACAATTTGATTATCTTAATGACTTTGTTGTGAGCCTTGCACACTGCGTCTGCACGTGAGGACCCCGAATGGGCCCCTTGGAGGTTCCTCCAAAGTCTGTGCCCAAAAACTCTTGTCTTGGGGAGTCCAGGGGTCTGTAAAAGCAGTTCTTCCCCAAGAGGAAGTCCTCAAAAACTCTCTCAATTAGCAATTAAGAAAAACAGTGCTAACTGGAGAGTTTCTTGCATTCAGGTAAATCTGGGAGGTCTGAGCATTCCTGGAGCCCTCATCAGGATGTGTCAATGGGTCAAGAATCCCTTGAATGTGAGTATTCACTATTAGAGGACTCTGTAGGGTCAATCAAATTTTCACAATCACTGTCGTCTGATTACTCTGCACTGTCTCCAGCTGCTCTGTGGGAAGGAGGGGGTCTGCTCCACTTTCAAGATATGTCAGTCCAGCACTGGTGGAGGCATAACTGGAGGAGTCCATGGCTTGAGGTCGAGGCATAAAGATGCTAGTTTCCATGTGAGAATGGCTCAGAGTACTTTCTTGATTATTTGGGTGAAGATCAGAATTAGGTGGAGGCGGGTCTGAGGGCTCAGCCTCTCCAGCTGTACTTGGACCTTCTGCTGTGAACCCTGGATAGGGCATCTGAGGGCTGAAGGTGGGGTCCACACTTTCAGATGGCATCTGTCTGCTTAGTGTTGCCTGTGGCAATCATCTTTCTTGTTCCTTTTCATTCTTCCTCTGAGTGATTTGTCTTCTTAATTGATTCACTTCTGCCTGACAAGGTTCAACAACTCACTCGCTCTTTTCTACGGCTGCACACACTGCTGGCACTTTCTCCTGAAGCGCATTATAAACCTGATAAATCGCCCTGATGTCTTTCATTAGTCTGTCCTTGTCAAAAAAGTCAGTACCATGTTCTTTAATAACTTTGGCATAATTCTGAGAAGTATTTGGCACTGAAGATACCTTATACTCTTGCTGGCTAGTACTGCCTAGATTGGGAATAGTGAGGGATAGCCTTTAATTATACCTTCTATCTAAAGAGAACATATTCTAAAACATGAGTGGAATTGTTGGCGTGGAGATAAAGCTGAAGGGGAGGAAGATGAGGTCGGCCACCCCGATGGTGCAGGTGAGCTGCTTATGGATCACTTGCTCTCTGTATGACATCTGCTGCTTTGTGTTTCACTGGAATCGGTACCACCCAATAACTTTCTTTCTCTGATCTTTAAGAATCCTGCCCAAGCTCTCTTCATTAACTTTGCTTGCATACTCATAAAAACTAAAAAGTCTTGAACAAGGATGATGGTTATGGATTTCAATTACTTGCAGAAATTCTGTGTTGCTGACTTAGGAGTCATTGATGCTGAAGGTTTCCTCTTGCCTTACCTCTCCCAGCAAAAATCCTTCCTGAGAGGAATGGAAGAAGAGAGTTGCAGGTGGTCAGCGTTGCTGTTGGTGCTGTGGAAACACAGAGCCCTGAAGGTGTAGCCTGAAATGGAAGCTGCCATGATTGAAATCTGATGCTGGTTTCTTAATGGCACTGAATACAGTTGCAGAAGACATTCCTGAGTGAATGAAGGAGAGCTACCATTTAAAAAAATTTGGCCTGTGAATAGTTTTAGTATTTTAAAAATTATAATATGCTAATAAGCTTGACATGGCATGAACAAATTTCTCAGGCCAAAAACTCAAGTGTGCAAACTTTCTAATTTCATAATATAAATATATAAGCTATTCAAATGTATGATTAATTTTTATGATACTTTTGTTTATAACAATTCCCCATTCTACCTGCTGCTGCTACCTGGTGGTAGGTAAAACCTAATCAGTTTGGGACTTCCCTGGTTATCCAGTGGCTAAGACTCTGCTTCCACTGCAGGGAGCCCAGTTTAATCTCTGGTCAGGGAACTAGATCTCACATGCCACAATCAAGAGTTCTCATGCTGCAACTAAGACCCAGCAGGGCCAAGTAATTATTAAAAGAAGAAGAAGAAGAAACTTAACCTGTTTGAATAAATTGTTATAAATTCAGTCGGGGTTTTCTCAGTCATTTCAGATCCCCTGCTCGTGCTTAGTCACTCCGTCGTGTCTGACTCTGTAACCTCATGGACTGTAGTCTGCCAGGCTCCTCTGTCCATGTGATTTCCCCAGGCAAGAATATTGGAGGAGGTTGCCATTCCCTTCTCCAGGGCATCTTTCTGAACCAGGGATTGAACCCAGGTCTCTTGCATTGCAGGCAGATGGGGAAGCCTCATTTCAGTTCTAATCAATCAATTCAGGGCTTCTTTTCCTTTCCACTCTCTTTATCCACAGCTTTGCAGTAGTGCTGGTGGGAAGGATGGACTGTCTAGTTTTCACCCCTCGTGCTGCTGAAGTTCAAGTTCTTACTGATGTCTGGTTCTCAGCTTCAATTCCTGCTGGCTTCCACTGGGAAGCCTTTGATCCAGTCTGGTGTTCATGGGCTCCATGCAGGCCCTGTGAGCTCTGCCATCCCTCTTAACCACTTTGGAGCCTCTTCCAACTGCCCTCAAATCCCACTGAGGTCCTTCAGGAATCTGAAGCAGCCTAGGAATCCCATATAATTGATGAAATTCCTCCAAGTTCTGGAGAAAAGATAATTTCATAGAGACTTGCTTTTTCCTAAGGTCCTTGGGAAAGAGATGGGACCTAGACCCTGGAATTTATTACCCACCACCCACAGGCCACTAGCTACATTCTTCTCATATCCATTTTTTGTTTTTCAGCAATCATGCCATAAGAATTCCCTGCCAGTCCAGTGGTTGGGGACTTGGCCCTCTCACTGCTGAGGGCCTATTTTGCAGTGAAAAGGAAAAAAGAGGAATGAGTTTTTCTTTCCCTTTTCTGAGAACAAAGATAAACAGAACAGTGAACAGGCCTGAACATTCCTAGTTTTTACTTTGAAAGTGAAAACGTTAGTAGATCAGTCATGTCTGACTCTTTGCAACCCCCAGTGATTATAGCCTGCCAGGCTTTTCTGTCCATAGAATTCTCCAAGCAAGAATACTGGAGTGGGTAGCGATTCCCTTCTCCAGAGGATCTTCCTGGCCCAGGGATTGAACCTGGATCTCCCACATTGCAGGCAAATTTTTTTTTACCATTTGAGCCACAGGGATGTTTTTACTTTGTTTCTTATTTGTGTGACTTCCCTGGTGGCTCAGATGGTAAAGCATCTGCCTACAATGTGGGAGACCTGGATTCAATCCCTAGGTTAGGAAGATCTCCTGGAAAAGGGAATGGCAACCCACTCCAGCATTCTTGCCTGGAAAACCCCATGGACGGAGAATCATGGTAGGCTACAGTCCATGGGGTCACTAAGAGTCAGACACAACTGAGCAACTTCACTTTCACTTTCTTATTTGTAGTCTGCAACTAAATTTTCTTTTCTGACCCCTAATTCTGCATGAGCTACATTTCACACCTCTTATCCTTTGATTCTATGCTAATTACATCCTGTATCTGGTGCTTACCACTCTCTGCAAACCCACCCTTGTAGTTTTTTTCTTCTTACAGATCAGAAAGAAGACCTCTGTAACAATGCACAGAAGACAATGGACCCAACTTCTGGGCCACCAGACTGCCAGAGGCTACCTGACACCAGCCTGTGACTATCTGGAAACAATGCAAGAGGAAGAAGACAAGATCTTAACACCTTTGATCCTCATCACTGACCCCTGATTTCGAGCCTTCATCTTATATAAGCCTGTAGACTCCTCACTGGAGAAGGCAATGGCACCCCACTCCAGTACTCTTGCCTGGAAAATCCCATGGATAGAGGAGCCTGGTAGGCTGTAGTCCATGGGGTCTCTAAGAGTTGGACATGACTGAGCGACTTCCTTTCACTTTTCACTTTCTTGCATTGGAGAAGGAAATGGCAACCCACTCCAGTGTTCTTGCCTGGAGAATCCTAGGGACGGGGGAGCCTGGTGGGCTTCTGTCTATGGGTTCGCACAGAGTTGGATATGACTGAAGCGACTTACCAGCAGCAGCAGCAGACTCCTCACAGTGGGGTGGGCACAGTTCTTGAGGCATGAGCCTAGTGTTCCCCCTCCACCAGCTGAGAATTAAAGCCACCTATTTTTTTCAACTCTGTCTCTATTTTTATTTCTCTCTGGAGGGCAGAGAAAGCCAAGATTTTGACCGCCAACAAACACTAGGGCCCAGGTTCAATCCCTGACCAAGAAACTGAAATTCTATAAGATGGACAGCTTAAAAACAAACAAACAAAAAAACCTATCATGCCATAAAGCCTTCATTCTTACACTGAAACTTAAAAATTCCATGTCTAATAAGCAAAAGTTAGGCCTTTGGAATCACATCTACTTCCATTTCAATTTACATAATCTCTTTTGAAATTTCAAGGCTCAACATAAAGGTGTTTTTGGCTCCTTGCATTTCTAGGGTAATAGGCCTACTGCCTGACCGGAGGAGACGGGGCAAGAGAAGTAATCTATAGAATGGAGGGCTTCCCCCTTGGTCCAGTGGTCACGAGTTCACCTTGCAGTGCAGGGGACACTGGTTCCATCCTTGTCCTAGAAAGATCCCACATGCTGCGGGGCAACTAAGCCCGGGTGCGCGGCAACTACTGACCCCACATGCCCTAGAGCCTGTGCTCTGTAGCAAGAGAGCTACCACAACGAGAAGCTCGGGCACTGCAACTAGAGAAAGCCTGTGCGCAGCAAGGAAGACCTAGTGCAGCCAAAAATATGGGGAAAAAAAAGAACGGGAATGTGGGCAGATACAAGTGATAGCAAAATATAACCCTGCCATGTAGATACTTCACCCACCCACGTCAGCCTCCACATCACCCATGATACCCATTGCTCCCTCCAGGGCTGTGTTCATGTCCTTTCCTCTCTGAAACTCCATCTCCTGTTCCCACTTACCCACCCTGGAGGGTCCCACTAGATGCCTCCCTGCAACTCCAGCAGACCTTTCTTGACTTTGCTGGCACTGATCTCCCTCCGCAGAGCCCTGGCGTACCTACCTGCTAGCTTCCCTTCAATATCATACTGTTCCCACACAATGTATAACCTCCCCAGACAAGGTAACAACACTTCAGGGACAGGCTTTGTTTCCGACAGCTTTACGACTTAATAGCATCCATAAAATGTGACTGGCAACTTGATGTATGGGTCTTCCAGAACTGCTTATTGAAGTGAACCAAACTTCTGCTGATGGGGCTTCCTTGGTGACTCAGATGGTAAAGAATCTGCCTGCAATACAGGAGATGTGGATTTGATTCCTGGGTCAGGAAGACTCCCCTGGAGAAGGGAATGGTTTCCCACTCCAGTATTCTTGCTTGGAGAATTCCACAGACAGAGGAGCCTGGTGGACTACAGTCCACGGACTCGCAGAGTTAGACACGACTGACTAACACTTTCACTTTTCACTTTCAAACTTCTGCTATGCATGCACACACATTCCTCTTGAACAACAAAACTAGGGACTTCCCTGGCAGTCCAGTGGTTAAGAATCTGTCTGCCAGTGCAGGGGACATGGGTTCAATTCCTGGCCTGGAAAGATCCCACATGCTGTGGGGCAACTAAACCTGTACGATACAAGTACTGAGCTGGAGTATAGAGCCCACACACACCGCAATGAAGAGTAGCCCCAGCTCGCCACAAGTAGAGAAAGCCCACTCAAAGCAATGAAGACACAGTGCAGCCATAAACGAATAAATAAATAAAATGTAAAGGCTGAATAATAAAACCCTAAACTCCTTATTCCTCCAATAACCCTCTCCAAAGAAATCTTTTAAAAAAAGAAACAACAAAACTAACCATCACCAACAACTGCCGCTGATTACCTGAAACTTGATGCTAATGAGAAAAAAAAAAAAGGCAGTAAGTTCCAGAGAGTAGACAACAGGAGAGGCAGAAGTCTGAGAAGGATGAGCACTGCAGAAAGGTAAGAATTTGAAAATTCCTCTATTTTGTGATGATGTTTTAGTAGCCAGGTGGGCACATCCTGGTTTAGGGCAGTAATGTCAGAGTAGGAGTTGATTTTGATCAGGGGTTGCAAAATGAGTTGTTCAGATTCTTTTATTATTGTTTAATGTTAATGAAGACAATAATCATTTATTGGGCAATTTATCCGTTCCTTGCTCTACACTAAAAACTTCAGAACTACAATTTGTATAATCCCTCTGTGCATTTTTGTAGGGAGTCGGAGGCAACTCAGATATCCATGACCAGGGGAACAGATAAACAAAATGTGGCAGACATAATCTTTAGGTGTGCAACACATTAAATTTGCACTATATGTATTTTTTTAAAGTAAGTAAATTATTTTGTAGCAAAATATCACTTGTATAAATTGACTAGTTTGGGCAGTTCTCTGGTGACCTAGTGGTTAGGATTCTGGGCTTTCACTGCCATGGCCCAGATTCAATCCTTGGTCAGGGAACGGAGATCCCAATAGCTGTGTGGCATGGCCAAAGTAAAAAAAAAAATTAAATGACTTTAAACCACAAATCTTGAAAAAAAGAAAAAGACTGTTTAGATTATTCTGGGTCCCTTGAGTTTCCATACACATTTTAGAGTAAGAAGAAAGCTGGAGTTTTGATAAGGACTGAGTTGAATCTCTGGATCAATTAGGGGGTATTGCCATCTTAATGGGCTTCCCTGGTGGCTCAGACAGTAAAGAATCTGCCTGCAATTCAGGAGACGTGGGTTCAATCACTGGATCAGGAAGATCCCCTGGAGAAGAAAATGGCAACCCAATCCAGCATTCTTGCCTGGGAAATCCCATGGGATAGAGGAGCCTGGCGGGCTACAGTCCCTCCCTGAGGTCTCAAAGGGTCGGACACGACTGAGTGACGAAGCACAAGGGCACGGGCCATCTTAACAGTACTTTAGGTCTTCCAATCCATGGACATGGGGTCTTTCCATTTATTTAGGCCTTTCTTAATTTCTTTCAGAAATATTTTCTGATTTTTTAAAATAACTCTTGTGCCTCTTTAACAACTGAACAAGTGTTTTATTATCTTTGATATTTTTATTAATTTTGTTTTTAGAGTATTCATTGCCAGTGTATCAAAATACAATTGATTTTTACATTTATTTTGTAACCTGCAACTTTGTACAAGAGTCATACTTTCTTGTATCATTCTAAGTGTCCAACATTTTTATTGAAACCTGAACATTTTATATAATATATTGTCCCTACTCTGAATACTGATTATAACCAGCAATCATAATAAACAACAAGGCTTCCTTTTGTTGTTCTTTGCTTGTCTTTTTGTTTGTTCAGTGACTTGACTGGACTATTTCAGTGATGTCTATTTTCTCTGCAGAGAGCCTCTGATGTTAGTCTTCCCTTTGGGAGGGCACCTCCTTTGGGTGTACACACAGTCTACCTGGAAAGACAGTGGTTCTACCAAAACCGTCTGTCTTTCCCTAGATCTCTCTGGTTATCACACCCAGCCCTTAGGTTCCACTAGTTTCTGGCTGATTATTCTATTATTTTTTTTTTTTTAATTTAAATTTATTTTTGGCTGCAATGGGCTTTTGCTGCTGTGCACAGGCTACTGCCTTGTTGCGGTGAGCAGGGGCTGCTCTCTTGCTGCAGTGCACAGGCTTCTCATTGCTGTGGCCTCCCCTGCTGCAGGGGACAGGCTCTAGGGCTCAGTAATTGTGGCCCATGAGCTTAGCTGGCCCAAAGCATGTGAAATCTTCCCGGACCAGGGATGGAACCCGTGCTCCCTGCATTGGCAGGTGGATTCTTAACCACTGGACCACCAGGAAAGCACCTATCCTATTGTTTTTGACAGTGCCTGGGATAGAAATTGCTTTACATTCAGACTCTATTAAATTCAGTCAAGGGTCATTTCTGAGGCCAAGCTTTGAGTTTGTCCTGACCCCAGAGGACTCCTGTTAGTTATCTCTTTCCCTAGTTCTCTTTTGTTAGACAGTGAGCCTAGGGTTTAATTAGTTGACACGGTGGGGCTACTAGTCTCCTCTTTATTGCTTACCACCAAAATCTCCATTGTTGGGGATGTCCCTGGCAGTCCAGTTAAGACTTCACCTTCCACTGAAGGGTATGCACTGGTTGGACACGACTGAAGCTACTTAGCAGCAGCAGCAGCGAACTAAGATCCTACATACCTCACAGCCAAAAAAAACCCCACCAAAACATAAAACAGAAGCAATATTGTAACAAATTCAATAAAGACTTAAAAAATGGCCTTCATCAAAAAAAATTATTTTTGATCTGCATTGTTTGCAGAGTGTCATTAGTCATGAACTCCCTCCCACCCCCCACCCCCAGCCTCCCTTTCTGTTCCAAATAAAGTCACTTTCTGTGGGTAGAACCTTAAAGCTCTTTGTTCTTATCTGTATCTCTGAGCCACAGTTTGGGAGCTGGAGGCAAGGACAGTGAGAGATTTTTTTAGAATGCCACACCTGCTTTATTATTAACAGGTGCCGGGGGCCAGCCCCGGTGGAGTCAGGGGTTTCGAAGCGGGACGGCGTCGGCGAGGATCAGGAAACAATTGCTTACTTAAATGTTAATTAAAGATATAAAGAGTGGTTAAATAAGGATAGCTCAGTGAGAAAATTTAGTGGAGAAAAGAGGCTGAATAATTCAGCCAGAAGGTGAGAGAAAGAACGACATGGGGAGACCAAGCTTCGATGAACAAGGCCTGCACTTTATTTTCCAAAGTAGTTTTTATACCTTAAGTTATGCATAGAGGATAATGGGGGAAGGGGTAGAGTCATGCAAGGACAGCAGTTCCTGATCCTAATCAAAGCCAGGCTTTCAAACTTATCATATGCAAAAGTTTAGGTGATTTACATCATCTTCTGGCCAGGAAGCCTGTTAACATTTTAGGAAACTTATTTTTCTCTAAAGGTGATTATTCTAAAGTCAGGCGCCAGCCTCCAAAAAGCATTGGAGAAAGTTGCATTCCTATAGGGCAAAGGTGTGGTGGGCTCAATCAAGAAAAGAATTAACCCAAGGGTCCAAGGTTACTTACATCTCTATACACCAATTATATCAATCAATACACCGCCAAGAACACAGTAGGTAAGGGATATGGAGACTTAGCAGCAAACATTGGCCCAACAAGTGAAAAACCCTTCACCAATACAATTTCTAGTCAATCTTTTAACTGCTCAAAGGAATCTGTATTTAGACAGTTTAGAACATCTCATGCCTCTCACAGTTGGGAGGCTCTGAACAATCACATGTGGCCGGAAAAACCTATTCAGGCAGGCTAGAGGACTTCCAAAGGAATTTGTAGGTTGAAACACTGTCACACGCAGGAATTATTAACTGGAGCTGTAAGTTATTTCTTTTTTCATAGAGAGGTAGCAGGGGACAGCCTCCCGTAAAGTCAGAGGTGTAGGTGAGAGCACAAAGCAGAAAGTAGGCAGACTCTGGTTTTGGGGGTAGATGCTCGAGAATTTCCAGGGGGACTCCTGAGGCTCGATCCCACCTTTGCGTATGCTGAGCCTCCTTCCTCACAACCTTTGCCACGAGTGGAGCTCCTCACTGCCGGCTCCCGGCAAACAGGACACTTGGCAGGGGTGGTAGCCTCTGGTCTTCTTGGCTTGCTTCTCCTGGCGTGTAGAATCTTCACTACAAGCAGGCTGGAGTAAGGGTGATGGAGATCCCTGTATTCTCAGCTTGCTATTGTTGAATGGCTCCTCAGCCCCATGATTGAAGTTGCGTTGGAGGAGACAGTCTCTAGCCTCTTGATCGCACCTGCCTGAAATTTCCCTCTATCCATCTGCGACACGGAATTGAGTGGGGTGAGTAAAGCTGGAAGCCTGCCCCACTGACAATGATGCTATATAGTCGTTGGCTGGACAAGGGGGATGAGAGAATCTGGCTTCTATTTTTTAATTTTTTATTTTTAAGGGTCTTTCTTGCTGAGTGAGGGCTTTCTCTAGTTTGGTAAGCAGGGACTATTCTCCAGGACTGCTTGAAGTCTTCTCATCATTCTGGCTCCTCTTGTCACAGAGCCCGGGCTCTATGGTGTGATGGCTTCAGTAATTGTGGCCCATGGGCTCAGTACTTGCAGTGCATGGGTTCAGTTGCCCTGAGACATGTGGGATCTTCCTGAAGCAAGGATCGAACTGGTGTCCCTTGCATTTCAAAGTGGATTCTTAACCACTGGACCTGCAGGGAAGCCCAGGAACCTTCTTTTTGCTACACCCAGTTAACGTTACTTTCATCACCCAGAGCTGGAGGTGCATGCAGAGCATTATTCCAAATCTCACAGACTTTTGCTGTTCTACTGATATTCAGTGTATTTCCTTAAAGAAATATTTCTTCTTTTTTTTTTGGCCACACAGTGCTAGCATGTGGGATCTTAGTTCCCCCAACCAGGGATGGAACTTCAGAGTCTTAACAACTGGACTGCCGGGCAGGTCCCTAAATAAATGTTTCTATGTAATCCATTTAGAGTGACAAAAATGAAAATTTCTTTGCTGCTTTTCTGGACACACAGGTGAAGTTTTTCTAGGTTCCCTAACTGGATAGCCCTTAATATCACCTGGTTTTTAGTTTTGTGTGCGCTAAGTCGTTTCAGTTGTGTCTGACACTGTGAAACCCTATGAACTGCAGCCCGCCAGGCTCCTCTGTCTATGGGATTCTCTAGGCAAGAATACTGGATTGTTGCTGTGCTCTTCTCCAGGTTTTTAGTTTTAGTCTCAGTTATCAGTCTCCACATCATAGAAGCCAAGAATGGCAACCTCACCTGAATGGTGACTTAAAGGTCATCACCAGCTCCCACAGCCTCTAAAGATTAGGCTCTGGCTTCCAGGTCCTTTATTATTTCTGACACTTGTGAATTTAACTTTGTCTTATTCAAGTTCAGCTACTAACTCATACATTGCTCTCCAGAATATCTGATTTTTTTTAAAAGGGCAACATGCCCTTTGAAAAACATCAGGGGACCAAATTTGTGCCACATTCTACATTAAGGAATGATGCCAGGGCAGAGAGCCCAGTCCATCTTGTTCTTCCAAAGATTACAGTCCACTGGGGAAGGGGGACAATTTAACTGCAAGAAGGAAGTGAGAAAACTGGCAAGACCTGACCAGAGATCCTCATACTGAGGAGTCCCAATATATTTCCAGACAGAAATAACATTTCAGATAGGTCAGGAAAGAACAAATCCTTTATTTATTTAATATTTTAATTTTATGGAGTGTTGTTGTTTTACTATGTTATGTGGGCTCCCCAGGTGGCTCAGTGGGTAAAGAATCCACCTGCAATGCAGGAGATGCAGGCAGACGTGATTTCGATTCCTAGGTCGAGAAGATCCCCTGGAGGAGGGCACGGGACCCCGCTCCAGTATTCTTGCCTGGAGAATCCCCATGGACAGAGGAGCCTGGTGGGCTACAGCCCATAGGGTGGCAAAGAGTCAGACACGACTGAAGTGGCTGAGCACACATTCTGTTGTGTTAGTTTCAGGCGTATAGCAAAGTTATTTAGTTATGCATATACATATATTAATTCTCTTTTAGATTCTTTTCTCATACAGGTTATCGCAGAGTATTGGATAGAGTTCCCCGTGCTACACAGGAGGTCCTCACTGGTCGTCTATCTTATATAGAGCAGGGTGAATGCGGTCATCCCAAGCTCCTGATTTATCCCTCCAGCCTCCATGTTTCCCCTTTGGTAACCATTTGTTTTCAAACTGTATACACTCTGCTTCTGCTTTGTAAATAAGTTCGTTTATATCTTAAAAAAAAAAAAGATCCCAAATGTGAGTGATATCATATGATATTTGTCTGAGTGAATGAGTGAAAGTTAGTCACTCCGTTGAGTCTGACTCTTTGCGACCTCATGGACTGTAGCCCGACAGGCTCCTCTGTCCATGGAATTCTCCAGGCAAGAATACTGGAGTGGCTTGCCATTCCTTTCTCCAGGGGATCTTCCCGACCCAGGGACTGAACCCTTATTTCCTGCCTCTTGTGGGTCTCCTGTATTGGCAAGAGGATTCTTTACCAATGAGACACTTGGGAATCCTGATAGTACACAGGGACTTATGGGAGGGACATCGAGAAAGAAGCGGATATGTGCGTATGTGTGGCTGACTCATTTTGCTATGTGGTAGAAACTAACCCAACATTGTAGAGCGGCTATGATGCTGTTGCTTAGTCAGTAAGTCATAACCGACGCTTTTGTGACCCCATGAACTGCAGCCCACCACGCTCCTTTGCACCTGGGATTTCCCAGGCAAGAATATCAGAGTGGGTTGCCATTTCCTTCTCCAGGGGATCTTCCTGACCCTGGGATCTATTCGTGTCTCCTGCACTGGCAGGCAGATTCTTTACCACTGAGCCACCAGGGAAGCCCGAAGTAACTATACTGAAATAAAAATTATTTAATAAAAAAATAAGCTTATATCATAAATACTATATGCTAACGAAGACAGTCAGAGAAGGCAATGGCACCCCACTCCAGTACTCGTGCCTGGAAAATCCCATGGACGGAGCAGCCTGGAAGGCTGCAGTCCATGGGGTCGCTAAGAGTCGGACATGACTGAGCAACTTCACTTTCACTTTTCACTTTCATGCACTGGAGAAGGACATGGCAACCCACTCCAGTGTTCTTGCCTGGAGAATCCCAGGGACGGGGGAGCCTGGTGGGCTGCCGTCTATGGGGTTGCACAGGGTCGGACATGACTGAAGCGACTTAGCAGAGAGCAGAACAAAAGCAGGAGACAGGGACTTCCCTGGTGGGCCAGTGGTTAAGACTCTGAGCTTCAAGTGCAAGGGGCTTGGGTTCCATCCCTGGCTGTAGAACTAAGAACCTCTGTATCATGAGATGCAGCCAAACAAGCAAACAGAAAGAAAACCAGAAGACAACTTGAGTGACTACGGGTTCAACATGCCTTGCAATCAAGTTGGAAAATCAGCCAATGGCAGGATGAAGTTCTATGTTTGATTTCCAGCAATTTCAGCCCAGCAGCTCTAGGAGAAAGGGGTCAAGAAAGTCTTAAGGCATTTAGACAACACTTGGGCTAAAAGTGTGAGTGCCTGAGCTCATCTTTTTCTTTCACCATTTTGTCTGATGACATTAGGAGCGACCAACCAAGGTCATTATATTCCTTAGTTTCTCCCCAAATGTTCAAATGTATTATCAACAGAGTCACATAGAACCCTGCTTGTTATTTTAAGTGATTGATTAGGCATATCTGCCAACAAAGGTCCATCTAGTCAAGGCTATGGTTTTTCCAGTGGTCATGTATGGATGTGAGAGTTGGACTGTGAAGAAAGCTGAGCGCCGAAGAATTGATGCTTTTCAACTGTGGTGTTGGAGAAGACCCTTGAGAGTCCCTTGAACTGCAAGGAGATCCAACCAGTCCATTCTGAAGGAGATCAGCCCTGGGATTTCTTTGGAAGGAATGATGCTAAAGCTGAAACTCCAGTACTTTGGCCACCTCATGCAAAGAGTTGACTCATTGGAAAAGACTCTGATGCTGGGAGGGATTGGGGGCAGAGGAGAAGGGGACGACAGAGGATGAGATGGCTGGATGGCATCACCGACTTGATGGACGTGAGTCTGAGTGAACTCCAGGAGTTGATGATGGACAGGGAGGCCTGGCGTGCTGCAATTCATGGGGTCACAAAGAGTCAGACACAACTGAGTGACTGAACTGAACTGAACAGATGTTTTGCCTATCAGTGGTCTCTTTACAACTGGGAGGTCATTAGTGTCTTTTATTTCGGCCACACCACGCAGCTTGCAGGATCTTAGTTCCTCAACCAGGAATCAAACTTGTACCCCTGAAGCAGAATTCAAAGCCCTAGGTCTCATTTCAAATGCATTTCAAACCACTGAGGCTTGGTGACATTTAACTGCCAGCCAATGTCCTGTACTTTCCATCTGAGAGATAAACTTGAACAGCATGCTCTCAGGTTGAGGAATGATCAAGCACTGACCAGGTGAGGTTGATTCCTATCAGGTTGAAGGGGTGTTGGGGTCACCAGTTATTTAAGAAGCAAAATGACTTGGTCAGCCACAGGAGAGCAAGCTACCATGGCACTGCGTTTGGGGCTCTTTCTGATTTGGGCTGGCGTGTCTATGTTTCTACAACTGGACCCTGTGAATGGAGGTGAGAGAGGGGTGACAGGCTAGAAATGGTGAGAAAGACCCTGCCCCAGACATGGACTGATAATTAAGGTCATAATAATAATAATAATAGCAGTGACAAATCATCTCCCATTTCTTGAGTACGTCCCAAAGGACAGACATTATGAAGGGCTTCACATTTTATTTAATATCCAAGAAACTCTATGAAATTGAAACACAGATGAGTTTGACAGCAAAGCTAAAGGCCTTTTTGAGAGCTGCCTCATTCCTGAATCTCCATTGCACTGTCCCAGACACAGGCGACCTACTCCCAGGGTTGGTTATTTTGTTCAAATGAAGAGCTTTTGATGTTTGTAGAGTTGACTGTTTGAAATCTTGGGTTGGCCAAGAAGAAAGTCCACTTGGTTTTGCCATAACATCATATGGAAAAACCAGAACCAACTTTTGGGCCAACCCAGTCACAGGGACAGTGTGGTCTCAGGGCAGGTCCAATCAACAGTGCACTACAGCAGACCCTGACTTTGCGGTTGAATTCATGGATGTTCATAGGGGAGCAGTGAGAACGTGTCAGGGTCTCCCTCCCCTATTCTGCTTAGCTCCTGGTCTTCGAGTATCTTGTTCAGGTAAACAAGGACTTCAAAATAGAAAAGAAAATAAAAGTTAGAGATGCTAGGCAGGTCCTACTATAGATGATATTCTGGTCATGGCCCTGCTTTGTTTTGTTTTTGGTTTTTTTAGTTGTTCATGTTATTTTTTGTGTGTGTTTGTTTTTTAAAAATTGTAATTGGAGAATAAGTGCTTTACAGAGTTTATATATATATATATATCCCTTCCCTCTTGCGACTCCTTCCAGCCCCACCCACCATCCTACTCCTCTAGGTTGAAAACACAGAGGGTGGGCTGGGCTCCCTGCGTGATATAGCAGCTCCCCACTAGCTGTCTGTTTTACACAGGGTGGTGTAGATATGCCAGTGGTACTCTCTCAATTCGTCCCACCTAAGCCTAACCCTGCTTTGTTCCTGCTCCTCCTCCGTCCATCTCCTCTGCTCCTGCTTTTCTTCCAGATCAGCAGCTGTCTGAGGACAACGTCATTCTTCCTAAAGAAAAGAAAGACCCTGCTTCTGGTGCAGAAACCAAAGGTAATCCCTGCTTCTGGTGCAGAAACCAAAGGTAATCAACAGCGGAAGAGAATGACAACAAACCACAGTCCAGGGCAACGAATTCACATGTGCGGCAGAGGAACGGATGGGGATTCTCCAGAGATACTTTACAGGCAGGAGCTCATAGCACCCTTTCAGTCACGGGAGGAGGCAGCTGTGCACGTCCCCCAAGGGGGCGATCCCAGACAGCAGAACTATGTGTACGTGGCAGGGCTGGAATCTGAACCCGGAATCTAGGCTTCAGCGCTGGTGCCACATGCTGAAGTAGAAACTGTCCAAAGTCACATTTGTACACCAGTCCTTACAATTTGTATATTTTTAACATGTCAACTAGTCACTTTTCATTTGTATTTCTTCGTATTTACAGACAGGTGTATATATCCAAATGATTTTTTTTTTTCACTATCAAAAAACAGTAAAGTAGAAACTTCCTAAAATAAGGAAGCCTTCCTAGTCCCTGAGGGAGGGACCACGCCACACTGACCTTGGCATCCCCGATGCTTAGCAGGGGCTCTGTACACAGCAGGCTTGGCACTGATGGGCAGGCGTGAAAGGAGATTTTGCCAGAGTTACCACAGACATCATGAAACCCTGAGTGCCAAAGAAGCGAACAATGTCTTTCTTCTTTCAGATAATAAATGTGTTTTCCCATTCATCTATGGAAACAAAAAGTATTTTGACTGCACATTGCATGGTTCCTTATTCCTGTGGTGTTCCCTCGATGCGGACTATACAGGAAGATGGAAATACTGTGCTAAGAATGGTAAGCATGCAGCCTGTCCTCGTGTGAGAAGCACCTGGCTTCCCAGATGAAGGCGGAAAGTCCAAATTGCCTCCTAGAGGGAAGCCTCAGGCGTCTCCTGATCCAGCTCTCTGTGTTCCGTTCCTGTCCCTTTCTCTCTTTTTTGGGGGGAGGTGGGGAGGGCTCTGCTCAGTCTTTGTTGCTGGGCCCAGGTTTCCTCCAGTTGCAGCAAGTGGGGTCTCCTCTTTGCTGGTGTGTGGGTTTCTCACTGTGGTGGCTTCTCTTGTTGGGTAGCACAGGCTCTAGGCACAAGGGCTTCAGTCGTTGCAGCCCGTGGGTTCAGTAGTTGAGGTGCCCATACTTATTTCCTCCTCGGTGTGTGGAATCTTCCCAGACCAGAGGTGGAACCAGAGTCTCTTGCATGGCAAGGTATTCTTAACCACTGCACTACCAGGGAAGCCCCACTTTCTCTTGATAACACTAAAAATAATCCTCCTGCAATTAATACTTTCACCTATCCCTTCTATTTTTCCAGACTATGCCAAATGTGTCTTTCCCTTTATCTATGAAGGCAAGTCATATGACACTTGCATAATAATTGGGAGTACATTTATGAGCTATTGGTGCTCACTCTCTTCAAACTATGATGAGGATGGAGTTTGGAAGTATTGCTAGCAGTAAAAAGAGGTAAGAGTGTCCAGGGAGGATGGATAGAAACAGGGGTGAGCAGGGAAGAGGAAGGGCTGGGTAAGGAGGTGCAGTAAGATGCCAGAGCGAGGAGGGAAGAGGCAGGGGGAGAGAGGGGATGAAGGAGAAAGATGCAGGGCAAAGAGTGAGGAGCAGAGGTTCACGAGGAGAGCGATACAGACATGAGGATGAGGAAAGGGGGAAGGAGAGACGGAAACAGAGGAAGAGACAAGGGCGAAATGCGAGAGAAGTGGAGAGGCGAATCCAGAAGAGAGAGAGATTGCAAGATGACAAATGCAAGGAGGAGTATCTGGGGAGGATCAGTAGCAAGAGAAGATGGAAGGAAGGTGAGAAAGGGGCAGAGAGAGGACAACACAGTTTTAGGAGCAGGCCTGAGACAGTAGGAGCCAAGATGGGATGAACAGAAAGCAAAGGAGAAACAGATCTTTGCCCTCTGTGGGGCTGACTGGGAAACAAAACAGACTTCATTAACACAGACTCCAAAATTATGTTCAGTTACTGTCCAGTACATCCACCCATGGCCACGGATGCAATCAAGCCTTCAAAACTTCAGTGGAGAAAATCAAGAACTCTCAAGCAAAGGTGATGCTCTGAGCGACAGAGGTGAAATTCTTTCCCTACATCTCTGCCTTGTGCCTGCTGGGCATGGGTCCAATCAATAAACACTTTCTCTGCAGGTGTGGCCTTTGTCCTACAAAGAAACCTGTGTATCAGATGGGAGGGTCTCAGTGTGCTCCGGTTAACCAGGCAGGATCTTGTTTTCCTTTCCCTTCCTTGGGGTCCCGATGGAACTTCAAAGCACATCACAATTGTCCCTCCTGGGGGTCTGATTGACAGCTGAAGACCTGGTGGTAAGGCCAGAAGTGGGATGGGAGGAGAGTCCCAGAGGATACCAAGGCCCCGTTCCTGTCGTAAGAGATCTTTCTTTTCCCAACTTAGCTGAAATGTTATTTCTTCCTGGAGTTATTCTCTGATTCCACAGTATAAGGAGTCCCATCATGTCTTCCCAGTTCATCCTTTCTCTCCTTACAATTAAACTGCCCATCTCTCCAAGGGGACTGTAATTGGGGTGGGCGAAGACAAGATGGATTGTGTTTGCCCTGGTTTCAGTCCTAAATGCAGAATTTAACACATATATAGGGATTTTAGACAAATATTTTTTCCATCACTAACAGGGCCTGATTGAAAGAAGGTTAAATTCACAGGTGTTAGAAATAATGAAGGGCCTGAAAAGGCCTGATCACTAAATTTTATCCTAAAAAATCACTCAGTACCTATCACAAAAACAGAAATACAGACCAATGGACTACGATAGAAAGCCCAGACACTAACCCATGCACCCACGGGTACTTTATATTTGACAAAGTGAAAGTGAAAGTGAAGTCATTCAGTCGTGTCCGACTCTGTGGGACCCCATGGACTGTAGCCCACCGGGCTCCTCCCTCCATGGGATTCTCCAGGCAAGAGTACTGGAGTGGGGTGCCATTGCCTTCTCCAATACTTGACAAAGGAGGCAAGAATAGACAATGAAGGATTAGTCTCTTCAGTGAGTGGTGCTGGGAAACTTTTACAGCAACATGTAAAAGAATGAAATTGGAACACTTCCTAACACCAGACACAAAGATAAACTCAAAATGGATTAAAGACCTAAATTTAAGACTGGAAACTTGAGAACTCTTAGAGGTAAACACAGGCAGAACACTCTCTGACATAAATCACAGCAAGATCCTCTATGATCCATTTCCTAGAGTCATGGAAATAAAAACAAAAATAAACAAATGGGACCTAATTAAACTTAAAAGCTTTTGCGCAGCAAAGAAAACTGTAAAGAAGGCGAAAAGACAGCCTTCAGCGTGGGGAGGAAATAACAGCCAATGAAAAACTGACAAAGGATTAATTTCCAAAATATACAAGCAGCTCATGGAACTCAATACCAGAAAAGCAAACAACCCCATCAAAAAGTGAGCAGATGGCTTAAACAGATATTTCTCCAAAGAAGACATACAGATGGCTAGCAAACACATGAAAAGATGTTCAACTTCCTTCATTATTAGAGACACGTCAATAAAAACTACAGTGGGGTATGACCTCACACCGGTCAGAAAGGCCATCATCAGAAACTCTACACACAATAAACGCTGGAGAGGGTGTGGGGAAAGGGGAACCCTCTTACACTGTTGGTGGGAATGTAGATTGATGCAGCCACTATTGAAGACGGTATGGTGATTCCTTAAAAAAGTAGGCATAAACCTACCATATGACCTTTCTGTATCTTGTTACCTAAAGGTACGCATGGGGAGTCCGGCTGCTTGCAGCTCAAAAGCCAGGAAACAGGCCAGGTTGGTGAAAAGAAAGTTTGCTTATTTCAGATGCTGCACCTGGGGGTGGTAGCGTGGCGGACATCTGTCGGAAGGCCGACTCCCCACCTGACAAGTAGGGGGTGAGGGTTTTATAGACAAAGTGTGTGTGGGGGTTACATGCAGAAACAGTGCAGTCATCTCTAAGAGTCATCTTCAAATCGGTCATCAGTGGTCTGACCAGCATCATCTTGAGTGTTTTAGGTACAGTTAATCTTCAGTTCCAGGGTCCATTTGTCCCCAATTCTTTGTGATCAGTTCTTGGAATTCTGCCCACTCAAGTCCTGGGTACAGTCTGGTCATCATGCAGTGAACTTCTCCACCTGCTGTTTTGCTATCTATAAGTCAGCCCACAGGATATGACTCAGAATATTATCTACAGCCCTTGAGAAAGAACTAAAGGTCCTTGACTATGCTTAATGACTACGTTACTATTATTTAGTCTCCTTAGACTGTTTTCCTTTGTTTCAGCATTTCTTATTTCTCTGATTAGACTTGTTCTTTTGACTAGAGTTTTCCACAGGCAAAAGGCAGGCAGAAGGCATGAGCGGGTGGTGAAGGATCATAGAGTCCTGCTCCGTTTCAATCTCAGTACTGGGCATATACCCAAAGAAAACCATAATTGAAAAAAAAAAAAACACACACATATAACCCAATATTCATTGCAGCACTATTTACAAGAGCTAGGACATGGAAGCAACCTTAATGTCCACTGACAGATAAATGGATAAGGAAGCTGTGGTACACACATACAATGGAATATTCAGTTCAGTCGCTCAGTCGTGTCCGACTCTTTGCAACTCCATGAATCACAGCACGCCAGGCCTCCCTGTCCATCACCAACTCCCGGAGTTCATTCAAACCCATGTCCATTGAGTCGGTGATGCCATCCAGCCATCTCATCCTCTGTCGTCCCCTTCTTCCCCTGCCCCCAATCCCTCCCAGCATCAGGGTCTTTTCCAATGAGTCAACTCTTCGCATGAGGTGGCCAAAGTATTGGAGTTTCAGCTTTAGCATCAGTCCTTCCAATGAACACCCAGGACTGATCTCCTTTAGGATGGACTGGTTGGATGTCCTTGCAGTCCAAGGGACCC
>NW_011494885.1:725664-730343 GCF_000754665.1 Bison bison bison
GCCAAAGTATTGGAGTTTCAGCTTTAGCATCAGTCCTTCCAATGAACACCCAGGACTGATCTCCTTTAGGATGGACTGGTTGGATGTCCTTGCAGTCCAAGGGACTCTCAAGAGTCTTCTCCAACACCACAGTTCAAAAGCATCAATTCTTCGGTGCTCAGCCTTCTTCTCAGTCCAACTCTTACATCCATACATGACCACTGGAAAAACCATAGCCTTGACTAGACGGACCCAAATATTACTCAGCCATAAAAAGGAATGCATTTGAGTCGGTTCTAATAAGGTGGTTCCTGGGAACAAAGTGAGAGTCACTCAGTCGTGTCCGACTCTTTGTGACCCAGTGGACTATACAGTCCATGGAATTCTCCAGGCCAGGATACTGGAGGAGGTAGCCAGAGTGAAATAAGTCAGAAAAAGGAAAACAAATATTGTATACTAATGCATATGTATAGAATCTAGAAGATGGTACTGATGAAACCTATTTGCATGGCAGCAATGGAGACTTAGAGAGAACAGACTTGTGGGCACAGTGGGGGAAGGAGAGGGTGGAACAAACGGAAATAGCATGGAGACAAATACATGACCATATGTAAAATAGACAGCCAGTGGGGATTTGCCCAAATCAGGGCTCTGTGACAAACTAAAGGGGTGGGATGGGCTGGGAGGTTCAAGAGGGAGGGTGTACTTATGGCTGATTCATACTGAGGTATGGCAGAAGCCAACACAATATTATAAAGCAATTGTCCTTCAATTAAAAAAAAAAAAACACCACTCAGTGCCTATCTAAGGAATCCTTGGTACCTGGTGATAGACTTTCAGTCACCATCCGGGGAAGAGATACACAGGCTTTTAATCACTGTGCAGCAAGGAGGTATTGATAGAATATTTGTCCTCTGTGATTTAAGGCCAGTAACTCAGAGCTTCACTTGAAACCAGGAGGTAAAAATAAAACAGAATTTTTAAGTTAAATAATAAAAAGTTTTAACCGAAAATGTTTTAATAAAAAGGAAACCAGGGGCTTCCCTGGTGGCTCAGTAGTAAGGAATCTGTCTGCCATGCTGGAGACATTGGTTCCATCCCTGGTCTGGGAAGATCCCACTTTTCCCAGAGCAACTAAGCTCACGTATCCCAACTACGAGCCTACTTTAGAGCCCAAGAGCTGCACCTACTGAAGCCTGAGTGCCCTAGAGCCTGTGACCTGCAGCAAGAAAAGCCACCACAATGAGACACCCCTGCCCACTAGAGACAAGCCCCCAGTTGCCACAACTAGAGAAAAGCCCGAACTACAACGAAGACCCAATGGAGGAAAAAAAAAATAATTAAATAAATAAAAAGTATAAATAAAACTAATGGGAGAGAAATCCAAAAAGGAGTGGAGATATATATGGCTGATGTATTTTGCTATGCGATAGAAGCTAACACAAGATTGTAAAGCAAGTATGTTGCTGTTGCTGTTGTTTAGTCACTAGGTCATGTCTTAACTCTTTCGTAACCTCCTTGGACTGTAGCCCTCAAAGCTCCTCTGCCCATGGGATTTCCTAGGGAGGAATACTGGAGTGGGTTGCCATTTCCTTCCCCAGGGGATCTTCTCAATCCACGAATCGAACTTGCGTCCCCTGCGTTGGCAGGGGTATTCTTTACCACTGAGCCCCCAGGGAAGCCTAAAGCAATAGAATAACTTCTATACTGCAATAGAAGTTATTTAATAAAAATAAATAAGCTCTATATCATAAATGCTGTATGCTGACAACAACAAAAGAAGGAGACAGGGATTTCCCTGGTGGTCCAGGGGTTAGCACTCTGAGCTTCCGCTGGTCGTTGTACTAAGAAACCCCATTCTTAGTTGCTTAGTTGCTCTGGGAAAAGTGGAATCTTCCCAGAGCCGTGATGGAACCAATGTCTCCAGCCTGGCAGACAGATTCCTTACTAGTGAGCCACCAGGCAGCGAGGCCCAGCGAAAACAGACAAACCAAAAAACCGGTAGATACCCTGAGAAGTTGACAGTTCAACTTG
The DNA here is from genome assembly GCF_000754665.1 of Bison bison bison. Classification (NCBI taxonomy): domain Eukaryota; kingdom Metazoa; phylum Chordata; class Mammalia; order Artiodactyla; family Bovidae; genus Bison; species Bison bison. The sequence goes on from NW_011494885.1 coordinate 727,678, forward strand.
TCTTAGAATCAAGTTGGCAAATCAGCCAATGGCAGGATGAGGTGCTATGTTTGATTTCTAGCAGTTTCAGCCCAGCAGCTATAGTAGAAAGGGATCAAGAACCTCTTAAGTCATTTAGGCAGCAGTTGGACTGAAAATTGGAATTCCTGAGCTCCCCTCTTTCTTTCACCAGTGACGTTCGGAGCAAGCAACCAAGGCCATTATACTCCTTAGGTTCGCCTCAAATGTTCAAAAGTATCCCCGACAGAGTCACAGAGCACCCTGACTGTTGTAAGTGGTTGATTAGGCATATCTAACAGACATTTTGCCTGATTCTAAAACAGTTCGCACCATGGACTATAAGTCATCTTAAGGTAGGAGATAGTGGGTCTTTGGGCTGGACACCTGGTATTCATCAAGTGGAGTAAAATTCAAGTAAAATTCAGACACTCCAAGGACAAAGCTAGAGGCAGGAGCTGAGCTCTGCTAAAACAAAGAGATAAGGTGCCCACTCCTGAGGTCAAGAAGTCAAGGCTGACTGCCCCGTCTGCACTTGTCCAGAAAGGCTTCTTGGAGTCAAAGAGGGAGGCGGCCCCACTCCAGAATAAGTGTAGACAAGCAGCCATAGGCCTCTGTGTTGGGATCCATCTTAGCAAAAAGTTAAGCACACATCTTGCAGAGGGTCCATGGACCAGGCAGCTGTGAAGAAAGAAACAAGATAACTGCCCAAATGTGAACAGACACCCTGAGGGACTGTCCTGTAAAAGTGGTGCACGTCACCTCTGTACTCACACTCCTCCTCCAGGTCACCGGCACTACTCCCAGAGTGTGCATCTCTGCCTAACTGCTGACCTACTACACTCTTCTCATTGGAGAGGATGCTCATTCCCTTTGTCTGTCAGGGTGTGCATCTCTGCCTAACTTCTGAGTTGCATAAACAAACTGTTTTTCTGTGTGGTCTCGCATCTGTTGTGCAATGTCTCTAATAATAACCTTGGTACTTATTTTGACAGTTTTTGATTCCTGGAAACTTTCTTGCTTTCAAACAGGGGCAAGAGCCAGGGCTCCTTAGCTTCTAGACTCTAGCCTAAGCTGGTAGAGTGGCTAGGACTCCTAGTTTTCATCCAAGTGACGCAGGTTTAATTCCAGGGCAGGGAGCTAAGGTCTCTCTAGAGGACTATTCACCGCTGTTCCTCTGAGATCAGTCGCTTTAAGCCTGGGAGTTCGTTAGTGTCTTTTCCTATTTGTTGGTCACATGGTGTGACTTGCAGCATCTTAGTTCCCAGCAAGGGATCAAATCTGTGCCTCAGCAGTGGAAGACAGAGCCCCAGGTCTCGTTTTAAGTGCATTTCAAACCCCTGAGGCTTGGGGACATTGCCAGCCAATGTCCTGTACTTTCCATCGGAGAGATAAACTTGCCCTGCATGCTCTCAGGCTGAGGAACGATCAAGCATCTACCAGGTGAGGTTGATTCTTATCAGGTTGAAGGGACGTGGGGGTCACCGGTTAAATAAGAAGCAGATCGACGTTGGTCAGCCACAGGAGAGCAAGCTACCATGGCACCGCGAGTGGGGCTCTTTCTGATTTGGGCTGGTGCGTCTGTGTTTCAACAACTGCACCCTGTGAATGGAGGTGAGGGAGGGGAGACAGACTAGAATTGGTGAGAAAGACCCTGCCCCAGACACGGCGATTGTGCAGTGCTAGTCGCTCAGTCGTGTCTGACCCTTTTGCAACCCACTTGACTGTAGCCCTTCAGGTTCTCTGTCCATGGAATTTCCCTGGCAAGAATACTGCAGTGGGTTGCCATTTCTTCCCCAGGGGATATTCCCGACCCAGGGAGCAAACCCACGCCTCCTGGAATGGCAGGTGAGTTCTTTAATGCTGAACCACCAGGGAAGCCCACCCCAGACATGGACTGATGAGTACGTCATGACAATAATAATACTGTGACTAATACCGCTGCCATCTCTTGAATGTGTCAGAAGGGCCAGCTGCTATAACATTCACATTTTATTTGATTTTCCAGCAACTCTATGAAATTGAAACCCGGGTGAGTTTGGCAACAGAGCGAAGGGCCTTTCTGGGAGATGTCTCATTCCTAAATCTCCATTGCACTGTCCCAGACATGGGCAACCTACGCCAGGGTTGGTTATGTTGTTCAAATGAAGAGTTTCTGATGTTTGTAGAGTTGACTGTTTGAAATATTGGGTTGGCCAAAAAATGTTGCTTCTTGTTTTGCCATACCACTGTATGAAAAAACCAGAACCAACTTTTGGGCCAACCAAGTAAGAGGGACTGTGTGGTCTCAGGGCAGGTCCAAAGAACAGTGAGTGTCTGACTTTGTGGTTGAATCCGTGTGTCTCGGCAGGGGAGCAATGCGAATGTGTCAGGGTCTCCCTCCCCTGTTCAGTTTACCCTGTAGTCATCGAGTGTATCTGTTCAGAGTAAACAAGGACTTCAGAATAGAAAAGAAAACAAAAGAGACACAGGGCATGTCCTACTACTGACGATAGTCTGGTTGTGGCTCTGTTTTGGGCTTTTTTGGTTGCTGCTGCTACTTTTTTTGTTGTTCTTATTTTGTTTTTTATTTTTAATTGGAGGATAACTGCTTTACAATGTTGTGTTGATTTCTGCCGTATGACAATGCAAATCAGCCACAAATATATATATATATATATATATATATA
>NW_011494885.1:730443-753152 GCF_000754665.1 Bison bison bison
GTTATACAGCAGCTTCCCACCAGCTCTCTATTTCACACATGGTGGTGTACATGTCAATGCTCCTCTCTCAATTCATCCCAGCTAACCCTCACCCTGCTTTGCTCTTACTCCGCTTCCATCCATCTCCCCTGCTCCCGCCTTTCTTCTAGATGAGCTGCCGACAGAGACGTATGACCTTCCTCCCGAAATTTACACTACTACATTTTTGCCTCGCACCATTTATCCTCAAGGTAATCAACCACGGAAGAGAATGACAACCAAACAACAATCAAATGCAGCGAACTAACGTGTGTGTCCTGGTAACTGTGATGGGCTCTTCCAAAGACACTTAAGGGCAGGAGCTAGTTTTACCCTCTCAGTCACGGGAGGAGGCAGGTGTGCACATTCCCCAAGAGGGCTTATCTGGAGAGCATCAGGGATATGCCTCTGTAGATGGTGGGGCTGGAATCTGAACCCAGGGTCCAGGATTCAGAGCTGGTATCACATGATAAAGTAGCAACTCCCCAGATTCACATCAGTACACCAACCCTCACAACTTATATACTTTTAACATGTCAACTAGCCGCTCTTTACATCTATTTCTTTGTATCTATAGACACGTGTATAACGTGACAAGGTCTCCCTCGCCTGTTCTGTTTAGCCCTCTAGTCATCAGGTCTATCGTTCAGGGTACCAGGACTTCAGAACATAAAAGAAAATAAAAGTTAGAGATGCAGGGCAGGCCCCACTACAGGTCATATTTGAGTTGTGGCTCTGCTATGTTCTTTTGCTGTTGTTACTTTCTTGTTATTTTTTTTTAATTGAAGGATAATTGCATTCCAATATTGTGTTCATTTCACAACACAAATCAGCCATAAGTATATACATTTGCCCTTCTCTTGAGCCTCCCTCCCACCTCACCCTCCATCCTACCCCTTTAGGTTGATGGCGCAGAGCGCCAGGCTGGGATCCCTGTGTTATACAGCAGCTTCCCACTAGCTAGCTATTTCACTCATGAAGTGTATATATGTCAATGCTACTCAGGCAGTTCCTCCCTCCTAAACCTAACCCTACTTTGTTCTTGCTCTTCTTCCATCAACCTCCTCCACACCTGCTCTTCTTCTAGAGGAGATGCCGTATGACGACAAACCTTTTCCTAGCTTGTTGAGCAAAGCCAACGATCTTAATGCAGTTTTTGAAGGTAATCAACAAGGGATAGAATGACAGCAAAACAACAATCAAATGCAATAAACTAACACCTGTGCCCTGGTGACTGTGATGGGGATCCTCCAAAGATACTTTACAGGCAAGAGTGAATTTTATCTTCTCAGTCACAGGAGGAGGCAGGTGTCCACATTCCCCAGGGGGGCAACCCTGGAGAGCATCAAGGGTGAGCACGTAGAGATGGTGGGACTGGAACCTGAACCCACGGTCTGGGTTTCAGAGCTGCTGCCACATGCTAAAGTAGAGACTGTCCAAAGTTAAAGAAATCTAACTAGTCCCTGAGGGAGGGACCATGATAGACAGACCTTGACATGCCCAGGGCTTAGCGGGGGACTCTGTAGACGACAATCTCGAATGGAGAATTTTCCAGAGTTACCAGAGATCATGAAAGCCTAGGAGTCAAAGAAGGGAACAAGGACTTTCTTCTTCCAGGTCCTGCATGTGCTTTTCCATTCACCTATAAAGGCAAAAAGTATTATATGTGCACACGCAAAAATTCCGTATTACTATGGTGTTCCCTCGATACAGAATATCAAGGAAACTGGAAATTCTGTACTGAGAGAGGTAAGTGTGCAGCTTGTCTTCATGTGAGGAGCATGTGGCTTCCCAGATGAAGAGGGTTGGTTCATAACTGACTCCTAGATGGAAGACCCAGGCTTCTTCTGACCCAGCCCCCTGTGTTCCATTCATCTCCCTTTCGACTCATTTTTTTCCTGGCTCTGCTGGGTCTTGTTGCTGCACGTGGTCTTTCTCTAGTTGCAGCGAGTGGAGGCTGCTCTTCGTTGGTGTGTGGGTTTCTCACTGAGGTGGCTTCTCTTGTGGAGTACAGGGTCTGGGTGCACCAGCTTCCCTCATTGCAGTGTGTGGGCTCAGTAGTTGAGGTGCCTGGACTTAATTGCTCCTCAGCATTGGTTTCTTCCTGGACCAGGGATGGAACCAGTGTCTCTTTGCATTGCAAGGCATTCTTAACCACTGGACCACCAGGGAAGCCCCCTTTTCTTTTGGTAAGCCCTCCACCATTAATGTTTTCACCCATTCCTTCTATTTTTTCAGACGAACCCGAATGTGTCTTCCCCTTTATCTATCGCAAGAAATCCTATGAAAGTTGCACACGGGTGCATAGTTTTTTCTGGAGGAGTTGGTGCTCACTCACTTCAAACTATGACCGGGATAAAGCTTGGAAGTATTGCTAGCAAAAAAAAAGGTGAGTGTGTTCTGGGGAGGATGGGAAGAGATGGGGTAAGCAGGGAAGAGACAGAGCTGGATTAAGAGGTGGAGTCAGATGCTGCAGTGAGATGGAGGGAGGAGGCAGGTGCAGAGATGGGATGAGGGAGAAAGATGCAGGAGGAAGAGTGAGGAGCAGAGTTTCACGAGGAGAAGCTTGCAGAGAGGATGAAGAGGAGAAAGGGGACAAAAGATGGAAACAGAGGGAGAGACAAAGGCAAACTGCAAACAATGGAGAGGAGAGTCCCACAGGGAAGGAGAAAGAGAGTTTGCAGGATGACAAATGGAAGGAGGAGGGTCTGGGGAGGATCACTGCCAAGACGAGGTGGAGAGAAGGTGAGAGAGGGGCGGAGACAGGACAACATAATCTTGGAGCAGGATGAGACAGCAGGAATCGAGATAGAAAGAGCAGAGAGCAAAGGAGAAATAGACCTTTGCCCTCCGTGGGACTGACTGAGAAACAAAACTGACTCGTTAACCTTGACCCCAAAGCTATGTTCAGTCACTGTCCAGTGCATCCACCCTTGGCCATGGATGCAATCCAGCCTTTGAAACCTCAGTGATGAAAATCAAGAACTCTTAAGCATGAAGGTGATGCTCTGAATGACAGAGGTGAAATCCTTTCTCAGCATCTCCACCATGTTCCCCCTGGGCATAGGTCCAATCAATAAACCACTTTCTCTGCAGGGGTGGTCTTTCTTTGTCCCACAAAGAAACCTATGAATCAAATAGGAGGGTCTCAGCATGCTCGGGTTAACCAGGCAGGATCTTCTAGTGTTCCTTTCCCTTCCTCGGAATCCTGTTGGAACATCAATACACATTACAATTGTCCCTCCTGGGGGCCTGATTGACAGCTGAAGACCTAGTGATGAGACCTGAGGTGGGGTGGGAGAAGAGTCCCAGAGGGTATGGAGGGCCGGTCCTTGTCATAAACGATTTGTCTTTTCCCAACATAGCTGAAATGTTATTTCTTCCTGGAGTTATTCTCTGATTCCCCAGTATAAGGAGGCCCAATGGAGTCTTCCCAGTTTATCCTTTCTCACCTTACAGTTAAACTGCCCATCTTTCCAGGTGGACTATAATTGACAGGAAGGGAACAAGGAGAACTGTGCTTGCCCTGGCCTCAGTCCTAACATCCTTTGCATTTATCAAAAGGACTACTCTCCTTTTAAAAACAAAAAAAGAATTTTAGAGAATAGCATTGAAACATGTATATAACCATATGTGAAATAGATCACCAGTCCAAGTTCGACACATGAAACAGGGCACTCAAAGCCGGTGCACTGGGACAACCCTGAGGGATGGGATGGGAAGGGAGTTGGGAGGACGCTTCAGGATGGGAGACACATGTACACCCATGGCTGATTCATGTCAATGTATGGCAAAACCACCACAATATTGGAAAGTAATTAGCCTCCAATTAAAATTAATTAATTAATTTTTTAAAATCAAAAGGAAATGCTGCAAAATAAGTGAATAATCTGGGTGGGAGAATTAAATTTGATTTGAATTTTGTAAAAAAAAAAAATAGAATTTTAGACAAATATTTTTTCTATCACTAACAGGGTCTGACTGAACAAAGGTCAAATTCATAGGTGTCAGAAATAATGAAGGGCCTGAAAGGGGCTAAACACTAAATTTTATCCTCTTCAAAAACATCTAGAGTCTATCTAAGGATCCTCGGGATCTGGTGATGGATGTTCAGTCACTATCTGGGGAAGAGATGCACAGACTTTTAATCACTGTGCAGGAAGGAGGTATCAACAGAATATTTGTCTTCTGTGATTTAAGGCCAGAAACTTGGAGCCTCACTTAAAACCAGGACATAAAAATAAATAAATACATTTTAAGGTAATAAATAAAAAGTTTTCATTATAAATGTTTTAATAAAAATAAGTAAAAGGAAACAATCGTGATGATGTATGGAAGAAACCAACACAATATTGTAAAGCAATTATGCTTCAATTAAAAATGAATAAATTAAGATGTTAAAAAAATGCTTAATAAAAATATACAAGTAAGTAAAAAACAGTGCTTCCCCTGGCGGATCGGTGGTAAAGAATCTGCCTGGCAATACAGGAGACATGGGTTTGATCCATGGTCTTGGAAGCTCCCAGAAGCCTTGGAGCAACTAAGCCTAACCACAGCTATTGAGCCTGTGCTCTAGAGTCCGGGAGGCACAGTTACTGAGCCCATGTGCTGCAACCACAGAAGAGCCTGTGCTCCGCAACAACAGAAGCCATTGCATTGAGAAGCCTGCCCACCGAAACTGGAGTGTAGTCCCAATTCGCCACAACTCGAGAAAAGCCTGCTAAGCAAGGATGAACCAGCACACCAAAAATAAAATAAATAGTTTAAAAAACATTTTTTTAAAAGAAAGCCAGACAATGTAAGGGCTATGCAGTTAATAGGGATCAGAAAATCTCTCCTGGTCCTAGATAAAGAGCAAAAAAGCTTCCATTTTTGACTCTCTGAACAGATTATATAGAAATACTGGCCTTTGGGTGAAGTCTTTTCCAAGCCCTTCACACAGTGGTTCATGGCACTGAAATCACACAACTGAAAAATGGAAAGATCACACACACACATACACAGACACATGCATTCCCAGTTGAAGAATAAAGAAAAGTCTACAGCATAGGCAGAAAAAAGATTTAAAACCAATCTCTAAGGGAGTTCCCTGGCAGCTGGTGGTTAAGATTCAGCATTTTCACTGTTCAGTCCCTGGTGGGGAAACTAACATCTCAAATGCTGCTTGGTGCAGCCAAAACATAAATAAATAAATACAAATAAAACCAATCTTGATGCTCCTACCAAAAACAAACCAAAAAACTAGCACATCTCAGACAATACATGCTAAATAATTGGTATATTAGATATCACTGGCCATGCCAAAGAAAAAATAGAAAATGTTATATAAAAAATGAACCTTATTTTCATTCCTTATTTTTTAAATCAGTGAACTCTAATTGAAAGTCCAGAAATAATCCTTCACATTTGCAATTGATCTTCAACAACACATCAAGGTAGTTTAATGTGGGGACTTCCCTAGAGGTCCAATGGTTAAGACTGCAGTTCCAATGCAGAGGGTGCGATTTCTAACCCTGATCAGGGAACTAAGATCCCATATGCCACGAGGTGTGGTCAAGGAAAAAAAAAAAGATAGCTCAACATGGCAAGAATAATATTATACTTTTTGCAACAAGTGGTGCTGAGACAAGCATATTGTGTGTGTGTGATGGTTGCTCAGTCACTCGCTCTTTGCGATCCCATAGACCATCGCCCACCAGGCTCTTCTGTCCATGGAATTCTCCAGGCATAAACACTGGGGTGAGTTGCCAATCCTTTCTCTACAAGACAAGTATATCTGCATGCAGACTAAATAAACTGGATACCTACTTCATATCATAAGCAAAAGTAAAGTCAAAATGAGTCATACGCTTAATTTTAAAAGCTGAATCTATATAATTCTTAGAAAAAATATACAAGTAAATCTTCAAGACCTTGGGTTAAGAAATGAGTTCTTATATGTAACACTGAAAAGACAAATGACAGAAGAAAAGGTTTATAAATTGGACTTTATCAGAATTAAATTTATGCTTTAGTTTTCAGAGAAATGAAAACTGACAGAATGGGAGAAAAGTATTTGCAGGTCAGGTATCAGATAAAGAACTTGAATCTAGAACATGTGGAGAATACTGACACCTCAATAATAAAGTGACAACACAATTTAAACATGAGCTAAAGCAACTGAATAGATACTTCACCAAAGAATATGTACAAATGATTAATAGACACATGAAAAAGTGTTCAACATCATTAGACATAAAGAAAATACCAGTGATATACAAAATAGAAGCAGAAGATTAAGAAGAGGTGGCAAGAATACACAGAAGAACTATACAAAAAAAGGTCTCAATAACCCAGATAACCACTATGGTGTGGTCACTGACCTAGAGCCAGACATCCTGGAGTGTGAAGTCAAGTGGGCCTTAGGAAGCATCACTATGAACAAAGCTAGTGGAGGTGATGGCATTCCAGTTGAACTGTTTCAAATCCTAAAAGATGATGCTTTGAAAGTGCTACACTCAATATGCCAGGAAATTTGGAAAACTCAGCAGTAGCCACAGGACTGGAAAAGGTCAGTTTTCATTCCAATCCCAAAGAAAGGCAATGCCAAAGAATGCTCAAACTACCACACAATTGCACTCATTTCACATGCTAGCAAGGTAATGCTCAAAATTCTTCCAGCTAGGCTTTAACAGTACCTGAATTGAGCACTTCCAGAGGTACAAGCTACATTTAGAAAAGGCAGAGGAACCAGAGATCAAATTGCCAACATCTGTTGTATCAGAGAAAAAGAAAGAGAATTCCAAAAATCATCTATTTCTGCTTCATTGACTACCCTAAAACCTTTAACTGTGTGGGACACAAGAAACTGTGGAAAATTCTTAAAGAGATGGGAATACCAGACCACCTGACCTGTCTCCTGAGAAATCTGTACGCAGGTCAAGAATCAACAGTTAGAACCGGACATGTGACAACGGACTAGTTCAAAACTGGGAAAGGAGTACACCAAGGCTGGATTTTGTCACCCTGCTTTTATAACTTGTAGCAGAGTTTTTGTTGTTCAGTCACTCAGTCATGTCCAACTCTTTGTGACCCCATGGACTGCAGTGCACCAGGCTTCCCTGTTCTTCACCATCTCCTAGAGCTTGCTCAAACTCATGTTCATTGAGTCGGTGACGCCATCCAACCATCTCGCCGTCTCCTCCTGCCTTCAATCTTTCCCAACATCAGTGTCTTTTCCAATGAATCAGTTGTTTCATCATGACGTGGCCCAAGTATTGAAGTTTCAGCATCAGTTCTTCCAATGAATATTCAGGGTTGATTTCCTTTAGGATTGACTGGTTTGATCTCCTTGCAGTCCAAGGGACTCTCAAGAGTCTTCTCCAACACCACAGTTCTAAAGCATCAGTTCCTCTCGACTCAGTCTTCTTTCTGGTCCAACTCTCACATCCATACGTGACTACTGAAAAAACCATAGATTTGACTATACAGAAGTTTGTGGGCAAAGTAATGTCTCTGCTTTTTAATACACTTTCTAGGTTTGTCATAGCTTTTCTTTCAAGGAACAAGCATCTTAGTGTCATAAGGGTGGTGTCATCTGCATATCTGAGGCTAGAGTACATCATGCAAAATGCCAGGATGAAGCTTAAGCTGAAATCAAGATTGCCAGGAGAAGTATCAATAACCTCAGATAGGCAGATGACACCCTAATGGCGGAACATGAAGAGGAACTACACAGCCTCTTGATGAAGGTGAAAAGAGGAGAGTGAAAAAGTTGGCTTAAAGCTCAACATTCAGAAAATGAAGATCATGGCATTAGGTCCCATCACTTCATGGCAAATAGATGGGGCAAAAACTGGAAACAGTGACACTTATTTTCTTGGGCTCCAAAATCACTGTGGGCGGTGACTGCAACCATGAAATTAAAAGATCCTTGCTCCTTGGAAGAAAAGCTATGACAAATCTATAAAAGTGTATTAAACAACAGAGGCATTACTTTGCCAATAAACAGTCCATATAGTCAAAACTATGGTTTTTCCAGTAGTCATATACAGATGTGAGAGTTGGATCATAAAGAAGGCTGAGGGCTGAAGAACTGATGCTTTTGAACTGTGGTGCTGGAGAAGACTTTTGAGAGTCTCTCAGGTAGTAAGGAGATCAAATCAGTCAATCCTAAAGGAAATCAACCCTGAATATTCATTTGAAGGACTGATGCTGAAGTTGAAGCTCCAACACTTTGGCCACCTGATGTGAAGAGCTGAGTCATTGAAAAATACCCTGATGCTGGGAAAGATTGAGGGTGGGAGGAGAAGGCGAGGATGAGATGGGTTGGATGGCCTCACCGATTCAATGGACATGAGTTTGAGAAAACCAGGAGATAGTGAAAGACAGGGAAGTCTGGCATGCTGCAATCCATGGGGTCACAAAGAGTTGGATATGACGGAGCAACTGAACAAAACAACAAATAGATTTAAAAGAAAATTTAATGATATTGATACATCAAATAGAGAATACCAATAATTAGAATTTTTTTCCAAAAGGACCAAATGTAAATTCCTTAGTTAGAAAGTGAAACAACAACAACAACAAAAAAAAACTCACTAGAGGGCCCCAACAGCAGACTTGAGCTAACAAAAGAATCAGTGAACTTGGTGATAGATCAATAAAGACAATCCAGTCTGAAAAACTGGAGGAGGAAATGGCAACCCACTCCAGTGCTCTTGCCTGGAGAGTCCCCATGGAAAGAGGAGCCTGGTGGGCTACAGTGCATGGGGTCGCAAAGAGTCAGACAGGACTGAGGGACTAAGCACAATTTAAAAAAAAATACAAGAATGAAGAAAATTCAACAAGGCCTTGGCAATCCATGGGCCACTATCCCATTTAGCTACATGCACACATAGGAATATCAGCAGGAGAAGAAAGGGGCAGAAAAGATAGTAAGATCAATTTGTCGAGTATTGCCATCATAACAACATTAAGTCTCCTCATCCATGAAGATGGAATGTCTTTCTATGGCTTTACGTCTTCTTAATTTCTTTCTGCAATGCTCTGTACACATCAGACAGGTGGGTTTTTGATAGGCATGCAGACTATACTCAGAAAAGCTCTTCTTAAAAACTAGAATAGGGAATTCCCTGATGGTCCAGGGGCTAAGAATCTGCTTTGCAACACAGGGTGTACCGGTTCAATCCCTAGTCAGGGAACTAAGATCCCAGATGTCGATGGGCAACTCAACTTGAATGCCACAACTAAAGACCCGAAACAGCCAAATTAATAAGTGAAAAGAAAGAAAGAAAAAATATAGACTTAAAAAAGAAAGAATAAAAGGAAGTTCCATGGGTGTTTACACTGGGTCCCATGGCCTGGTCTATTTATCCAGTCAGCAGGAGAGATGGACAATGAGTTCTTCTCGTTTACAGATTGAATGTTCTTGATACTTATCAGAAAGTCCTAGACATCCCCCAGGATATATGCATATTATCCCCCCTGCATTCACCTCATGAATTTTCATGACTGGATTTTTCCTTCAAACCAAGAGAACCAGGGGGCACCTCCTCCTCCTATTGCCACAAAGCCTGCCTCCCGCAGCTCCTGCTTATTCACTCCCCACCTAAGTGCAAACCCTGGACGGCCCACCTGATGTGGAATGCTCTCCTCTCCCGGACTGTGAATATATGTGGCTCATTCATACACTGCTGTCAACCTCATCTGTGCCGTGTTGGGTGTTGTGTATTTGGTTCTCTTTTAATATTTAAGGTGGGCTGGATAGAGGATGATCTGAACAGCATGGCTTTTTCCCTCATGATTCTGCCAGTACTACTGAGCTGCAAGGGGCAGGAGGTCCACTTCTCTGGCAGCCTGCATACCTCCATCCTCCTCCTAATACTGGCAATCTGCTATGACTCTCACTGTTTTTATTCCCACATTCCACACTAAAAAAAAAAAAAAAAAACACCTGCCTTATTTTTCCTTTTTATTTCTCCCTTACTCCCGTTGTTTCTATTTTTGTCTACATCTGTCTCTATCACTCAGATCTGCTATAAATTTCTTGATAAGTCCAGGTTTTCACACACAAAAACAAGAGGTTTTTGGTTGTTGTATTTGTTTGGGATGGTTTCTGGTCTGGTTGTTGGTTTGGTTTTTTGCCTTGGTGCTTGTGGGATCATAGTTCCCAGACGAGGGATTGAACCCAGGCCCAGGGCAATGAAAGGGCGGAGTCTTAACCATTCCATCGCCAGGGAATTTCACAAGTTTTGTTTTTTGTTTTTTGTTTTTTTAACACTCAAAGATGCTAGGAAGGGTTTCCCAAGTGGCTCAGTGGTAAAGAACCTGCCAGCCAATGCAGGAGACACGAGATGGATCCCTGATCTGGGAAGATCCCACATGCCTCGGAGCAACTAAGCTTGTGTACCACCACTGTTGAATCTGTGCTCTAGAGTCTGCGTGGCTGCAGGAGAAGTCTCCACAATGAGAAGCCTGAGCACTGGGACTAGAGGGTAGACCCTGCTTGTCACAACTAGTGAAAAGTCCTTTGTTGTTTGCTGGAGCAATGAAGACCCATCACAGACAAAAACAAGTAAATAAGTAAAAATTATTAAAAAAAAAAAAAAAAAAAGGAGGAGAACAGGAGACAGGGACTCCTGTCCTCAGGAGATCAGATCAGATCAGATCAGTCGCTCAGTCGTGTCTGACTCTTCGAGACCCCATGAATCGAAGCACGCCAGGCCTCCCTGTCCATCACCAACTCCCGGAGTTCACTCAGACTCACGTCCATCGAGTCAGTGATGCCATCCAGCCATCTCATCCTCTGTCGTCCCCTTCTCCTCTTGCCCCCAATCCCTCCCAACATCAGAGTCTTTTCCAGTGAGTCAATTCTTCGAATCAGGTGGCCAAAGTACTGGAGTTTCAGCTTTAGCATCATTCCTTCCAAAGAAATCCCAGGGCTGATCTCCTTCAGAATGGACTGATTGGATGTCCTTGCAGTCCAAGGGACTCTCAAGAGTCTTCTCCAACACCACAGTTGAAGAGCATCAATTCTTCGGTGCTCAGCTTTCTTCAAGTCCAACTCTCACATCCATACATGACCACTGGAAAAAACATAGCCTTGACTAGACGGACCTTTGTTGGCAGAGTAATGTCTCTGCTTTTGAATATGCTATCTAGGTTGGTCATAACTTTCCTTCCAAGGAGTAAGTGTCTTTTAATTTCATGGCTCAGGAGAAGGGAAATTCAAAAAGGAGGGGATATATATATATATACATATGCATATGCATACATATATGCATATATATCCTCTTGCTTTGCAGTAGAAGCTAACGCAACATGGCAAACCAACTATGTTGTTACTGTTTAGCCACTATGTCGTGTCCAGCTCTTTTGTGACCCCCATGGACTGTAGCTTGCCAGGCTCCTCAGACCTTGGGATCTCCAAGACAAGAATACTAGCCTGAGTTCTGTTTCCCTCTCCAGGAGACCTTTCTAACCCAGGGACCAAATTCGTGTCCTCTGCGTTGGCAGGACAATTCTTTACCACTGAGCAGCCACCAGGGAAGACCAAAGCAACTACACTGCAATAAAAGTTATTTAATAAAAAAATAAATAAGATATATATCATAAATCCTATACAGTAACAACAATAAAAACCGTATAGAGGGATTTCCCTGGTGGTCCAGTGGTTAAGACTCCAGGATTCCACTGCAGGCCTGGGTCCCATCCCTGGTCATGGAACTAGTGAACCCCCATGCCACAAAGGGGGACCAAAAAAAAACCAAACAACAACAACAAAAAAAAGAGTAGGCACCCTGAGAGGTTGAGGGTTCAACTTGCATTGTAATCAAGCTGCCAAATCAGCCAATGGCCGGATGAGGCTCTGCGTTTGATTTCCAGCAATTTCAGCCCTGCAGCTTTAGGAGAAAGGGGTCAAGAAACTCGCAAGTCACTTAGGCAGCACTTGGGCTGAAAGTTTGAATTCTTGATCTCATCTTTTTTATTTCACCATTTTGTGTGCTGATGTCAGGAGCAACAAACCAAGGTCATCGTATTCCTTGAGTGAGTGAGTGAGTGAGTGAGTGAGTGAAGTCGCTTAGTCGTGTCCAACTCTTTGCAACCCCATGGACTGTAGCCTACCAGGCTCCTCCCTCCATGGGATTCTCCAGGCAATCCAGGGGATCTTCCTGACCCAGGGATCAAACCCGGGTCTCCCGCATTCCAGGCATGCGCTTTAACCTCTGAGCCCTCCTTAGTTTCCCCCAAAACATTCAAAATTATCATCTACAGAGCCACACAACACCCTGTTTGTTATAAGTGATTGATTAGGCATATCTAACAGATATTTTGCCTGATCCTAAAACAGTTCACACCATGGACTATCGGTGGTCTGTTTATGACTGGGAAGTCAGTAGAGTCTTTTCTGGGCCACACCATGCTGCTTGTGGGATCTTATTTCCCTGACCAGGGGTTGAACCCATACCCCCTGCAGTGGAAGCATGGAGCCCTAACTCAGGCAGGAGATAGGTTCCAGGTTAGATATTTATAACTGGCTTCCTGTTTGGATTTCATGGGGTATGAAGAAGTAGGCTTCAGGCTGGATATTTAGAACTGTTAGGTTTTCTGAGACAAGAGATAGATGGACTCCAGTTAAGCATTTACCATCAGCCTCCTGTTTGCTCTCTAGAACGGAAATAACAGGATTAATAGAAAGTCTTGGTCTTTTGTAAATACCTTGAGAAAACAGTGATGCAATAGTCAAGGTAATAATCAAGGCAAGGACAAAGAGGGGAAAAACCCTGTTTGAGTAAAGGATTAAGGGATTTCTCCTCCCTCAATTTTTGGGACAAGGGAGATACTCCAGGTGTGCAAAAGGGCTCCTTATGGGTCAAAAGTCAGGGATAACAGCAGGCCATAATGAGTCTTGCTCCTCCTAGAAGCCTTCACTTGCGATCTGTATTGGTTGAGAGGTGCATGCACTCCCAGAGGAGGATCCCAAGGTAGGTCACGTGTAGGAAAATAAACCAGATAACTGGCAAAAGATAAACAAAACCCCTGAAGAACTGACTTATATAAATGACGTCACCACCTCTTTACCGCAGTCCTCCTCGCTAAGGGGGACACCCACACGCTTTCTCTCTGGGTGTGCATCTCTGCCTTGCTTCTGTCTTAATCAAACAAACTTTCTCACTGTGTGCTTTCCCACTTGTTGTGCTGTGTCTCTAACAATAAACTTTGCACCCACATTTATAGTTTTTGCCTCTGTTAAACGGATTTTTCACTGGGGGCAAAAACCCAGGGAAAAATTGCTGCTAGAGTCTAGACTTTGCTGTCTGATGGCTAGGATTCCAGGTTCTCATCCAGGCTACTTCAATTCCTGGGCAGGGAATTAAGATCTCGCTTCCTGCTGGCACCCTCTGCTGCCTCCTTGAGATCATAAGGACTGGACCTTAGTCTCCTTTTAAATGTATATTCAAACCACTGAGGCTTGGAGACATTAGACTGCCAGCCAATGTCCTGTACTTTCCATCTGAGAAATAAACTTGAACAGCATGCTCTCAGGCTGGGGAATGATCAAGCCCCGTCCAGGTGAAGTTGATTCTTATCAGGTTGAAGAGATATTGGGGTCACCGGTTATATAAGAAGCAGATCAATGTTGGTCAGCCACAGGAGAGCAAGCTACCATGGCCCTGTGTTTGGGAATCTTTGTGATTTGGGTTGGCACGTCTATGTTTCTACAACTGGACCCTGTCATTGGAGGTGAGAGAGGGGAGACAGACTAGAAGTGGTGCGAAAGACCCTGCCCCAGATGTGGATTGATGTGCAAAAGTCATAATAACAATAATCTTTTTGTTGTTCAGTCGCTAAGTGGTTTCCCACTCTTTGCAACCCCATGGACTGCAGCTCGCCAGGCCTCCCTGTCCCTCAATGTCTCCTAGAGTTTGCCCAAGTTGATGTCTGCTGAATCAGTGATGCTATCCAACCATCTTATCCTCTGCCGTCCTTCTCTCTTTTTGCCTTCAATCCTTCTCAGCATCAGGGCCTTTTCCAAAGAGTCAGCTGTTCACATCAGGTGGCCATGGTGATGGCAAATACATCTACCATTTCTTAAATATGCCAGAAGGGTCAGATGCTATGAAGGGCTTCACATTTTATTTGATTTTCCAGCAACTCTCTGAAACCCAGGTGAGTTTGCCAGCAGAGCCAAAAGCCTTTCTGAGAGCTATCTCACCCCTGAATCTCCATGGCACTGTCCCAGACATGGGCAACCTAGACCAGAGTTGGTTACATTGTTCAAATGAAGAGTTTTTGATGTTTGAAGAGTTCACTGTTTGAAATATTGAGTTTGGTCTGTGTTTTCCCTTAACGTCGTATGAAATAAGAGGGACAGTGTGGGCTCAGGGCATAGCCTATGAACAGCGTGACACAGCTGAGTCTGACCTTGTGGTTGATTTCATGTATGTCCGTAGCTAAGCAATAAGAGCAGGTCAGCGTCTTCCTCACCTGTTCTGTTAGCCCTCTAGTCACTGAGTATATCTGTTCAGAGTAAACAAGGACTTCAAAACATAAAACAAAATAAAAGTTAGAGATGCAGGGCAGGTCCTACCACAGAAAGTATTCTGGTTGTGGCCTGCTTTGTTCTATTTTGGTTGCTGCTCTTTTTCTGTTATCTTGTTTTTGTTTTTTATTTTTAATTGGAGGATAATTGCTTTCCCATGTTGTGTTGGCTTCTGCCATACCACAATGTGAATCATCCATAAATATGTATATATATACATATGTATATATAAATATGTATATATTATATATACATATGGGATATATACATCTCCTCCTGTTTGAATCTCCTTCCCACCCCACCCCTCATCCTACCCCTCTATGTTGATAACACAGAGTGCTCCACTGGGCTCCCTGTGTTATAACAGCAGCTTCCCACTAGCTATCTATTTTACACAGGGTGGTGTGTATGTATCGAAGTTATCCTCTCAATTCGTCCCACCTAAGCCTAACCCTGCTTTGTTCCTGCTCCTCCTCCCTCCATCTCCTCTGCTCCTGCTTTTCTTCCAGATCAGCAGCTGTCTGAGGACTACTTCATTCTTCCTAAAGAAATGGAAGACATTGCTTCTGGTGCAGAAACCAAAGGTAATCAACAACAGAAGAGAACGACAACAAACCACAGTCCAGTGCAACAAATTCACGTGTGCGGCAGGGTAACTGTGATGGGGATTCTCCAGGGTTACTTTACAGGCAGGAGCTCATAGCACCCTCTCAGTCACGGGAGGGGGCCTCTGTGCACGTCCCCCAAGGGGGCATCCCCAGACAGCATGAGGGTTGAGGCATCTGTAGATAATGTGGCAGGAATCTGAACCCAGGGTCCGGGCTTCAGAGCTGGCGTCACTAAAGTTCTACAGTAGAAACTGCCCGATCTCACATCTGTACACCTGTCCTCACAATTTATATGTTTTTAACATACCAGCTGGTCATTCTTTACATCTAGTTCTTTGTATCTATAAATGGGCACATATCTTTTTAAATAAAATTTTTTCACTGTCAAAAAAAGTTAATAAAGCAAACACTGCCCAAAGTTAGAGAACCCTTCCTAATCCCTGAAGGAGGGACCACATCGTACTGACCTTGACATCTCTGATGCTTAGCAGGGAGCTCTGTATCTGGGAGGCTGAAACAGAGACTTTACCAGAATTACCACGAGATCACGAAACCCTAAGAGACAAAGAACCGAACACTGTTTTTCTTCTTTCAGATATGAAATGTGTTTTCCCGTTCACCTATAAGGGCATAAAGTTTTTCAGCTGCACATCCCGTGATTCCATATTCCTTTGGTGTTCTCTCAGTGCAGACTACACAGGGAGATGGAAATATTGTACTAAGACAGGTAAGCGTGCAGACTGTCCTCATAGGAGGAGCCCACGGCTTCCCAGGTGAAGGGGGACGGTCAAAACTGTCTCCTAGATGGAAAGTTCAGACACCTTCTGACCCAGCCCCAGGTGTTCCATTCACGTCCCTTCCTCTCTTTCTCTCTCGTTGGCTGCTCTGGGTCTTCATTACTGCACAAGGGCTTTCTCTAGTTGCAGCGAGTGGGGTCTACTCTACGTTGGTGTGTGGGCTTCTCGGTGCAATGGCTTCTCCTGTTGAGGAGCACAGGCTAAAGGGGTGCTGGCTTCATTAGGTGCATTCGGTTGGCTCAGTAGTTGAGATGCCCAAGCTTGATTGCTCCTCTGCCTATGGGATCTTTCAGACCAAGGATCGAGCTGATGGTCCTTGCATTGCAAGGCATCCTTAACCATTGACCACCAGGGAAACCTCCCTTTCTCTTGATGAGACTAAAAATGACCCTCCCACAATTAATGTTTTCACCCATTCCTTCTGTTTTTCAGACTATGCTAAATGTGTCTTTCCCTTTATCTATGGAAACAAGTCTTATCAGACTTGCACAAAAACTGGGAGTGTTACTAAAAGGTCTTGGTGCTCACTCTCTCCAAACTTCGATGAGGATAGAGCTTGGAAGTATTGCTAGCAATAATAATAATAATAAGGTAAGAATGCCCAGGGAGGATGGGAAGAGACAGGGGTGAGCAGGGAAGAGACAGAGCTGGATAAAGAGGTGGAGTCAGATGTCCAGTGAGGAGGGAGGAGGCAGGTGTAGAGAGGGGATGAGGAAGAAAGATGCAGAAGGAAGAAGGAGGAGCAGAGTTTCACGAGGAGAAACACGAAGAGAGGATGAAGAGGAGAACAGGGACAAAAGATGGAAACAGAGGGAGAGACAAAAGCAAACTGCAAACAATGGAGAGAGGAGAGTCCCAGAGGGAAGGAGAAAGAGAGTTTGCAGGATGACAAATGGAAGGAGGAGGATCTGGAGAGGATCAGTGCCAAGACGAGGTGGAAGAGAAGGTGAGAGAGGGGCGGAGAGAGGACAACAGAGTCTTTGGAGCAGGCATGAGACAGTAGGAGCTGAGATGGGATGAGCAGAGAGCAAAGGAGAAACAGACCTTTGCCTTCTGTGGGACTGGCTGAGAAACAAAACTAGACTCATTACCACTGACCCCGGGCCCATGCCGTTACTGTCCAGCGCATCCACCCACGGCCATGGGTGCAACCCAGACTTTGAAACATCGGTGAAGAAAATTAAGAACTCTCAAGAATGAAGGTGATGCTCTGATGACAGAAGTGAAATACATTCCCTGAATCGCCACCATGTTCCCCCTATGCGTAGTTCCAATCAATAAACACTTTCTCTGCAGGTGTGGTCTTTGTCCCACAAAGAAACCTGTGTATCAGATGGGAGGGTCTCAGTGTGCTCAGGTTAACCAGACAGGATCTTCTCATCTTCCTTTCCCTTCTTCAGGGTCCCAGTGGAACATCAGTATATATCACAATTGTCCCCCCTGGGGGCTTGATTGACAGGTGAAGACCCATTGGTAAGATTTGAGGTCGGGTGGGAGAAGGATCCCATATAGGGTATGGAGGGCTGGTCCTTGTCATAAAGATTTTCCAGACTTAGCTGAAATGTTATTCCTTCCTGGAGCTATTCTCTGAGACCCCTGTATAAGGAGTCCCCATCATGTCTTCCCAGTTCATCTTTTCTCTCCTCACAATTCAACTGCCCATCTTCCACGGGGGACTGGAATTTGGAGGAGGGTCAGGATGGACTGTGTTCATCGTGGGTGGCCTCACTCCTAAGTGCAGAACCTGACATACCTTTGGTATTGATCAAAAGGGCCACTTTCCTTTTTAAAACATACAGGAATTTTAAACGAATATTATTTCCATCACTAACTGGGTCTGGCTGAAAGATGGTTAAATTCACAAGTGTCAGAAACAATGAAGGGTCTGAAAGGGCCTAGTCACAAAATTTTATCCCATTCAAAAGCACCCAGTGCCTATCTAAGGAATCAGGAGACCTAGTGATGGACTTCCGGTCACCATCCAGGGAAGAGGTACACAGACTTTTAATCACTGTGCAGGAAGGCTGTGTTGATAGAATATTTGTCCTCTGTGATTTAAGGCCAGAAACTTGGAGCCTCACTGCAGCATGCCAGGCTTCCCTGTCCTTCACTGTCTCCCGAGTTTGCTCAAACTCATGTCCATTGAGTCAGTGACGCCATCCAACTATCTCATCCTCTGTCTCCCTCTTCTCTTCCTGCCCTTAATCTTATCCAGCACCAGCGTCTTTTCCAATGAGTTGGCTCTTCCCATCAGGTGGCCAAAGTATTGGAGCTTCAGCTTCAGTGTCGGGTACTTGGATTCAATTCCTGGTCAAGGAGATAAGATCCCACATGTTGATGGGCAGCTAAGCCTGTGCACCACAACTAAAAGACCTGAAGCAGCCAAATAAATAAACAAAAAGAAAAAATACATATGCTTAAAAAGAAATACAAAACAAGAATATAAGAAAGTTCCTTGGGTGCTCACACTGGGTACCCATAGTCTGGACTATTGATTAGTCAGCAGGAGAGGTGGACAATGAGTTCTTCCCTTTTACAGATTGAATGTTCTTGATACTAATCAGAAAGTCCTAGACATCTCCCAGGGATTCATCTATATGCATATTACCCCCCTGCATCAACTTCATGAATTTTCATAACTGGATTTTTCCTTCAAACCCAGAGAAGCAGGGGACACCTCCACCTCTTGTTACTACAAAGCCTGCTTTGTAGTAATAGTAAGCCTGCAGCCCCTGCTTATTCACTCTGCACCGAAGTGCAAACCCTGGGTGGCCCCATGTGATGTGCAATGTCCTCCCCCCCACACTGTGAATACATGTGGCTCATACACTGCTGTCAACCTCATCTGTGCAGTGTCGGGTGTTATGTATTGGGTTCTTTTTTAATATTTAAGGTGGGCTGGATAGAGGATGATCAGAACAGCATGGCTGTTTCTCTTGATCCTCCCAGTACTACCGAATGGTAAGGGGTAGAGTCAATGGTCCACTTCTTGGGCAGCCTGCCTACCTCCATCCTCCTCCTAATACTGGGAATCTACACGTCCATCGAGTCAGTGATGCCATCCAGCCATCTCATCCTCTGTCATCCCCTTCTCCTCCTGCCCCCAATCCCTCCCAGCATCAGAGTCTTTTCCAGTGAGTCAACTCTTGGAATCAGGTGGCCAAAGGACTGAAGTTTCAGCTTTAGCATCAGTCCTTCCAAAGAACACCCAGGGTTGATCTCCTTCAGAATGGACTGGTTGGATGTCCTTGCAGTCCAAGGGACTCTCAAGAGTCTTCTCCAACACCACAGTTCAAAAGCATCAATTCTTCAGCGCTCAGCTTGCTTCACAGTCCAACTCTCACATCCATACATGACCACTGGAAAAACCATAGCCTTGACTAGACGGACCTTTGTTGGCAAAGTAATGTCTCGCTTTTGAATATGCTATCTAGGTTGGTCATAGCTTTTCTTCCAAGGAGTGGGGTCGCAAAGAGTTGGACACGACTGAGCGATGAGGTTCTATGTTTGATTTCCAGATTTCAGCCATGCAGCTCTAGGAGAAAGGCGTCAAGAAACTCTCAAGTCATTTAGGCAGCACTTGGGCTGAAAGTTTGAATTCCTGAGCTCACCTTCTTCTTTCACCATTTAGTATGGTGACATTAGGAGCAACCAATCAAGTCATTATGTTTCTTAGTTTCCCTCAAAAAATATCCAAAAGTATCATCTACAGAGTCACACGGCACTCTGCTTGCTTTAAGTGGTTGATTAGACATACCTAACCTCATGCGAAGAGTTGACTCATTGGAAAAGACTCTGATGCTGGGAGGGATTGAGGGCAGGAGGAGAAGGGGACAACAGAGGATGAGATGGTTGGATGGCTTGAGTTTGAATAAACTCCAGGAATTGGTGATGGACAGGGAGGCCTGGCGTGCTGCGATTCATGGGGTCGCAAAGAGTCGGGCACGACTGAGTGACTGAACTGAACTGAACTGAACAAATATTTTACCTGACTCTAAAACAGTTCACACCATGTACTATCAGTGGTCTCTGCAACTGGGAAGTCAGTAGCGTGTTTGTCTCTTTTTTTGGCCATTCCGTGTGGCTGGCAGGATCTTAACTTCCTGAGCAGGGATTGAACCCATGTCCCCTGCAGCGGAAGCATGGAGCCTTAACTCAGGCAGGAGATCAATGAGTTCCAGGTTAGATATTTACAACTAGCCTCCTGTTTGCATTTCATGGGATATGAAGAAGTGGGCTTCAGGCTGGATACTTAGAACTGATAGCATTTTCTGAGACAGGAGACAGATGAGCTCCAGTTAAGGCACTTACCATCAACCGCCTTTTGCCCTCAGGAATAGAAGTAACAATAGAAACAAGGTTAATAGCCAGCCTTTGTCTCTTGTAAACACCTTAAGATTCATGGCAATTGTCAAGGTAATAATCAAGGCAAGGACAAAGACAGGAAAAACCCTATTTGAGTAAAGGATTAAGGGATCTCCACACTCCCAACCCTCCACTTTTGGGAACAAGTGAGCCACTCCATGTGCACAGAAAGGCTCCTTGTGGGTCAAAAGTCAGGAGATAACAGGAGGCCATAATGAGTCTTGCTCCTCCCAGAAGCCTTCACTTGAGATCCATCCTGGCTGAGGGGGTGCATGAGCACCCAGGGGAGGGCCCCAGGGTAGGTTAGGTGTAGAAAAGGAAACCAGATAATTGGCTAAAGATAAACACACACCCTGAAGAATTCACTTATATAAATGACTTATCTCTTTGCTGCTCCTCTTCACTAAAGCAGACACCCACACCCTTTCTCTCTGGTTGTGTGTCTCTGCCTTGCTTCTATCTTAACTAAACTGTTTTTCCGTGTGCTCTCCCACTTGTTGTGCTGTGTCTCTAACAATAAACTTTGTACTTGCATTCAAAGTTTTTGCCTCCGTGACAAATGCATTTTTCCCTGGGAGCAAAGATCCAGGGAAAAATTGCTTCTAGAGTCTAGCCTTTGCTGGCAGATGGCTAGGATTCCTGGTTCTCATCCAGGCTCCCCAGGTTCAAGTCCTGGGCAGGGAATTAAGACCTCGCTTCCTGCTATCGCTCACTGCTGCCTCGTTAAATTCATAACCACTGGACCTGGGTCTCCTTTTAAATGCCTTTCAAACCACTGAGGCTTGGAGACATTAAACTGCCAGCCGATGTCCTGTAGTTTCCATCTGAGAGATAAACTTGAACTTCATGCTCTCAGGCTGGGGAATGATCAAGCATCATCCAGGTGAGCTTGATTCTTATCAGGTTGAAGGATGTTGAGGTCACCGGTTACAAAAGGAGCAGATGGATGCTGGTCAGTCTCAGGAGAGCAAGCTGCCATGGCACTGCAGTTGGGGCTCTTTCTGATTTGGGCTGGCGTGTCTGTGTTTCTACAACTGGACCCTGTGAATGGAGGTGAGAGAAGGGAGATGGGCTAGAATTGGTGAGAGAGAGCCTGCCCCAGACGTGGATTGATGTGTAAAAGTTATGATAATAATAATAGTGGTTACAAATATGTCTCGCATTTCTTGAGTATATTCCAAGGGCAAGACGCTATGAAGAGTTTCACATTTTATTAATTTTCCACCAACTCCGTGACACTGAAACCCAGGTGAGTTTCGCAGTAAAGCCAAAGGCCTTTTTGGGAGCTGCCTCATTCCTAAATCGCCATTGCACTGTCCCAGGCATGGGCAACCTACACCAGGGTTGATTATCTTGTCCAAATGAGTATTTCTATCTTTGTAGAGCTAACTGTTTGAAATACTGGGTTGGCCAAAAAGTCCATTCAGACTTTTTCTGTAATGTCATGGGAAACAAGGACAGTGTGGTCTCCAGGCTGGTCCTGTGCATTGTCTGCTACAGCAGTGTCTGTGCTTCGTAGCTGAATCCATGTGGGTCCATAGGCAAGCAGTGAGAACGGGTCAGTCTCTCCCTCACCTGTTCTCTTAGCCTTCTAGTCAGCAAGTTTATCTGTTCAGGGTGAACAAGCACTTCAAAATATACAAGAAGATAAAAGTTAGAGATGCAGGGCAGGTCCCACTACAGATGATATTCCGGTTGTGGCCCTGCTTCGTTCTTTTTTGGTTGTTGTTATTTTTCTGTTATCATGGTTTTGGTTTTTTATTTTTAATTGAAGGATAATTGCTTTACAGTGCTTTGTTGGTTTCTGTCATACAACGTCTCCAGTCAGCCATAGGTGCATATATAGATAGATAGATACATGTGTGTGTGTGTGTGTTTGGTTGCTCAGTCATGTCCAGCTCTTTGTGACCCCATGGACAGTAGCCCACCAGGCTCCTCTGTCCATGGGGATTCTCCAGGCAAGAATACTGGAGTGGGTTACCTGGCCCTCCTCCAGGGGATCTTCCCAACCCAGGAATTGATCCCAGGTCTCCCGCATTGCAGGCAGATTCTTTACCATCTTAGCCGGGAGGGAAGCCCATATATATGTGTGTGTGCAAATATATACATATATACTTATATGTGCACATAGGCATCCACTGGGGTTAGTGGTAAAGGAATCCGATTGCCTATGCAGGAGGTCCAGGAGACACTGGCTCGATCCCTGGGTTGAGAAGATCCTCTGGAAGAGGAGATGGCAATCCACTCCAGTATTCTTGCCTGGAGAATCCCACGGGTTTAGGAGTCTGGCGGGCTACAGTCCACGGGATTGCAAAGGGTTGGATGTGACTCAGCAGGCACACACACTTACGTATGCGCGCATATATATATATATGTTCCCTCCCTCTTGAGCCTCCC
>NW_011494885.1:753252-757200 GCF_000754665.1 Bison bison bison
CTTGAGCCTCCCTCCCACCCCACCCACCATCCTATCCCTTTCGGTTGACAGCAGAGTGCTGGGAGGGGCTCCCTGCATTGTATAGCAGCTCCCCACTGGCTATCTATTTTACACACGGTGGTGTATATATGTCCACGCTACTCTCTCAATTTGTCCCACCAAACCCTGACCCTGCTTTGTTCCTGCTCCTCCTCCAGCAGTCTCCTTTTCTCCTGCTTTTCTTCCAGATCAGGACAAAGGTGTTTCTACTGAACCTACCCAAGACGGTCCTGCTGAATTACCTGAAGGTAGTGTTCCTGGGGCAGATACCCAAGACAATCAACAAGGGGAGAGAATGACAACAAAAGAACAGTCCAGTGCAACAAGCTAACGTGTGTGGCAGGGGAACCGTGACGGGGATTCTCCAAAGATACACTACAAGCAAGAGCTAACGCTACCCTCAGTCGCACACATACTCCCAGGGGCATCCAAACCAGCATCGGGGGTGAACATCTTGTAAATGGTGGGATTGGACTCTGAACATAGGGCCCAGGCTTCAGAGCTGGTGTCAGGTGCTAAAGTAGAAACGCCCCCAAATTCATCTCAGTACACAAAACCTCCCAAATTATATCTTTTTAACATGTCGGCTAGTCACTCTTTACAGCTTCCCAGGTGGCGCTGCTGCTGCTGCTGCTGCTAAGTCGCTTCAGTCATGTCCGACTCTGTGCGGCCCCATAGACGGCAGCCCACCAGGCTCCCCGTCCCTGGGATTCTCCAGGCAAGAACACTGGAGTGGGTTGCCATTTCCTTCTCCAGTGCATGAAAGTGAAAAGTCAAAGTGAAGTTGCTCAGTTGTGTCCGACTCTTAGCGACCCCATGGACTGCAGCCTACCAGGCTCCTCCATCCATGGGATTTTCCAGGCAAGAGTACTGGAGTGGGGTGCCATTGCCTTCTCCAAAGAACCTGCCTTCCAGGGCAGGAGACTTAAGAGACACAGGTTCGATCCTTGGGTGGGGAAGATCCCCTGGAGAAGGAAACAGCAACCCACTCCAGTATTCTTGCTTGGGAAATCCCATGGACAGAGGAGCCTGGCTGGTTACAGTCCATAGGGTCTCAAAGAGTCGGACACAACTGAAGCAACTTAGCAGTCACTGTTTATACCACTTTCTCTGTATCTATAGACAGACACGACTGAGCAACTAAGCACAGAACAGCACATAGACAGGCTTATATTTCTAGACAAAATTTTCTTCACTGTCAAAAAATAAATAAATAAAGTAGAAACTGTCCAAAGTTAGAGAAGCCTTCCCAGTCCCTGAGGGAGGGACCACGCCACATTGACCTTGGCATCCCCAATGCTTGGGAGGGGCTCTGTACACAGCAGGTTTGGGGCTGATGGGCAGGCTTGGATGGAGATTTTGCCAGAGTTACCACAGACGTCATGAAGCCCTAAGTGCGAAAGAAGGGAACAATGCCTTTCTTCTTTCAGACGAAGAATGCGTTTTCCCATTCGTCTATAGAAACAGAAAGCATTTTGACTGCACAGTGCATGGTTCCTTATTCCCGTGGTGTTCCCTCGATGCAGACTATGTAGGAAGATGGAAATACTGTGCTCAGAGAGGTAAGTGTGCAGCCTGTCCTCGTGTGAGAAGCACCTGGCTTCCCAGATGAAGGGGGAAAGTCCAAATTGCCTCCTACAGGGAAGCCTTGGACACGAGTATGAGCAAGCTCTGGGAGTTGGTGATGGACAGGGAAGCCTGGCATGCGGCAGTCCAAGGGATCGCAAAGAGTCAGACACGACTGAGTGACTGAACTGAACTGAACTGACAGGGTAGTCTCAGGCGTCTCCTGATCCAGCCCCCTGTGTTCCATTCATGTCCCTTTCTCTCTCTCTCTCCTTTTTTTTTTTTTGGGCGGCTCTGGGTCTTTGTTGCTATGCCCAGTTCCTCTCTAGTTGCGGTGAGTGGGGTCTACTCTCCATTGGTGTGTGTGGTTCTCATTTCGGTGGCTTCTCTTGTTGGGGAGCACAGGTTTCTAGGAGTACAAGCTTCGGTAGTTGCAGGGTGTCAGCTCAGTAGTTGAGGTGCCTGGGCTTAACAGCTCCTCTGCCTGCTGGATCTTTCAGACCAGGGTTTGAACCCATGTCCTTTGCGTTGCAAGGCATTCTCTACCATGCACCACCAGGGAAGCCCCCTTTTCTCTTGATATGATTAAAAATAACCCTCCCGCAATTAATGTTTCACCCATTCCTTCTGTTTTTCAGACTATGCTAAATGTGTCTTCCCCTTTATCTATGGAGGCAAGAAATATGAGACTTGCACAAAAACTGGGAGTATTTGGAAGTCTTGGTGCTCACTCTCTCCAAACTACGACAAGGACAGAGCTTGGAAGTATTGCTAGCCGTAAAGAGGTAAGAGTATCTGGGGAGGGTGGGAAGAGACAGGGGTGAGCAGGGAAGAGACAGAGCTGGATAAAGAGGTGGAGTCAGATGCCCATTGAGGAGAGAGGAGGCAGGTGGAGGGAGGGGATGAGGGAGAAAAACGCAGGAGGAAGAGTGAGGAGCAGAGTTTCACGAGGAGAAGCTTGCAGAGAGGATGAAGAGGAGAAAGGGGACAAAAGATGGAAACAGAGGGAGAGACAAAGGCAAACTGCAAACAATGGAGAGGAGAGTCCGAGAGTTTGCAGGATGACAAATGGAAGGAGGAGGATCTGGGGAGGATCACTGCCAAGACGAGGTGGAAGAGAAGGTGAGAGAGGGGCGGAGACAGGACAACATAATCTTGGAGCAGGATGAGACAGCAGGAATCGAGATAGAAAGAGCAGAGAGCAAAGGAGAAATAGACCTTTGCCCTCCGTGGGACTGACTGAGAAACAAAACTGACTCGTTAACATTGACCCCAAAACTATGTTCAGTCACTGTCCAGTGCATCCACCCTTGGCCATGGATGCAATCCAGCCTTTGAAACCTCAGTGAAGAAAATCAAGAACTCTCAAGCATGAAGGTGATGCTCTGAAAGACAGAGGTGAAATCCTTTCCCTACATCTCCACCATGTTCCCCCTATGCGTGGGTCCAATCAATAAACCACTTTCTCAGCAGGGGTGGTCTTTCTTTTTTTTTCGTCCACAAAGAAACCTGATTGGGAGGGTCTCAACGTGCTCAGGTTAACCAGGCAGGATCTTCTTGTTTTCCTTTCCCTTCCTTGGGGTCCCAATGGAAAATCAATACACATCACAATTGTCCTTCCTGGGGGCTTGATTGACAGGTGAAGACCTGGTGGTAAGATCTGAGGTCGGGGGAGGAGGGTCCCAGAAGGTATGGAGGACTGCTCCTTGTCATAAAAGATTTGTCTTTTCCCAACTTAGCTGAAATGTTGTTATTCCTTCCTGGACCTGTTCTCTGACTCCATAGGATAAGCAATCTGGATCATGTCTTTTCTTTCCAGTTCATCCTTTCTTTCCTTAAAATTAAACTGCCTGCCTTCCACGGTGGGGCAGTAATTTGGAGAAGGGCCAGGATGGACTGTGTTTTCCCTGACCTCAGTACTAGTACAGAATCTGACACATCCTTGGTATTTATCAACAGGACCACTCTCCTTTTTAAAACAAACAGGAATTTTAGACAAACGTTTCCGTCACTAACTGGGCCTGATTGAAAGAAGGTTAAATTTACGTGTGTTAGAAATAATGAAGGGCCTGAAAGGTCCTGATCACTCAATTTTATCCTGGTTAAAAACACCCAGTGCCTAAGGAATCCACGAGACCTAGTGACGGACTTCCGTTCACCATCCAGGGAAGAGGTACACAGGTGTTTAATCACTGCGCAGGAAGGCTGTGTTGATAGAATATTTGTCCTCTGTGATTTAAGGCCAGAGACGCAGAGCCTCACTTGAAACCAGGACATAAAATAAATAATTTTAAACTTAAAACATAAAAAGTATTTTAATTAAAAAGACTTCCATTAAAAACA